>NW_012267306.1:1158156-1450546 GCF_000151885.1 Dipodomys ordii
AAGAAAGGAAAGAAGGTAGGAAGAAAGGAAGGAAGGAAGGAAGGAAGGAAGGAAGGGAGAAAGGAAGGAAGGAAGGAAGGAAGGGAGGGAGAGAGGGAGGGAGGGAAGGAGGGAGGAAGGAAGGGAGGGAGGGGAGGGAAAAACTTCATGAGGAAATTAAATACCTACCAACAGAAAAATGAGTGGTGAATTTCAGATATATAAAAAGATGTATAATATATAAGTATACAGAAATTTAAATAATATGCTAGAGTACATCAGTCAACATGAATGAATATCGTACACTAATATAGGAGATATTTTATTTGCACCAACATTTAGCAAGCAAAGACACAGAATAAAATGTAAAGCATGCAAGGAATTAAACACTACTGTCTTGGAAGAGACTTTCTCTGAAGAAGAGAGGGGAAGCAGGATGGAAGAGGACCCACAGGGGCTTCCACATTTTATGTTTAAAAACCCTGAAGCAATTATAGCAGAACATTAGATTTACTAAAACTACATAAAGTGGGTGGAGAGCACATACGTGTCTTATGTTACATTTATATTTATCTGTGTGTTTGCATTATTTCACAGTAATAATTATTTCATAATAAAAATTAAACAAGAGAAAAATGTGAAGATAATAAAAACAATCCAATAGGGCCTAAATGTTTAACATCTTTAGCTATAAAATCTCAACCCAATCAGAATGGAAGACATTAAAGAAAACAAGCAACAAACATTTACAAGGGTGTGGGGGGAAAGGAAGCCTTTTCTCCTGGGAGAACTTTAATAACCCTACAGACACAGACTAATAGAAAAAATAAAATGCAATGATGAATTAACCCCACAGACTACAGAGGCAGCTTTAAAACACGTCAATACTCACTAGATAGATAAATAGATTAGGCTCATCTATTAAAAGACAAGAATCTCAATTGCTTTCTAAAAATAGCCATGTGTGAGTTACAAGAGACACCTTAAATAAAAGGACACAGAAAATGATTAAGAAATACCAAGCTAATCTTTTCTTAAGAGATACAATAAGGCTATTTTAATAGGATCAGTATCACTAAAAAGGAACTGAAGGCAAAATGCAGTCTTGAAAATGAAGAGAGAAACCACATAATTAAAAGTTAGTAGCATTTCATTCATTAAGAAGATACATATTAAGAATGAGCATGAACTCATACATTGAAATGTTTAATTGAACCCCCTTTGTACTGCTGATACTGATAATTTTAAAAGTTAAAAAATTTTAAAGAATAAATTTGAGCAATTATAACACAAAAAAGTTCAGGAGCTGGCAAGTCAAAATCAAGAAATGTCTATACCCCCAAATCCTGACTGCAGAAACTTTAACCAGGTCCATAATATTTATGTTTCATAGATATGTATAAAAATCTGCAAAAGTATAAAAAAGATAGTATCTGTTCTTATGAATGCTATTTAACAATAATTTTAAAAATCTAGCAAAAGTAATCTCAACAAATATATCAATGCTCACAGAGATCACATTACACTACATAGTAAAATTAAAACACGAATGAAAAGATAAGCACTAACATATGTCTTAAAACTTATTTTAATGTGATCTTAAAAATGAGAAGAATGAACTTGTTCCCAAGTCCAGCACAGTCCAGGTATAACTTCGTGTGCGTGCGTGCGTGCGTGCGTGCGTGTATGTGTGTGTGTGTGTGTGTGTGTGTGCATACAGATGTGGTTAAACGCTGCCTGAAACAGTAGCTGTAACACATAATAACCACTAGATGACAGTATTACTCTACATTTATTCTCATTTGGCTGCAGCCTTAACTAAGTTCAAGAAATTGAATTTCAAACCTAGTTCCATGCTTTTTAGGTTTGACTCAAATACCCATACAAGGTTAGACAAAAAGCATTTCCCATAACTTCAGAAAAAAATACTTCTAAAACTTTTCCAAATTGTCTTCAGTCTGTACATGCTAACAAACTCTATTCCTTTTAGAAATACTGCATATAGAATATAATGGAATGAAAAGGGTCCTTGAAAAAAAAAAGTCTATTCTGGTCTCATCTTTAAAATTGACAAATGGTAAGCTAGTCTATTTTTAAAGAATCTAGGGAAGGAAATCATCAGTCAGGAAGTTCTTTTTCCCTTCTGATGAAGTTTAGTCCCATTTCCTGTAGTGTGAAGATTTCCAGTGAGGACGAAGGACATCTGGGGATGTGGAGACTAACCCTTCACATCCTGGACTACAGTCACACATTCTTTCCTGAACCACAACCCAAGCTCAACTTTACTAGTCTCAAAGAAACCCTATGAAAAGCCTGTTTGTAAAGGGATCTGGCCTTCAAGTTCAAATATATAACCTTGAAGAAAAGAGATACAAGTTCTTACTGCACCACTGCTCCATTAGCATGCTGGATTATTTTAGGGGCTTTCATTAAACGGAACCATGATTGAGCAACTATAATTAGCCCAACACTTCAATTAATCATTGATGATCCATACAACAGGCCTCCAAACGAGGAGAAAACTTATTTTATGGTCATCATTACTATTAAGATTATAACTGTCTTCCAAATAAGGAAACTGAGACTCAGGAAAGATTGGTATTTTTTGTGTGCTGCTGGTACTAGGATCTGGACTTTGGGGATTTCCATGCTTGCTTGGTTTTTCTATTCAAGGCTGGAACTCTACCACTGCAGCCACACCTCCACTTGTGGCTTTTTGTTGGCTAATTGGAGATAAGAGTCTCAGACGTTGCTGCTTGGGCTAGCTTTGAACCTCTTTCCTCATATCTCAGACTCCTGACTAGCTAGTATTATAGGCATGAGTCACCAGCACCTGCTATATTAATCAATTTTGCTCAAAGGCACAAGGCTACCCTACATCGTGCACTCTCTTTGTTTTAGTTTTTCCAGAAAATACATGCAAATAAAATCTTTTTGAATTAAAAATGAAAAATAAATACAAACATAAAAGCAGTCACTCCCTCTCCTGTAACAAGGTCAACTAGAATTAACAGTGAGTTCCTAAATTAGCTTTTGTTTCCATGGGGGGAGCGGGGGAGGAGCAGATTTGGGGTTTGGGGGAGGGTGGGCAGAGCAATGTTCCAAAAGATACTAGGAAGTCGGACAGAGCAGTATACATGAAAATCATTACCAGAGGGGGTTCTGGAATCTACTACTCCATCTTCAAAAGTAAGAAACATTCCCAACCATACTGAGGGATGGATGCTGAAGGGATCAATTCCCCAGAACCTTGATGGTTAAGCTCCTTCTAGAAGATAGATGCTGTTCTCTCTCTCCTTCCCTCTCTCCCTCCTTCTTATTCCTCCATTGATGGAGATCAAACCCAAGATTCCAATTGTGGTAGGCAAGTGCCATACTACTGAGCCACATCCCAAACCTCAACCCTTCCTTTTCTCTTTCATCTTTCTTTTCTATTTTGCTTCCTTCCCTTATTTTCTTTCTTTTTCCACTCGCCTTCCTTTCTCATACAAAACAACCACACATTATTCCAGAAGAAAAAGAATCAAACAATACAGGCAAACAGAACATAAAGAGTGATTAGTTGTCAGTAGCTATCCCTCTTCATCCGCTCCAGACCCCAGTGACAACTGCGTCCTGTGGATACATTGGAGCATATCTATGCATTTACTGGAGGGGGAAAAAAAGGAAGAAAGGAAAGGAAAGAGGGAAGAGAGGAGGAGGAACAGACAGAAGGAAGGGAAAGGGGAGGAACTTGTCTACAGAACTGAAACAATATTGCACATTCTGCTGTGTAGTCTGCTTTCATATGAAAGTATCTCAAACGCATAAGATGATGCTTTCTTTCAGCAGCTGTGTAGTCTTGTTTAGAAGAATTTTTTATGTTTATCTTTAAGTAGTTGTACAAAGGAGTTGCCAGTTAACAAAGCAATTTATGAATGAATACATCTTGATCGATGTCACCCTTTTCATCATTCTCATTCATCCCTCACCTACTCACTCCTTCCCTGGCTCTTCTTAATTTTCTCGGATATACATTGGATTCTTGACTGTATTTGCCCCATTTTCCTCTTTATTCTTCTTGACCAAACCCCTCACCTCTTTTGGATATCTGCTTCCTGGTATTTTATCTTGCTGAACTTTGATTTTGCCTTTCTAAGGAATTACACTACTTGAGTGCTTCCTTGAATCTGTCGTATTTCAGTTAATACATATGTATACACTTGCATACCTCTCAACGTATTTACTTTGAGTTTGTAAGCTAACTCTGGCTTCTACATATAAGGGAAAACATGCATCCTTTGTCTCTCTGGCCCTGACTTACTGCATTTAACATAATTTTTTCCAGATCTTTCCATTTCATTACAAATGGTTCAGTATCATTCTTTCTAATGGATGGATTTGCTCCCATCCTAAGCCAGGCTACAGAAAGCTCTTTGTCCACATGTATCTTTATTTTAACGTAGATGTTTCTGTAGAAAACAGATTCTAACAAGGTGCATCCCCAGGGAAAAGGTAAAAAGCAATGGAAGTTTTGAGAGGCATTGCCAGGGGGCTAAGGGCATGGCTCAGTTGGTAGAGCAACAGCCAACGAACAAAAGTCTGTCAGAAATTGAGTTCCTATCTTGGACAAAAAAGAGAGAGAAAGAAAGAAAAAAAAGAAAGAAAGAAAGAAAGAAAGAAAGAAGGAAAGAAAGAAAGAAGGAAGGAAGGAAAGAAAGAAAGAAAGGAGAGGGAAGGAGGGAAGCAAGCAAGCAAGCAAAGAAGGAAGGAAGGAAGGAAGGAGAAAAGAAAGGAAAGAAAGGCATTGCCAAATTGTCCTTCTAGAAGTCTAGGAAGTAACCAGTTCCTACTTTAAATCTTTCATGTGCGTGGGTGCCAGTACTAACCCATAGACAGAAAAACTGTATTACCATTAGATGCTGATGATACCTCACATCTGGAATCCTGGCTACTCAGGAGGCTGAGATCTAAGGATCAAGGTTGGAAGTCAGCCTGGGCAGAAAAGTTCTTGAAACTCTTATTTCCAATTAACCCACAAAATATCAGAAGTAAAAGTTTGGCTCTTAGAGCTCCAGCCTTGAGCAGAAAAGCTAAAGGAGAATGCAAGGTGCTGCGTTCAAGCCTCAGAACTCTCACCCATACTCATACATAAAACCCTTCATTTGACTTAGAAACTACAATTACTTCTACAAAGCAAGCAAACTGAGTGCTGAGCAGAGTGACAACAACATCAAGATTTTCCTTTAAGGCTCTATTTTCCACTCCCCTCTATCAATACTTTGTGAAATTGTTACTTTTCCTTAGGTAGAAAGCAGGTTCATAAGGTCTATTTATTTCCTGGCTTTCTGGAGAAGTGTAAAGTTAATCCAAGGAGGTGGTCATAAATCTTAAACCTGGATTACAATCCAGCAAGTGTCAATATAGGATATTTCTGCCACCTTTGAAAAGTCAGTTATACCCTCTTCCCATAAATTCTAGCTTCCATGAATTTTCTGTTTATGTCTCTACATTTAATGTACATTTCTTATAAATCACATGTGGCTGCATCTTTCTTTTATCATTCGGCAATATTTATCTTTTAATTGGTGATTTACTTATATTTGGTGTATTGATATGGTTGGTTTTATGTTTACTATTTTGCTCTTTGTTTTCTATTCACCTCATCATTTTCTGTTTTTTCTCTTTCCCTCAATTATTTTGGGTTAATCACATTGCTTATTGTTCATTTTAATTTGGATTTCAATATTATTTTATATAGTTTCAAAGTAATTGCTGCATAATGTAGATTCTTGACTTTACTGCTTAGACTGAATGTTTAACTTTCCTCATGTAAAATGTAAAATCACAGAAATAGTGAAATTCCATTATTTTCCAGTCAGATGTTATACCTCAACATACAGTATATATACCACAATACAGAGTTATAAGTGTTGCTTTAAATCATGAGCTTTTTCTTCTTTAATCAAGTAAGAAGAAAAACATATTTATTGTTTTCACCTAAAAATCCCCAAAACATTTCTGATGCTTGCTCTATCTGTTGATCTGTTTGTATCTTGTATTGTTTCTTTTCAGCTTTACAGTTTTCCGATAGCATGAGTTTAGCAAATCAAACTTTAATTTCCTTTCTGAAGCCTATTTTTTTAAAAATGTAGGATGCTGGACTAACAAGCTTTATTCAGCTTTTTTTATTCCTGCCGATCCTGGGGCTTGAACTCAGGGCTTGGGCCCTATCTTGAGTCTCTTTTTGCGCAAGGCTAGTGCTCTACTACTTGAGCCTTTAGCCTTTTCTAAGGAGTTTTTGGGGAAAAAGAGAGTCTCATAGCCTTTCTTGCCCCAGCTGGATTCAAACCTCACTCTTCAAACTGCAGCCTCCTGAGTAGCTAGGATTACAGGTGTGAGCCACCAGTGCCCGGCTTATTCAGCATTTTAAAGATATTGTTCCATAAGCTCAGTCTACTTTTCTTTTCTACTGAAATGTCAGTCATCAATTGTGTCATTCTTCCCTGTGTGCTAAATGGTACCAGGATGTGGATATTTTCTGGTCTTATCTTCCCTGAGCTACCCTGGTCTGTTTCGATCTATAATGCTGTTTTCCAACAAACTTGGGGAAATCATCATAATAGTTCCATGATTTTTAAATATTTTTCTCTCTTGTTTTCTCTCTCATTCCACAAATCTCATCCCACGTATGTTATATTTTACCCAAGGGATCCTGAAACTCTTTTCACATAATGTTTCAAAGAACAAAAGGTTCTTTCTGTTCTTAAGACTGGATAATTTCTATCAATGTCTTCAAAACCCCTAGCCTTTCTATTGCTCTTATTCTCATCCATCCATTATTTCAAATATACATTTTTTTATTTTTTAAATTTTTTTGCCAGTCCTGGGGCTTGAACTTAGGGCCTGGTCACTGTCCTTGAGCCTCTTTTGCTCAAGGCTAGCAGTCTACCACTTGAGCCACAGTGCCACTTCAGCTTTTTCTGTTTATGTGGTACTGAGGAATTGAACCCAGGGCTTCATGCATGCTAAGTAAGCACTCTACCACTAAGCCATATCCCCAGCCCATCAAATATATATTTTTATTGCAAGAATTTTTATTTAGTTCTTTTAAACAGTTGCTGTTCTGGGTAAACATTCCCCATCTGTCCACTTACTGCGGGTGTTTTAGCTTGTAAGCCCTTAAATGAATCTACTCTAGTCTTTTCAATATCTGGGTCATCTTACATATGCTCCTGTTTCTTTAAAGGTATAATAATTTTTAATTTTGTGCTGGACATTATAGACTCTGGTTTCTATTTTTCTCTGAACAGTTCTTAATTATTTTTGTAGCTAGCAATAAATTACTGTCAGATCACTTTAAAATTGGAGAGACTGGGTTTTAATGCCTGTCGGTAACTATTTCATTTTTGGTCATTAGTCCTAAAACAACAATCTGATGTCTAGGCTTTATACTAAAGTCTTGTCCTTTCCATAATTTAAATGAAAATGTTGGGAGAAGAAAAGCAAATGTAGCAAGAATCAAATTCTTATCTCTATTGTACAGAATAGAAACTGACATCTCGATTCTATACTTTCAGTATCCTAGAGATAGTTTTGGTCACGTTGGCATTTCCTCTGAACTTGAGCACTTTACCTCTTATGATCCTTTCATTCTCAATTGTCTTGTTAGCCTCAAGCACTGTCTTCTGTCTCCTCAGGCCACTAAATTCTACCCATCCATCACCAGGTGGACTGCAGAGCACCTCTGGAAAAATTTATACACACATTAATCTTAACAGGTGTGGTTTCTTTTTAAAAATCAAATTCCTATAATGCAGTAATCCTAGCTACTTGAGAGACCAAGAATGGAAAGATCATCTAGGTCCAGGCAGGTCTGAGTAGAAAACCTATGGGAATCCATCTCAAAGAAGAAGCTGGGCATTCGTGGCCCATGACTATGATCCCAGCTACAATACCAAACCTAAAACAGGCAGAATACAGACATGATTGTCTTCTTGTCTATGCCTGCACAGGAAGCAAGGTTCTATCTAAAAAATAACCAGCACAAAACAAGAGTTGACAGCATGGCTTAGTGGTAGAATCCTTGCCTAGTAACAAGGAGATGTTCAGTTAAACTCCACTACCAAAAATAAAATAAAATAAAATAAAATTTCCTCCAGATCTCACCTACTTTGGCACTCTTTGATATATTTAACCTGTTGTGGGGTTTTTTGAAAAAAAATATTTTGTTCAGAGTGTATTATTTCTATGTGTGTAAAAGGCAGTCTAATCCAAATTAATCCAGAAAAACATAAAGAACATATACAAGAAACTTTTCACTTAACCAATTTCACTTAAGACAAGCTCTAAGGAAATAGCATGTCCATTTCCATTTATTTAGTATTTGTCATGTAGTGATGTTTTGGGCCTCAGCCTTCTAAAACTCTCCAGCCTGGAACTTGTTAGGTTACATTTACATTGTCTAGGTGCCTCCCAGTTTTTGCAAATTATCGCTGAAAACCTCCCCATGAGTATTTTATTTAAATAAAGAAAAGAGTTTAAGTTTATTTTGCCAAGGACACTGGATAAATCAAGAGAAGAGGAGCCACATGAAAGAATTTAGTGATCTGGGAAACACAGGGTGTTCGTTGTGTAGGATGTGGTTTAGAGATTCCTACTTGGAATGGTCCATGCCAAAGGAGTTCCGGGTGGGTGTCATGCCACATAGGAAACAATTGGGACCTGCCCCTGGGAGTAAGCCAGAGAGCTAACAAATTCAGTGTGCATTGTAATGCTTCATCAGCACGCCTTCTGCAGGGCTTGCCCTCTCTGCTGGGTCACTGACCTTTATAAGTGCACAGTCATGGCCACCGCCTGACAGGCATGAAAAGAAGACAGACAATGGACGAGAAGGAGACATGCACAGAGGGAGAAAATGCACTCATTCAAGGGATTTACTGGTCAGGGATGTCATGTCCTTGTCCAATTCCAGAATGCATGTGGCGGGGTTTAAACCCTGTATAGTGGACTGAATAAATATAAGGAATGATTATTATCATAAAAATACCCTCCCTGAGAATCATGACCAGTTTTATGGTAGCACAGAAAAAAAAATCTAGAAAGTTGTTCTTTGCTATAAAATGTTTAAGCCCTCTTTTCAAAGCTTTTGATCATTAAAATTGATTAGAGTGTCATACAGCCTGATTTCAAAGGCATTCCAGACTCCAGAGACAGCATGATACAGTGGCCTGCAAGTGGGGGAAAAGATTACATTTGGGTCCTGAGTTTGCCAGGGTAGACAAGCAACCTTTGGTCAGTTGGTGCTGACCACCAGACTCTCCTTTCTTCATCTGTGTCTGGAGTAGGTACATTCTCAGCACCATCACACCACTCCCCCTGAGAGTTTAGGATTTCAGTGTGTGTTACTAACTCTTTGTATCTGATGATTTACATACGTTCTTGTTCTGCAAGTTTAGGAAATGTGTTAAGGTAGTGATTTTTCAGAATGCACTTTTAGAATTCCATGTTTCCCGTTCATTAAGACGCCCTTGTATTATTTTACATATGTACCATGAAGACTTTCACTTGTATTTATTGTGTGTGTGTATTGGGGTTTGAGTGTGTGTGTGTGTGTGTGTACTGGGGTTTGAGTGTGTGTGTGTGTACTGGGGTTTGAGTGTGTGTGTATTGGGGTTTGAGTGTGTGTGTGTGTGTTGTGTGTGTGTGTGTGTATTGGGGTTTGAACTTTGGCCTAATGTCCCACCACTTAAGCCACACTCTCAGCCTTTCTTTGTTGTGGCTGTTTTGTAATATCTCTCCTATTGATTCTTGACCAACATTCTATTCTCATAGAAACATGGTACTCAGCAATGACACGTGTTCTGGTGTTCTGAGAACTTCAGTCTGGGATATAAGAAATGCCCTAAATTGCATCCACACCCCTCACCACTTCAGAGATTGTCACCCAGAGTGGTTTGTCCACATTTCATGGTCTCTAAGTCTCGAAACCCTCATTTGCTTACATCAGCCCATGGGCATGTCAGAAATGGCATCTTGCCTGGTATTCCATCCCAAAATGCCTAACAATCGTCTTGCTTCTTGGAGAACTTCTCCTGATAAACATTGGTTTAGGGAAAGTAATCTAATTTTAACAGTAACCAAACCCAGCATAATTATGCATATAAATCTGGAAAAAGAATCATAGAATGCATTTCAAAGGCAAATGAAAGTTGTTTATACTACTGATCATTGGAATCCTTCCTGCTCCTCCCTTCAATAAATACAAGGTAATGAGAATGAACAATTTGACAAAGATCAGTTGTAGAAAGCTACTACAGGACAGTAGCTTTCACTCAAGAACCTATTTCCTATGTGGCAGTACTGATTTTTGCCACTTGGCAAATGTAAAGAAATTTTGTTTGTCAGAAGGTAAGGTGACATCAATACACAATTCTGTTTTAATGTGTATATATTGTCCTTCCCTGCAACAGAGTCTGATCATCTGTGTGTTTAAGTGAACCATTTAGGCAATCCTAGAGAGAAGGCATTGTGTGCCTATTAGGCCTCAGGCTTGTGTGGCTGACATAAACTGTTCAGAAGCTTCATGAAAACCCAGGAAGAGTGATCAAAGTTAATATATTCATTCTGAAACACCTAGGTGCTGCCCTTCCCTCTAGGTTAGCAGTTTTTACTCTGTCACATTAAAAACTCACAATCTTTCACATAGCCGGAAGTAGCACAGAATCCTACCCTAACCCCTTGGCAGTTAAGCCGAATTGATATATTTTTAGTTTGTTCTAGATATCCCTATGGCTTTTGATTTTTTTTTTCTTCCTGGGGGAAATAAGGAAGCAACATTTGAATTTAATAGCATCTACTGTTGGCCAGGATGTGGAGGAAAGTGAGTGTATTCACCCCACCCACTTTCATCCCAAGCAGCTTCCTGTGTGAGGTGGGATTTGAGTCATATTAATTTGTCCCAGACCACACCAAAATTAAGCTGTTCACGTCCGAAGCATTCCATGAATTCAATTGCGGGGAGGAATTTGTTCAGCCATATTATGGATTCATATTTCTCTCCTCTCCCAAGAAGGTCTGGGTGTCCTTATAAGGGAGAACGCCTCTGTTTCCCACAGTGTGGAGAGCTAAATAAATACTCTCTCACAGTCAATGCAGAGGTAACTTTTTTTAATGGATTAAAAAAGGAAGAAAAAAAAAAGCCGTTCTGAGAGTCCATCGCCTCTTCTGGCATCTCCATTCAGAGAGGGGCCTTTGTCTCTCTCTCAGTAGGAGCTGCCATTTTAATGGGGCCTCCAGCGGGGCCTGGTTTGATGATGTGAAGTAGGCCTGGAAGAATCTCTCGGAATTTTTTTTTTTAATTTAGATTTTGGTTAATTTAACCCTACTGGCTTTCAAATGAACTGAAATGTAAAAGTGAATCCACAGTCCATGTCCTGGAGAAGCGGCCACCAGATCCTTGCAGGGATGCCCTCATTTCGGAAGCTCTCTCGTGTGAAAACCGACTCCTTGAAGTTCTAATAGGCATTACGGGCCCCTCCCTCCCCCTCCCGCGCCACCCCCAGTCTACTTGCAAAGGAGAAAACCGGGGCGGGGGGAGAATTCATCCTTGGAAATATGCATACGTATTAAGACGCGAACATGGACTCCTAAATACTTCAGGAGAAAAAGAAAGCAAGAACTGGCTCCCAGCGGATTGGCGATCGCCAGTCAGCGCTGGGATGGTTTTATGGGAACTAGGGGGTTTCCCTCTGGCCTGAGTCAGGACCCACACCAAGGCGTGGGAAGCGCTCTCCACCCCAGAGCGCCCCCTCCACGCCAGTCTCCCGCAAGGGTGGTAGGGGGCGGATTGTGGTTCCCCCCCACCACCTCCCGGCGCACCTTCCAGATAACACCCCAGGAACCCGCCGGCCCCTTCCCGGCCCCGCGCGTCCGCGCGCCCGCGCGCCCGGTGACCAGCGGCCACACGTGGCTGTGCTGGGTGCTGCGCGCCCAGATGCCAACCGCTGGAATGCGCTGTCGCGGCCCCCCCTACCCCCCAGGCCTCCGGGTACACGTGAGCTGCTAGCTCACCCTTCCGGCTGTTCGCCTGCACTTCACTCTCGGGCTGTGAGCCTCTTTGTAAAGCTGAAGAGCAAGTTAGCTTGGCTTCCCATGGTTGATTGCGGAAAATGGTTCAGGGCAGGGTCTCAAGTGTGCATGTGCATACTCTTTACTAGAATGAATGAATCTGATTTGTTAAAGAAGGTAGAAGAACGATTCACGATCCCCCCCACACGCACACACACAATGAATACCAAAGAACGAACAATGTTTAGTTCTAGTTACCCATGATTGTGTTCTCTGGACATTTGCGAGAAGATATCTGCAGTTATGCATATGATGCGTGTGCATATAAAGCAACCAGCAGACTAGTTGTAAGTGTGTATGTGGGGGGAGCGAGGTGGGTTCCATCATATTAATTTGAAATCCAACTTCCCACCCCCACCCCCCTAACTGGGAAGCGGGAGATAAGACAATGGGCTACTGGGGAAAGTCAAGGCACGGAACATCTCACAAGCAGAGAAATCTTCCTGATGGTGGTGGTAGGTGTTGGCTCCCAACATAAAGTTTAATTCATCCTATTTAATAAAATGGAATATCAGTTTCTTGTTGACGAATCGAAATACCAATTCTGATGTGTTTGTTGGAAATAATTACGGTGTTTGTTTGCTGCCACAGCAAGTTGGCCCCAATATTCTCCTGACCACCCATGTCGACCTCGGAATATAAAATTGAGACGCACCGCCACTGAGAGCTTGGATGGTGATAAGAAAAGAAAAACATTTTTCTGCTCTTTGTCCTTTCTTTGCTTCCAACAGAACATTACAATGCCAAATCTAAAAGCCTCGGAAACCTATTTGAACCTAAGATGAAAGTTAGGTACTATAGACCCAATTGAACACATAAGACATTTTTGGAGGACACATAAAGGGGAATTCACTTATAAAGCACAATTGGACAGCTAAAGATAGGTTCTATCTTTTAAAAATCATTAGACTTCTGAATGTATTCACTTATCTGCTTGTAATAAAAAAAATACAGAAATAGTCAAAATAAAAAGCAGACTAAGGATGGTGGTACATATTCACAATGCCAGCTGCTCATGAGGTGGAGATGACACTCACTGCCAGCTTGAGTAAAAAGTTACTGAGGACCCATTTCAACCAATGGGCTGGGCATAATAGTATATGTCTGTGATCACTAAAACACAGGGGGTATAAATAGGAGAATTGTGCTAGGAAGCTGGCCCTGAGCAAAAATGCAATACTATCTAAAAACATAGCTATAACAGAATAAACAAAACAAAGGGCTAGGACTCTGGCTCAGTGCTAATAAACCAGCCTAATAAACCCCAGTTTAAATCCTAGTACAAAAAAAATGCAGGGGGGGGGCATTACCACCATTCCACTCCCACTTATAAGTTCCGAGAGTAGGCTTTTCATACATATGCATGCACACAGAAAGAACATCTATGTGTGCATACACAGAGTCACTGGCTAATAAGGTTTCAACTTCATGATCAAGTCAAAACAATATGTGCTCAGTACAAACCATCCTTTGAGCTTTGAAGTGTGAACATTTCTGGGCTAGCTATATATATGCAACAAGGTATTTTCTTTAGGTAGGTGCTGTACAGTGGGCCACACCTCTCTGTCATCCAGGAGATGATAATGATAAACAAATGAAGCTTTACAGTGTAGCTATTGTTAACTGAACATATTTGATGGCTTAGATGTACTAAATGCATTTTCAACTTACAATATTTTCAATTTATGATTTGTTTTTTGTTTTGGGGTTGGTTTTTTGTTGTTGTTGTTTTGTTTTGTTTTCTAGTTGTGGGGCCTGAACCCTGGGCCTGGGCGCTGACCCTCAGCTCTTCAGCTTAAGGCTAGCACTCTATCACTTGAGCCACAGTACCACTTCTGGCTTTTTCTGCAAATGTGGTACTGAGGAACCGAACTCAGGGCCTCATGCATGCAAGGCAAGCACTCTACCACTGGGCCACCTTCCAAGCCCTTATGATGGTTTTATCGGGAAGTATGCCTATCTTATAAGCCAAAAGACATCTGTACCCATATGTAGAGATTTTACCTGCATATGTATGTCTAATTTAATGTAACTACAGACAAATGATTTCTTCTTTTTAATGAAATCTTGTTAAACTTATTTTTCTATGTTCCTCTGTTTTATTCACAAATATATACCATGGGCAACCTTCCATGCTAATACAAATGTTACTTTTACTGACTTGATAATATTCTAGAATATTAATGGTAATTTGTTCTGTCCTTCTTATATTAATGACCATTAAAATTCTCTCAAAAGCTTGAGTAAAACAAATAGGATTATGTATACATCCTTGTACATACATCCTAAATTTTAAGCACATATTTAAATGTGGTGGCTATTACCTCTGTAGAGACGGAATCTATCAACTAAGTCAGGAGATTCAGCAAGAAATTGTTATAGCAAGAAAGAAGTAGGTGTAGATGAGAGCTGCAAAGATCCATGGTAGTGAGCTGAGCCTGGCTTTAGAAAAAGAAAGCTGGCTCATTAAAAATACCATATACATTTTTACAAGCTTATGACTCTTAGTTCTCCCAATGTGTTCTTTCAGATGACATGCCTTGTAGGTGTACACAGTGCTGTCCCCAACTTTGTACCAAAATGGAGCAAGGCAACCAGTCTACCCTATAGCCTTAGAATGCTGATGAGCAGTTGAAGATTGCTTGTGGCATTTCCACAGTTGATGTCTTTTTGGCTCTGAAGAACCCAGTGACTCCTCTGCTTCTCATCATTATTTCAAGGCTACTGGCTGACCTAGAACAACTCTATTTGTGTTAGTTTTTCAAGGGCTGAAATTGAAAATAAGGAAGTTACTTTCCCTTTAGTTTGATCTCTTCTTCTGTTATTGTTTTTTCTTTTGTTGTTTATTTATCTCCCTATTGAGTAGATCTAAATTTATTCTTGTATCAGTTAGCATATATACATATATATTAAACATATGTATACACTAGACTTCAATATGCATATATGCATATTTGTATATATACACACATATATACATATGATATATTTACATATATACAATATATACATATATGTGCATATCTATATATCTATATCTATGTATAGATATATTATGATCTGGTATATAGCCAGGGAAAAGTCCTTACCACTTACCAACTCCTGTTTGTCTGCTTGTTTAATATATCTGTAAGTCATTTTGCAAAGAATTGAAAAATAAGAATAAAGAAAGCCAACATTTCATTACAATTTGAGTAAGAATTTAAATGCAGTAAAGTCAAATTTTTATTCCATATTTCCCCTCTTTTAAAGGTATCTATACTCAATGTGTTCATTAGCTTTCCATCACTATAACAAAAACTTAAAAAAAAACTGTTAAGAAAGAAAAGATGATTTTGACTCTCAGTTTTGGAGGTTTGTCCATGGTTGGCCAGCTTCACCAGGCCTGTGACAGGGCAGAAAATCATATAGAGAGCATATGAAGGAGCAAATCTGCTCACTGCATGGTAGCTAAGAAGCAGGAAATGGAAACAGGGAAGTGACTGGAGTCCCATTATCCCTTTCAAGAGCACTCCCCCACCCCAATGACCTTCTACTGGTCCCTCTTAAAGCTTCTACTGTCTATCAGCAACCCCAGTATCTGGGACCCAAGGTTTCAACACATGAGTCTTTTGGGTGTTCTAAACGAAACCACCTCAAACAGGCAGCTTTAAACTTCAACTGACTAGTCACAACCTGTCACTCGCGGCCCATGGCTGTAACCACATTCATGAGAATGAATGGAACATGCATTCAACGATGCACTCATACCTGATTCCCATGTCCACAAAGCCCAGAGAGTTCTCCCACTCTCATAGAGCATATGTCCTTTCCCATAGAAATAATGCACCAAAAAAATTGCTTAGGCCAAATCACCCAGTGGACATTGTGTTCTCCAGTATATTTTCAGTAAAGCCTCTGATTATTGTCAACCAGACTTGGAAAGTAAAAACTTTATATTTTTTTTCTCCTTAAAACTCTTTACCTCTCTCATCCACCATCCTCACCAATCTGTAAAAAAACATAGTGATCTGTGTATGCTAGGATACAACTTACTTTCCATTCTCCAGTCCAGGTTGCTCCAGTGTAAAAGTTTTGAGTTTGTTAAGATTCAAAGCTCTATGTATGCAGAGAAAATACCAGCCCCTGCTATGTTCTGTCATCGCAGCCTTTCTTGCTCTTCAACTCTGACTCTGTACATGTTGATGATGGACGCCTTGAGCTTCTCCTGCTTTCATTTTCCTCCTTTCTGAACACTGATTACTACAGGCTAACACAAGCCACCCCCAGGTGGCCTCTCAGGAGCTGCCACCCTCCATCCAGCATTGTTCTACCTCTCACAAGTGAAGTCAAATATAAGGAAAAGGTTTTTGTGCAAGGTTTCATGAAAGCACACAATGAGTAATTAAGACCCTCCACAAAAATACAAACACACACACACACACACACAATTAGCTTCTACCGTTTACATGGTACATGCTTCTAGGTTAAAGGACAGTATATTGTAAACATAAATGACACTTTTAGAGCAGCATTTTGTGTATATTATCATTCCTAACATGGTAAAAACAATGTAAGAAGTCCACTAAAGAGGGAAAAGACCATCTGTGGATTTATGAGATGAAACAGACAGAACAGCATCTGAGAAGACTGAACATTTCTTTTCCCAATACTGTCATCAATTCAGTCATCACTTGAGCTGTCTAAGGAGAGAAGCATTTTCACATGCTGAGGTGACTCAGTGTTCAGGAAACACCATTGAAATGATGAGGTCCATCAGAAACCACTCCATGTACAATCCCTTTATGCCCCAAGCCTTACATTATCTGTGGGCTGTCAAGTGTAACCCTGTATCTGATCCAACAACTATTCCTCCTATTTGCTCCTATGTGTCATTGTTTCCATTAATATTCTGTACAAGATTCGTTTAACATTTTGTCCACCCTTCAATTGGAAAAAATAAAGCAAGCAAATAATACTATTGAAATTTTAAAAATCAAAATAAGTCTCAGCCAGGCATTCATAGTTCACATCTGTAATCCTAGTTACTTGGAAAGCTGAGATTGCAGTTCAAAAGCAGTCCAGGCAGACAAATCCAAGAGACTTATCTGCAATTAACTACCAAAAAGCTAGAACTGGAAGTGTGGCTCAAATGGTAGAACACCAGCCTTGAATAAAAAAGATTAAGGCGGAGTCCTGAGTTCAAGCCCTAAGACTGTTCAAGCCCTAAGACTGTCACAAAACAGACTTTAGCTCTATAAATTTATACTATAGCTCCACCTCAGTGCACAACAGCTACCAAGCATAACACAAGCCAACACCAGTATGATGCTTTGGAGGGGTTTAGTATCTGCATTTTTGCATACTCTGCAGTGATTGTAATGAGCTGCCTCATAATATGGTAGTTTACCATAAAAGTAAGAAAAAATGCTTCAGAAGCTCAATGTTATTATGTTCCTCCTGTACTCTTGGAAGTTGAAATGAATAAGTAGGGATATTTGTTGTTTTGTTTCCTTTATGTTTTGTTTTCTAAGGAGGAATGGAAATAGGCAATATACCAAGAGGAAATCATATATGATAAAGATCTAAAGAAGTGAGTTAGTTATACATTTCCTGCAGTGGGGGATTAATGTGGCAGGATTTACACATTTTTACAACCTGGATTAACCCTGCTTTATGCCATCATCCAATTAGAATCTGTGAGGGAAGGATTACTTGGTTGGGAAATCAAAGCAAAACAGCTTCCAAAATATCATATGTCCTTTCCCACAGACATAATGCACACACACACAAACTCTCTCTCTCTCTCTCTCTCTCTCTCTCTCACACACACACACACACACACACTGTTTAGGCAAATTCACCCAACGAACATTGTGTACTCCAACATATTTTCAGTAAAGCCTCTTTGGACTACAGCAGCTCACAGCAGCTTGAAATGGAATGCTCGAACACTGGAACAGCTGCACTGTAGCGAAAGTATCTGGTTACATTTTATTCACCAATTAATTATCTAGGCTGTCTTATCAGTGTGTCGCACAAACACACAAAGTCCAGCAAAGCTACTGAGAATTTATTAAAACCAACAAGGAGGAATGGATACCCCAAAGATAATGAAGCCCTTCCCAATGTTCTTTGCTCAAAACATTGGGATTAAATCAACTTAAAAAAATTAACATTTATCTACAGCTAGCTTTAAAAGTCACTTGAAGCATGGCCTGTCTTGCTTTGGAGTCCTTGGAGTCTACTAGAACACAGACCTGTAATTTCTGTAACCTACAAGGCTATTAAGCTTTATGAATCATCCAGGTAGCCCAATCTAGTAAGTCTCCCTGAGAGAAAGGTTCAGTAGGCATAGACTATTAGCAAAGCTGGATCTAGTCCCTTCTTTCTATCTTTTGATTTCTGCATTTGTGACCAAATCCTTAGCAAGGACTCCTTAGACAAACTCATGTGTGAAGACTTCATGTGCATATGAGTTTCCCTATAGAGACAGTCTACCACTTTCTACAGTTTGTCAAAGTTTTGCAATATTAAAGGTTATGACGTTACCACCTAAAATTTAAATGTAGTTGAGTTAAAATCTATACCTTCTAGGTACCGGCTTACTTCGCTCTTTGAAAATCTCTGTCTCTGTGCCTTGTATACTATCTGTGAACTGAGAGGAAGAGTAAAATTGCTTTCTGTGTCAAACAGCAATTGGTTTTGCCTGCTGGTAACAGAGACCCTGTCACAGTGACTTAAACAAATTAGGGATTTCTTCTTTCTCATAAAAGAGTTCTGGAAAAATGCAAAGGCAACTGAAAGTCTTCACGAAGCCAATGAGATATCATTTAAAGACTTAGGCTTCCTTCTTACTCCCTGCTTTCCCATCCTTAGCATCTGGCTTTGTATCTTTGGAAGGGAACTGCCTTTTATCTGCGTTTCTTTTATGGAATGTTTTCAGAAGTTGCAAGAAATAATTTTACCTTATAAACTGTTGGCCAGCACTTAACAGCAAGGGAGATTAAAAATAAATATAAGAAATAAAACAATGTTGGGCACCAGTGTCTCACACCCATAATCCTAGCTACTCAGGAGGCTGAGATCTGAAGATCGTGATTCAAAGCCAGCCCAGGCAGGAATGTCTGTGAAACTCTTATCTCCAATTAACCACTAGAAAAACAGAAGTGGCACTGTGGCTTAAGTGGTAGAACACTTGCCTTGAGCTGAAATGCTGAGGGATAGCACCCAGATGCAGAGTTCAAGACCCACGACTGACTAAAAGAAAAGAAATTATAATTAAATACAAGAATAAAATTTTAAGCTAGGCAACTTAACCTTGTCCATCTTTACCTAGAAAAAAAAGGATTTTATTACTAAAGATGAAGGCGAAGTCAAGCACTAGCTAGATGACAAGCTCATGCCAGATCTGAAGATCATAGATTGAATCCAGCCTGGACAGAAAAAAGTCTATGAGACTCTTATCTCTATTTAACTAGCAAACATAAAACTGGAAGTGGACATTTGTAGGGCTCAGGTGGGAGAAAAAGCCAAGCAAGAATATAAGGCCCTGTATTTAAATGCCAGTACTAGCACAAACAAAAGGAGTAAATGTAATTGAGAAACAACCAGAATCTGCTATGTCTTTTTATGAGGGCAGATGTTAATGAAATTATTTTCTGCTTATGGTTCCTTGAGCATGCTAGCTAACGCCACCAAATGAGGAAGGGAGATGACCCTCCTCCACTGCACTGTTTTGCTCAGTCCTTCAAAAAATAAAAATGAGTGAAGAATCTGGTTCTGTCATCAAAGAATTCCTTTGCTGTTCTTCCCACACTTAGTCCTTCCTTGGATTTACCAAGAGCCTTCCCAGTAAGCTGAGAAGCTCACTTCATTCAAGCCCAGGTTAGCCTCAGCTTGTGGGAACACAGAGCTCTAGGTCTCTGTCCCTGCTCTGCCTCAATTAGTATGATTTAATGTTAGGCCAGATGGGTTTTTTTCCCCCTGTATTTTGTGAGGAGGAAAAAAAACCCACCCAGAATCCCATTTGTCTTTCTTCTCCTTGAAGAATTTTGATTTACTACTCAGAATGAGTTCTCAAGATGACATCAGCTCATCTGCGAAGGAGATGCATGTGTTGAATATCAGATGGAAGAGGCATGGTCTGTGAGGCCCAAGATGGCTGTGCCCTTGAGTAAACCCCTCTGCTCACAAAGCCACCACTTCCCATAAGTCACACAGAAAAGACCACATCTACTCCAACTGTGTTAACACAAAGCTCTTGGACCTAAAAGCTTGTATTTTTCCCCCTAGTCCTGGTTCCGGTCTTGTGATTCCAGCAAGGGGAGCATTTCCACTGGAGTGCAAACAAGCCCACTTCTGGGAAATTACAAAGCACAGCCTCACTTCTAGTCTCTGGAAGGAAGAAAGGCTTCGGGTCCCATGGGAAGAGGCCAGGTCTCAATCTATTGGTTTGAGAACAGACAGCATTCAGCCTCGGTGTAAAAGTCCTCTCAGCCAAGAAGCTGATGGCTGCAGGATGAGCCCTGAGCTCCATGAGAGGTGCAGTCAGGGAAAGAAACAGTACCATGGAGACAGATGTGCGCCTCTTCGGGACAAACTAGGATTGGCTTAAATCCAGAGTGGCTTCTCTGGTTTTCTGCCTTGAGAATTCAGCATGGAAGGGTCACAAATGCTGCATGGAAGGAAGTTCCTTAAAAACAATTAAACTGAAAGTCCCTGGATGCTGCTGGCTGAGGAATCTCTTTGCTCTGTCTGCCAGAGAATACAAGCCCTGCCTGACTTCCTGTGAAGCTAGTCAGCACAGAACATCTTTCCTCCGGAGGATCCTCTTCTCCATAACAGCCTCAGCAGTAAATCTTCAGAGAGGCCTCATTAGGCAAGTTCCTTTTTGAACTCCCTCCACCCTCCAGACCTTCACAACTGCTGCTGCAGTTGTAGCATATTATTTTTTTTTCCTCATAAGCATGAATTTTCCTCATACCCAGCACGTAGGCCTCCCTCCAGTGCCTTCACTTTCCTTAACGGACTCTAGCTGGACGGTCTCCAAAGGGTATGTTCGTGCAATCAGAAACTTCCCTTTTTGTTTTATCGCATCACTGAGCTTATCAGATAAGGCTCAGCAAAAGGAGGAAGGGAGGGAGGGAGGAGAGGTCTTCTGTTCTGGGCTACCAGAGAGCAAGGAAGCAGGTGAAATGAACAGCAGGAAGGAGGCAGTAGAAAGCTGCACAGCCACATTTAGGTCCACGGAAGCTCAAGGACATCTGGTGAGGCTTCTCCTGGTCCCAGGCCCTTCTCAGGAAACTGCACAGCATTCAAACCCGGAACAAGTAACTATCTCTAGCTTGCAAAGAGTCTAAAGGCTGAATCAGATACAAGATCCTGTGAGACACAGACACCAGGACATCCAAGAGTTAATTTTTAGAAAACTCAAATTGCATTTCCATCATGTGAGGCAGTCAGCTGCTGGTGTAGGTCACTGAGATACAACGCATTATTTCTAGTTTGTGGAAAACATTAGGCAGTTGTAATAAAGTCAATGGCATTTCCTTCCTTACTGAAACATGACTTCAGTAAATCCCCTTTTCATTTTTTTCCTCCTTTCTAAACATTTCTCTCCATCTGCATGATAAGTCAGTAAAAGAAATTAAAAGTTAAAAATGTCTAATGAAATTTTATCAGCCATGAAATGACATTTAAATTAGAGTTGCCACCCAGACTGAGAAGGGTGAAAACTGACCCCGACTTGAGGGGCTATAAAAGGCAGGGGGAGGGTAACAGCAAATTTTAGTGGCCTTTATGTCTTGTAGCCACTGGTGGGGGGTGGGGGAGTCAAAGAAAAAAATCATTCCAAAGAGGCTTTCCATGAAATCGAGATCCCCTGAACACTTGGGATTTTTACAGGAGGTTCATCAGCTTTGGAACCTCCACATTCTTTCAGGTCTCCCTTGTCTTTTCTTACTCCACTTCTCTGCACCAACAGGCTTATTGGGAAATCTGTCTTCATGTACCTTTGTCATGACCCCAGGAAAAGCAACACAAAGAAAACCTGAGAACATTCTTAAGAAGCAGCAGCCTAGGAGGAGGGCAGGAGATTTTTTCCCCCTCTAACCTTAAAGAAGGGCTTTGGATGTTTCAGTAGGTCTAGAAAGACTTTGAAATAAATAAGCCCAGAAAGAATATTTTATATATATATACATATATATGTATATTGTATTCTGTGTATATATGTATTTTATATGAATGTATTACTATACTTGTATAATTTTATTTTAATAAATTACTGCACTATCTTTGAGTCATGATAGACATCTCATTTTCATAGGAACCTGGAAAGCAACAGTGCCATTTGGTAAGTGTGTGACAACTTTCCGGGCTTACCAATGACAAGTATTTTACCAGTCAGTCCCAGAGCCCACCCTCACATAGGCCATCAGGGAAAATAAGGGCATTATCTAAGAAGGGTCAGCAGTCAGATTCTCTAATTGGAAAGCATATTAGAAAGGCCAAGAATTCCTAAGACTATCATTAGAGAAGTGTGTTTCAAAGTGACTGACATTAGCGGTTGCCTTGCTGAGAAAGAGGCTGTGGTCCAGCGTGAGAGCAGAAAGAGCTGGCAGGAAGACTACTGTAGAGTACACTAGAAATCCCTTAGCCACAGTCTTGTTTTCTGTATTCTTAGCTACCCACAATCAATTACAATCTGAACACATCACATGGAAATCAACAGCTCATACATTTTAAATAAGTTTTATTGCAGTATGTGATTCCAATTATTCTATTTTATTGTTAGGTGGTGTTACTAGTCTCTTATTGTGCCCACCTTATAAATTAAGCTTTATTATAGGTATGCATGTATAGAACAACCACAGTCTATGAAGAGTCTGGTATTTCTGTGGTCTCAGGCAGCTACAGAGTCTTGGGACACATTTCCTGAATATAAAGGACTACTAGAGTGAGTCTTATTTCTCCTAATATCTTCCATTCTTCTGCTTATTAAAAATTTATCTGTGGCATAAAGAGAGCCCAATCAATGTGGAGGTAAGTTTGCCTCCATCCAGCGGTTGCTCTTCAGGCTAGGAGAAAAGTACACAGCATCACAGCACTGACCATGAATAGTTATTCCCAGCATCAACCCAACCTGAAAATGTGACACTTCTCTTAATTCAACCAAGGTGATGCAGCTTTCAAACCCTTGCAAAGGTACAGAAACTTCCTGGCTTTATTTTTAATCTATAAAGAAAGCTGGGCATGCAAGCCCAGGAAAGGACATGTTCCCTTTTAAGGAATGATTCTAACTTCCTGTAATTACAAAACAATTTGCAATAACTGTTCAGACTTTTCCTCTTCCCATCCTAACCCCAGAAATCCTCCAGTGTTAGCGATTCTATGACACTCAGACACACAACATGCTTCCCACAAAGTAATTGTTGATGATAGTTGAGGAGATAGTTGACCAGAGGGGAAAATATTTGTAAATATTTGCAGCAGGTACGCACAACTCCAGGGATGGGAAAGGATCATTTGAGATGTGAATACACAGGTGTCTCCCATTTTTAACAGCCTGCCAACAAACTCCAAACAAGGCTGAGTGTTGCCTACTCACAGAGCAGACCTGAGCAGCTGTTGGCTGCAGTGTGATTAGAGGAGTGATCAACAATTACAGTGCAATCCAAGCCAATATATGGTTGAGTTAGAAACCAAGCTGCATAAGCAATGAAAAGAATATTTAGATGCATGCCTATTGGATGACGCTGCTGTTCCTAAATCAGACATTTTGATCCTGTCATCCACAGATAAAAAGCTCACTAGAACAGCTGGGCAGAGCTAGATTTTATGGCTAGAGGCTTACATAATATAAGGGCCCTCTTTAAGAAAAATGTATGTGTCAGGTGCAGAAGCTTATGCCTGGAATCCTAGTTACTTTGGAGGGTGACATTGGGAGGCTCTCAGTTCCAGGCCAGCTTGGGCAAAAGTTTGTGGGATCCTTTCTCTCTCAACCAATAGAAAGCTAGATGCTTTGGCTATGTGGGAAACCTAACCAGGAAGAGATCAGTCAAGGCAAGAAGCAAGACCCTATCCAAAAACTAACAAAAGCAAAAGGGGCCAGGAGTATGGCTCAAGTGGTAGAGCGTAGCAAGCGCAAGGCTCTGAATTCAAACCCTAATACAAGAAGGAAGAAAGGAAGGAAGGAAGGAAGGAAGGAAAGGAGGGAGGGAGGGAGGGAGGGAGGGAGGGAGGGAGGGAAGGGATGGAGAGAAGAAGGAAGGAAATAAATACATACAGAATTATATATGGATACAAAGACTTCTTTATTTTATTTATTTATTTATTTGCCGGTCGTGCACCTGAACTCTGGGCCTGGGTGCTGTACCTCAACTCTTCAGCTCAAGGCGAGCGCTCTACCACTTGAGCCACAGTGCCACTTCTGGCTTTTTCTGTTTATGTGGTGCTGAGGAATTGAACCCAGGGCCTCATGCATGCAAGGCAAGCACTCTACCACTGAGCCACCTTCCCAGCCCACAAAGACTTCTTTAGAAGGGGTTTGTGCAAGTGGAGGGTCCTCAGGTTTAAGCCTCATTAGCTTCTCAATACATTTGCTGCTAGTACCAGTAAATATTCCTGAAAAATGCATGCAGTATGAATATAGATTGAGTCACCTGTACAATGCTGAGACTAAAAAACAGGCTGTAACTCTGCAGTGAGAAGGCCTGCTACAGTTTACAAAGATGTATATTATAATAGCTCCATATGTTAAGGTAAACTATTCAATATAATTTTCCAACTGATTGTTGGACACTTAACCTGGAATTTAAGCCTTTGTAGATGTCATAACCTCAGGACTGTCTTAATCAGGTCATATAGATTTCAGCTGTTGAGAGCTCTAGCAAATATCCTAAACACAAAGAGACAATCAAAGGTTTGGCACTGGAGTTTTTCATGAGATTTTTTTAGGTTCTTTTCTGTTCTCCCTACATCTACTTGTATATTAAGAATGAAAGTGTGATTGAAATGTTCACTTTACTGGTGCAACTTACTGTCGGTGGGTTTAAGTGAATGGATAAAAAAAATCAAAGTCAACTTCACTTTGGAAATCTAAACTGGTTATTTTAACCACCAAAACACATTGCTATGATTTAGAAGTGAAGGTGAATGCAAGAGCCCAGCTAATCATCATTAAAAAGAGAAATGGCACATAGACTATTAGAAATAACTCTGGAAGTAGTTCATGGATACTAACACCCAACGATGCAGGATAAAAACAATGAAAGAGTCCAGCATGGTGGTGCATACCTGAAATTCCAGCTGATAGTTGACACTGGCCTGCGCAAAAAAGCACAAGACCTTATCTGAAAAACAAACTCAAAGCACAGGGGTGAGTGCACGTTTCAAGGGTAGAGTGCTTCCCTAGCAAATGCAACCCACAATACTGAAACAAACAAAAAAATGAAAGAAGACAATTCTGAAGCAAGTCTTTTGTCAAATTAAGTATCTTACTTCATGAAAGATATACCTTAATTTTATTAGCCTTTTTTGTTGGTTTGTTTGTTTCAGATGAGAGCTTTGGGGTGTCAGATCCAATATTCCTTTCTTATTGTCAGATCAACTATTATTTTACTTGATTGAATCCACAAGGGAAATACAGATACAGTTAATTGTTTCTAAACCATTTAATTTTTCTGTTTGTGATCAGACTCTTCATTAGCAGTTACAGTGTATTCCACTTCAATCAAATGAAATCATGAAAAATCTTGATGTAGCAACTGTCTTCTAGCTAAAAGTTATAGTTAGAAAAGGACAAGTACTACAACCCAGCCATACCACTCTTAAGCATCTACCCTGAGCAACAGGAACCAGGATACAAGGATATATACCCCTTCATGTTCATTGCAGCACTGTTCACAATAGCCAAGATATGGAAACAACCCAGATGCCCCAGTACAGATGAGTGGATCCAAAACTTGTGGTATCTATATATAATGGAATATTACACAGCCATTAGAAAGGATAAAATATTGAGTGAGGTAAACCAAGAGCAAAGAGACAAACAGAACATGGTCTCCCTGATATGTGGATATTTAATACAAAATGCAAGGAGATACAACAAAGTAAACAGGACTTGAGAAACAAAGGACCTCCATTCATCTTGTATCATTACTAAATGGCCCCATGCTGATGACCACATATATGGTATATATATATATGTGCACATCTGAGGGAAACTAGGAGGAGGACACAGAATCAGAGGGAAACGGGAAAATACAACAGAGGGGCCCATCAGCTGCACTGGACATTAATGAAAATGAACTAAGCAACTCAAGGGCAGCCATGGGAGGAAGGGAATGAGAGGGAAAGAGGGAACAGCTAACACTAAGCAAAAGGAAAGAAATGTACATACCACCCGACGTGGAAGAAATAGTTGTATTGTCAGAGCTCATAGAATTCACAAACTTTATAGACCATGAGAAGGACAATTTGCCTTATGAAGGTTAGAATGTGTTTGTAACATATAATTAAGTATCACTATCTCACAATACTGTGAAATTTGTGAAATTTATATAATCACTTTATCACAATAAAAATTATTTTAAAAAGAAGCTGTAAATAAAAAAAGAAAGGGACAAGTATGTTCTTTATTTTTGATGTTCTTTATTTCTTTATTTTGAAAAGCCCAGTTCCTAGACAGAGAGGTCTTGAGTTGGGTAGATACAAGGTAGAACAGTTTACCCTTCCCTATGAAGCTGGTAACCTGAGAGTTTAGTCCCAAACACAAGTGTGAAAGGCAGTCATAGTAATACTATCAGAATAACCACCTCTTCCAAAAGGGAGCAGGGCAACACTCTTGGAACATAACACATTTCCCACATTGCAGCAGGAACTGTAAAATTGCTTAGTTTGCCATGGTGGTCACCAACAAAGAAATACACAATCTGTGTATATATGTATATATTTTTCATTAACTGAACATTTTTGAGAGCTTAGTTTATATTGAACACAGGTGTGTAGAGATTTCTTGGGGCAGTTAAAACCCATACTATATGTGAATGACCATTTGTTTTCCTATTACATAGTACACAGATGTCAACACACAC
The DNA here is from genome assembly GCF_000151885.1 of Dipodomys ordii. Classification (NCBI taxonomy): domain Eukaryota; kingdom Metazoa; phylum Chordata; class Mammalia; order Rodentia; family Heteromyidae; genus Dipodomys; species Dipodomys ordii. Next base: position 1,185,318 of record NW_012267306.1, read on the forward strand.
ACACACACACACACACTTGGTCATTTACAGCTATTTTAATTCTCTCCCTCTGTCACAAAGCTAAGAAACCCTGAGTCACTGAGAAGACAAATCATGACGTTTAATGAGAATCAAGCATCATAAACTCATTGGAGAAACATTTGGGTCCTACACAGACCCACATGCACCTTACTTTTTTCTCAGTCTCAGCAAGTCTGTTCTTCCATTCTAACACAGCTGCTCAATAATCTTGTTATCTTGTTGAAAAATAGAAGATATGCCAACAGCATGAGAGGGAATCTATGAAATGAACACAGCAAATAAAAATTATAATCATTTGGCTCTTTTAAGCTACAGGACAAACAACACTGCACTTCAATAATCCCTGAGTTTCAAGGTAAGACAAAATTATATCCAGCATCTTCTATGATATAGACAAGGAAGTAAAAAATTTGAGAAAAAATATTTAGGTTTTAAGCTAATACTTCATTGCATCTTCCAATACCATTGCTTTAAAATGAGCTGTTATTTTTCAGACATTTGTCATTTACTATTAAATTTATATTTATCAAAGTTTCATTCCTTTCTAGGCTGCGAGTGAGAAATGATAAATTGCATAATAATTACAGAATCAAGTGTGATATAACACATATTTTTTTCTCATTGTGAAATTACCAAATGAAATGGATTTGTTCAACTATTCCTTTTGGTCACCAAAGAAAGGGTCTCTGTATTTGAAAATAAGGCATAGGATTCTGGGTTGTGACATGATAGTTTACATGACTGTTTTTGATTCTTCATTTCCATGGACTATCCCATGGAAGTGAGTCTACTTTCATTGGAATTCCTAACACTTCGAAGTAAGCTGTTTGCTGCTCCAAATACAACCTGTACAACCTGCTTACAAAGCTACTGATGTGAAAAAGACAGGCTTCCACAAATCAGGAAGCTATGGGAGAGCAAGATCACCTGATAGTCTGGTAGAATTGTTTCATAATGGTTCCCACTTGCGTTCCATGTTGCTGGGGACCAGGAATTAGTGACCTTAACAAATTATACACATCATAGAAATGAAGTGATCCATTGAAGGATTTATTTGCAAGAGAACATGAAAGAAAAACTTATACTGGAATTCCTGGAATACTTAACAGCTTAGTAGCAACTGATATAAATTAATGTAGGAAGCAAAGAGATGTTTCTAGAATATGTACAAATGCTCATGGTAGTTATTTGTGGAAAATACATATCCCCTGTCAGTGTTTCCAAATTTGAACATGCTATAAAAGAGTGTAGTGGGAGTTAGAGGTCTTCCACCATCTGATTTCAAGCTTTAGCGTAAAGCTACAGTAATTAAGTCAATGTGGTATCCACATAAGGACAAACACAGAAGAGTCAGAAATAGACCTACACACACTCAGTCAATTGATTTTTGACAAAGATGCCAAGTTTATTCCATGGAAAAAAGTCATTATAAATGGCACTGAAAAGAAGATCATCCATATGCAAAAATTATGAAGTTCTGCCATTATACATAAATATTAATTCAAAATGGCTCACAGAATTCAGTTCTAAAAGTTTAAAACTTCTAGAGAAGTGACAAGGAGAAAATCCCAATTACCTTGGGTTAGGCAAAAGTTTCTTGGGACATTGAGATCACTAGTCATAAAACAAAGTATCAGTAAACTGGCATTATATTTAAAATTTGTGACCTTGGAAAAAGAAAAGATTAAACAGATGGAAAACAAGCACATGAAGAGATGCTCAATATCCTTAGTTATGAGGAAGAAGGAATAAAAGCAACAAAGTGGCTGGAATGAAAAAATTGGCCATGCCAGAATTGAAAATGTGGAGTACCAAAAATTTATACAGGAGTATAAACTGGGAAAGAATTTAGCAGTTAAACATTAAAGTTAAACATAAACTTACCATACAATGTAAGTAAACTTACCTTACACATTTCCAGGTATTTACCCAAGAGAAATAAAAACATATATCCACATAAGAACCTACACAAAGCTAGGAAACAAACTAAATATTTAAGAACTGCAGAAATTGTGGCACATTGATACAATAAAAGGATAATACTGACAAAAAAATTAAGACATGAATGAACTACAAGGCAAGGAGCAAAAGTCTCAAGTGCATTGTGCCGAATGAAAGACTTGATTCAATGGTTTCCTACTGTGATTCATGCTCCCTTATCTTGGCCATTTTAATACAATTACAACTGCAGCACAACACTAAGGCATATTGCAGAATACAGACTTGCACGCATTTTCAATTTGGTTGGACTCATAATGCTTTTTTTATTTTCTCCTTAACTAAATTACTCATCAATGGAAGTTAAGGACCTCCTTTTGAAAGTCAACCAGAACTGTTTTAATTAGCCAATGTTCAGCACTTAAAAGATAGTTCCTGGTGATACTCAGCCAGTTCAAACAACTTCTCCATGCTTTGAAAATGCCTTGAATGTCACATCCCATTGAGGAAGAAGACTGGGGATGTGACTGATTTGGAAGAAAAGATCTTGACAACTGAGATGAGAAAAGGTAGCTTGAAACAGATTGGAGCTTTACCAAGAAGAAGAAAGATCTGCAGGGACGATGTCAGTATTTGACACCCCACCAAATCTTCAGTGAACTATCTGGTTCTATTTAGTGTTTTGTGGAATTAAATAAATTTCAACAATGCATCCAAAATAGTCTTCCAAAGTAGGAGTAGGGATTAAATGAGTTACCACTAGAAGCAACCATGTACTGATTATAATACAATTTGCTTCTCTAAATTATTTGGAGAATGAGATTCTAAAGTAAAATGGCTTAAACTGGTAAGGATGTCGAGAGCAAAATGTGCAGTTTGAGGACTAGATGCTATTCCCTAGTTACAGGGAACCATTGCTGCTACACAGGAAGTTTAAAGCTACCTCAAGCAACTTTCTTCCAAGTTCTCACTAAAAACTTCCTGGGAAATTGTGTTGCTTTTTTCTTTTTTTTGGGGGGGGGGTCCGGTCGTGGGGCCTGAACTCTGAGCCTGGGTGCTGTCCCTCAGCTCTTTAGCTCAAGGCTAGCACTCTACCACTGAGCCACAGCACCACTTCTGGCTTTTTTTCTTTTTGCTTATGTGGTGCTGGGGAATCGAACCCAGAGCCTCATGCATGCAAGGCAAGCGTTCTACCACTGAGCCACCTTCCCAGCCCGGCTTTTTTCTTTTCATCCTGTATTCTCCAACACAAGTCAAATTGTTTTCTCTAAAACTTCTACAGCTCCAACATGGGCAAAATGGAGAATGACAAGTTATACCTCTTTCCACTGACCTACTTTGTGGAATATGAAAAACAGACATGCTTCAGACACAACCAGGTAAGAACCCTTGCCCTATCACTAAGCAATTAGTGGAATGGCCTTATCCATGTCTATACACTAAATGTAATGTCACCTAAACAGGGAGATGATTTAGAATTAAGAGTCAGGCCTGGTTCTGATTTATGGGAGCTGCTCAGTTTGTGTGCTTTTATTGCTTAACCTATTGAGAACACTATTCCAAAGTATTATGACTCATAGGTTCCTAGTTCTCTTTCTCACACCTATCAGCAAAGTCTTGAGTCAGTGTTCAGAAGACTGTCTGAAATTAAAGAGCAATTGTTGAGAAGAACTTTGTTTAGGAAATGGTTTTGCTAAAGTATTTTCGACAGTTGACACCTGAATGACTCAAACCCTTACTGAGCCTAGCCCTTCATACTGTGCAGGATGAAAAGTTCAACAGCTCCTGGCTTGCACCTTGAGAACTTGCAGATGTGCGTTATCTCCTTCGGCTATTTGGTCAACTTCAAGTGCTTCTAATCTTTTTACAACCAGTTCTCTTGGCTGTTATCTGGGTTCCTTGTAGCGCCTTGTCTATGGAACAGCTTTAACAGGTCTCCACCCTCTCCCCTGGCAATCAGAAGGGCAATATAATTATTCAACAATGTGCTAGAGTCTTCTATGGGATAAGTTTTTTAATTGGACCTTTTCACACTTTACCTTATACATGTGAAAAACTACAACCTAAAACTTTTTCTCATAGTAGATTCCTAGACCATCTCCTACATGTCAAAGAAAGGCCCAGGATACCCTCCTCCTTGTAGCCTCAACTTCTCCATGCTTGAAGGAAAAGGCTATTGTTTCCTTCAGCATGAAAAGATGACCTATATCCATTCATTTTAATTTTGCAACTCAGCTTTCATCATTATTTTTTCTTATAATTCTATCACTCTTCCTGTTCTGGTCCCTAACTGTGTGGCCCTACAGTGACTGAAATCACCAGGTCTATATTTGGCCATAGGATAACATGAAAACTGGAAAATCTAATAGACTTGGCATCAAGAGAAGTGAGTTTTCATCTAGCCTCAGCTGCCTGCGTCACCTTGCCAAGGCAGTTAACTGCTGTGGACTTCAGATACCTTATCTGTAACATAGCTAGAAAACATATCTTCACTTTGGTATATTATACACCTCCACTTCTGAAACAACCATTCTTCCATCTCTAGGCTTCTCTGACATTCCTGAATACCCAGCAAAGAACCACTTTCACTTTATTTGAGCATTAATCTCTTAGGCTGTGTTTATACGCTTTCTTCCTGGCTCCAGTTAACTTAGATGTGGCATAAAGAATTTCAGTCATCTCTGGATATTAGGTATAGAGTCACTAGCCTAACTACAGTTAGATCTACTTTTTCTATGTCACTTAAAAGATTATTTAAGTAAAACTTCCCTATGCTACCAAATCTCCTGTTACAATTTAAAAGTAAAATGGTCCATATCTTCACCAACTTATAAAGTTACCTAGAGTACTTTAAAAAAAAGTGGGAGGAGGGGGATAGATATAAGCCATGTTTATTCCTCATTCTGTACAAAATAAGGATGACAATGACCTGATGTGTTATGCTCATAAAAAGACAAAAACTGGAGTGGGGGGGGGAGTGGGGGAGGTATGAGAGGGAAGGGATAGTGGGAGAAAAACAAAGGATGGGGTAACAATGCCCGACAAGATATGTACTCATTATCTTACTGATGTAACTGCAACCCCTCTCTACAGCAACTTTACAAGAACCTAATTTTTAAAAAATATACAAAAACTAAATTCTAAAGAGAATTGGAAGAAACACTCAGTCGTTCTTAGGGCTTGTCTAGCTCTTTTCTCCTTAGAGCCCTTTGAAAGGTACTCTCTCCGGGTGCCATTTAGGGCTGAGCAAATTCCCTATAGACAAAGAACTCAAGGTTTCCAGGAAACTCCTCTAGGATCTGGACAGGAGTCTTAAGATAGGAGTTGCCTACAAGTTGGGTTCAAATCCTTGCATTATCAGATACCTACAGCCAGGGGGAGGGCCAACAACCACTGTGACATGCAGAAAGGGGCCCAGAAAGTGTTACTGACCACAAGCCATACCCAGCCCTGCACAAATAGCCTGATCCCCAAGTCCTAAAATTATCCTAGTGGTAAGGGAAAGAAGGGAACACGTGAACCGTGAAGACAAACCCAAGTTACAAATAAGAAGAGGGTAAGCATGGCTTTGGGTGTTTTTCCTTTAAGTGTAAGTATATATCAAAGGTTAAGTCCTGAGTGCTAAGGGATGATGTTTTTGTTTCTTCTCTCCAGACTTGTATACAAGTCTTTACCACTGTACTTCCAATAGAGGCAACAAATACTAAGTGTTGGTTACACAACAGATGAAGGCATAAAAGCCTGAAAAGGGAACATGAAAGTACCCAGAGATGATGCCTGCAGAAAGCAGCTCCCTCTCCATACTAAGGGGCATTGAATGGTCGTACCAGACACTAGGGGCTCAGAGGAGGGGGCCCCCAGGAAAGATGCTCAGTCCCTGAGTAAGAGGTGTCCACCTGGAAATGCCTACAAGAGGTAAAGATTAAAGTCAGTGCTATAGCTGGGATGACACTGACAGGACCAGGCAAAGAGGAAAGATACCTTTCACCTCTCCAAATTCTGAGTTCCTCCCTTTGGCAGTATCTAACTGGAAACTATCCAAGAAGCCTGAGAAAACCCAGTCCGCAGGATAGGTTGAGAGACAATAGAAAAACAGCCAGGACGAGAACCACTTAGAGCATCTTTAAATTGCCCAGTATCATCTCCACACTTGAAGAAAGCATGTCATAAAAGAGCAGCTTCCAACTGTCAGCTCAAGCATTGTCAAGCTCACTGCAGAATGCTTTTGAAATCCACCTAATGTCTTTCTTTCACATACTCACCATGTGAACTGCATCTTTCCTACTTAATGATTTTGTTCAGATCTAAAGACTTGGCTCTATAATAATGGTTCTACTTCTTTCCAGTCCAAAAAGACATCAGGCACTCATCATGGCCTCTCTGGACGGTGGTTCTTGAGACAAGAGGTCACTTTGGACTTGTCCGGTCATGAGGAAGGATATGGTCTTCTCTTGTGTTACTTCAGTGTCTGAGTCTTGGGGTGATATCCACGTGGTTTTCTCCACAGTGGAGGTAAGCTGAGTCAGTGTTTGACATTTGCATTCATTTGCTCTGCTCATAGCCCCCAAATTTAAAAACCCAAAAGAACTTTTAAAATTAGTAGTAATCATGACTCCATTATATTTTACTTTTCATTCTCCTATTATTTGTGGTTGAACATGTTTTTACTAGTTGAGGTGCTAGAAAGAGAGATGCTACTTCCTAGTAGAAATGTAAAGATAGTTTTCAGCTGAGATGAACCATAGAACATGTCAGCACTAGAAACTTATGTCAACCGAAACTAACACTCCTGGCGTGGCAAGGAAAATGAAAGTTTCAGCTCATGACATCCAAGCATATACACCTGCCAGCCTGAGCCTTGGGATGACCCTCAGAGCTAGTGGGGCAGAACTCAGTAATTATACCCCATAAGTATTATATACTTTAAAGAACTGAAGTATGTTAAAAGAGAATATTAAATATGTTTTCTATAGAAACATACATATTAAAATTCATAAAAGTATGCATACATATCTTAACGTTTAACCCAGAAATAAAACTGAGAGTTGTGATAATGCAATGAGTTTAAATACAATAAATCCATTATTGTAAACATTTATTTTTGCAAGCCATTGTAGATCCTATAACAATCCCATCTATGAGAACTTTCTAGGTTCCTTTTGTTGGGAGAAAAGAATGAAAATAGGAAAGTTAACATGTATAGATATACATGTTTTCTTTTTTCTTTTTCTTTTTTTTTTCGGTCATGGGGCTTGAGCTCTGCCCTGAGCACTGTCCCTCAGCTCTTCAGCTCAAGGCCAGCGCTCTACCACTTGAGCCACAGCACCACTTCTGCTTTTCTGGTGGTTTATTGGAGATAAGAGTTTCACAGTCTTTCCTGCCTGGGCTGGCTTTGAACCACAATCCTCAGATCTCAGCCTCCTGAGTAGCTAGGATTACAGGCGTGAGCCACCAACGCCTGGCTCACATGCTTAGTTTTATACCTTAATTTTTAAAAAAAAATTAGAGACAAATCCAGGTGAAGTAAATTCCAGGTGACAGGTTTCCCATCTATCTGTATCTATATCTATGCATATATATGTATATGTATATAAACATATATATTTATAGATATATGTCTCTATTTTTATATAGCCAGTATTGAGGTTTGAACTTAGGGCCTCAAGCTTGCTCAGCTTGCTTGCATGGTTTGATCCAGGCATCTAATCCAGCATTTCACTGGTTAATTAGAGATGGAGTTTTATACTTTTCTGACTGGGCTAGCTTCAAATTACATTCTTTCAGCTCTCAACCTTCTGAGTAGGTAGAATTACTGGCATGAGCCTTCATCACCTAAGCATTGTCCTTTACCAAGAGATATAGAGCTGAGAATCCATCAAAGGTTACCACTTTTCATCATCTTAGGGCCTAAATCTTTTCTTCTTTCTTTTCCTTATCACTCTCTCCCTCCATCTCCTTTCAAGATGGTCCTCCTCCTCCTCCTCCTCCTCTTCCTCTTCCTCCTCTTTTTTTTTTTTTTTGTCAATCATGGGGCTTGAACTCTGGGACTTGGCACTATGTCTGAGCTCTTTTTTGCTCAAGGCTAGCACTCTTCCACTTTAAGCCATAGCACTACTTCCAGTTTTCCAGTGGTTAATTGGAGAAAGTGTCTCATAGACTATCCTGTCCAAGCTGGCTTTGAGCCATGAGTGATTCTCAGTTCTCTGCCTCATGAGTAGCTAGGATTACAGACATAAGCCTTTAGTATCCTGCTTTCTTCTTTTTATAGTCTCTTTTTCTTTCTCTCTCCCTGTCAGCAGTCTGTGTGTGTGTGTGTGTGTGTGTGTGTGTGTGTGTCTGTATGTGTGTGTGTGCGTGCATGTGTGTGCATGCACACAAGTGTTTTAAGACAGGGTTAAATGTTATTCAAGGTGACTTTCCAATACTTAATTTATGAAAAAAATATAAAGTTTTTTTCTCTAAATTTTTAATGAAAGCCAAATGCAAGAACTCATAATTAAAATGTTTACATTCAAGTGGATTTCTAGATCATCAGTATAGCCAAGCCTGGCAGCTTTTGATAAATTATAATGAGCCACACAGGCTGATCTTTTTTCCCTAAAATGCCAGTGTCCAGAAAGTAAATCTACTCCACATGCCACCGTTGTTTCAGATAAGATAAAATGAGACAACCAAATGCTTCCCAGCATAGCAAAATGTTCATGGTGCCACAAGAAATTGGAAGTTGTTGCTAATGTCAAAATGTGAAGGTTGGTGCTGTAATACAATTTTAATTATGGCTTTTAACACATTGTTCTTAAGTCACAGAGCATCACTCTGCTCCATTCAGATGACTGTCATCACACCTAGTCAGTCCAAAGCATCACAAAGACATGTCAGGCAATATAATGAGAAAGAAGAGAACGCCTTCTTGTCTCGTTTCCCTAAAATCTCCCCAAAGCACTGGTTTCATACTGTTCTGAATGAATAAGCCTTCTCTAGTCTGGAAATGTATCACTTTTTGAAAGTTACCATATCGTCTGGCATTACAAATGTCTCTCAAAATGAGAGACAGCATGAGCATTCACACACCTGTAGGTATACACACACGCACACACACACACACACACACACACACACATCCATGTGGTCATGTAGAACAATGCCTTCTAAATGAAATAAGATGATTGCCAGTAATGGCAATCCCATATTTAAATGAGATCTCTGACCAAGAAATAAATTACCTTTCCCCAAACGTGCAACATGCTTGGAAATCATCATGCAGACACATACCAATTATTTGAGGAGGGTGCCTCCAATTCTTATCCAGAAACTTGGGGAGAGCTGGGCACCAGTATCTTTTGAAAACATGCACTTACATTGCCTTCAGGTGATTCCAATGGAAAGTCAGGATAAGGTCTCTCATAACCCTTTCCAAATTTCATTTGACAAGCTATAAAAGAATGAAAATCCTAAGGAACAATGAAATTAAAATGGTAAATTTTTAAATGAACCATAGTTTTTATGAAACAACAAAAATCACACTCTTATCTCCTTATTTGTCGATTATTCCTGCACAATAAATAAATGGGATTGTGCCATCCTCAAAACAAACAATCTTCCAACATCAGGTGAGAGGAGTAGGTCACATAAAGAATAATTTTTCAATCAAATGCTTTCTTTTATTCTTTAATTTTTTTGGGTGGGGGTCCAGTCGTGGGGCCTGAACTCTGGGCCTGGGCGCTGTCCCTCGGCTCTTCAGCTCAAGGCTAGCACTCTACCACTTGAGCCATGCCGCCACTTCTGGCTTTTTTCTTTTTTGCTTATGTGGTGCTGAGGAATCGAACCCAGGGCCTCAGGCATGCAAGGCAAGCGCTGAGCCAACTTCCCAGCCCCTTATTCTTTAATTTTTAATACTAGCATATGGCTTTGTCTCTTTATCAAAACAGCTGTGTTTTATATTTATGACAAGAAGAACAGTCAACCCTCCCCAAATTCTTATAACACACCATAACTCAAGTCCATGAAGTTAATTTTTAAAATAATGCTGTCAATATTTAATATTTAATCAACATCAGAAGATAGAGTGAACTCTGGGATAAATAAGATCAATGCTATTTTCACAAGCCACTATCTAATTGACCTTAAGTAAATCATTTTAACTTCAAGATCTCACTTTCACTCTCTCTAAAGTGAAAGTAATAATGTTCAGCTTATAGAAAGAACTTAACCTTTTCAGGACTGGGTAAAATATATATAGACTGCCCAGCACATAGTAGGTGCTTAATAAAGGTAGCTACTAATTTTTAAATCTCCTTGCAAAGAAAAGCAGCCTGGTACTTGCCAGGTAGAAGACACTCAACAAAATGAATCAAGTGCCTTTTAAATATATTTATCTAAAATATTTGTTCATATTCTTTTTGGGGTCTACCTTTTAGATAGTAGAGTATAAAGCAAATTAAAAGGAATATAAAATTACATAAATGCACAAAAGTATAATGAGACATATTTAGGAAACTTGAGGTCTAATGACAATTAAGTTTCTTTAGTAGAGTTAAAAAACCAGAAAAAATAGAATTTCTTGACTTTTCCTGGCTGTTCTACTTGTTCATAGTCCTGACATGAGACTAGGCACAGGCAATCATCAGGAATTATCACAATGACCCGGGGAGGAAGAGGGAAAGAAATGAGGGATAAAGGGGAGACCAAGGCTGGTGAAGAGTTCCTACCTTACTATCCTGAATGTCTCAAAAGAACATACATTCCTCCCCCACCCCCTTTCAGAAAACAAAGTTTAATAAGTCGTCATAGAAAAAGAAAATACAAGCCATCCAACCAGCAGGGGGAGTACAAGTTAACTGACAAAGCCAGTCTCCCAAAGTCTTGTTTTTGCTATTGGTGAAGTCACTGATAATGTTTTGGAGAGAAGGACAATACCAGGAACAAGACAGGACTTATCTGTGCTACATTGTTGTCTCTCCGGTGCAAGGGAACCACACTGCTTAACCCTGGGAAAGCACAACATTGAGCTGAAAGAGTATTCTCTCAAATTCCAGCAGTCTTCTCCACTTAAAATTCAACACATTGTGGTCTATATCCTGAGTGGTAATTGTCTTGGAGGATAAAGAAAGGGGTAGATGGAATTGCCTCACTTTTTACAAATTTTAAAAATCAGAGACATCCAGAGGTGACACGAAATCTCTGAAGTCACATCAGTTCAAAGATAGAGGCAAATTTTAATCTTTGATGTCCGCATCCTGGCTTACTCCTCCCATGGGACTTGAGTCAATGAAAACGTCTGAAAAGGGAGAGGACCTTACAAAAGCATGTGGTAGTTTTTCTACTTGTCTTTGCTAATAATGACCCAGTCAAGGCAAGAACAAGAGCTCTGGCTTACAGAGCGCCCGAGCACGCCTTGAATTCTTTGCAAAATTGCCTCTGGCTTTGGTGCTTTAATTTCCAATCAGTCTGAGTCAATAACGTATGGTTGTCAGTGGCATTGTTGGCTCTCACAATTTCTTGTCTCAACCTCACAGCTCTTCAAGCTTGGGGCTTGGGGTCAGAGGCAGGGGTTTTGATTTGGGGCTTTCTACGTTTGCACAATAGGGCAAGTCAATATCTCTCCTGTATTGGTGAATTCTGGACTCAACTGATCTATCAAGTTGTGTGGACAAATGAAAACCTTGAAGGATGGAAAGAAGGCTTTCTGGAAGGCTCCACGTCTTTTCCATTCCATTGAACCCTCAGACACTCACTTGCTCCCCACAGAGATCCAAGTACAGCTGAATAAGAAAGAAAAGTCACATGAGAAGAATGGAATGCTCTTCCAATATTTTTAGGCTGCCATCTATACCAAATTCCGTTCACACAGTCCTGAGGGAGGTTTGGCCCATCTTCATCAAACATGCCACAACGCCTGCATATTGCAACAGATAAGCACGTTTCTCAAGGACAACAATTAAAGGGGGGGAATTAACTGGGAGTTCTTTGCTAATAATCTTTGGGCTTTCCCTTTTAGTTTGGAATGTAAGTGCGTTAGGAAAAGAAAAATATGCTAATGTTAGGAAGTTATTCTCCTCCAGGTTAATGGCTAAGTCATTGAGCATCAAATTCAAACCAAGTCTGGAGATCACAGGACTATTTGTAACTTTCCAAGAGGCTAATGAAAAGACTGAGAAAAGTTGGGAAGCATTCCATTCTCATTTCTAAATAATTACAGTTTAACTGAAGATGAATCATTTTTATTGTTATAAAATGTTTTTAAAGTCTATCCTTGGAGACACAGGTTACATACATGAGGACTTCTTAGTGGTGGACATAAGTCAACAAATCTCTTCTTGCTTTCCTTGACCTTCAAGAGTGCAGGTTTCCACTTCCTTGTTCTTCTGTTCTTTGCCATTATTCTGTGAATTGAATCTGTCTGTTCCATACCAACCTATGGGCCTCCTGAGGCCTATTGTTTTCCTGGCCAGCAGCATTGAACTCCAAGGCAGGCCAGGCTTTAATCCATCTTGATGTCTCAAATTCATTCCAATCTGGGGAGTACCTAGACAACACAGTCAAGTTAATTCCGCTGATCTTGCCCTCCTATGTATTAACTGAATATGATGTGCTGACTGGGTATATCCCTACTAGAACAAAAGGGTAGGTAGATGTGGCTAGAGACAGATTATGTTTGAAATCCTGTCTCAGTCATTCCCCAGCTGTGTAGACTTGGGGAAATGACTTCATATTCTTGGTGCTCCATGTGTCACTAAAAACAGAGATAATTATAGCCAGTGCCTCATTTGGAGTTTAAGGACTTCATGAGATTATCCATGTCAAGTGTTTTACATAATGGCAAGCATGTAGAAAATACTCAATAAATGTTAGTCTGTGGCCGAAATTTTCTTAATAGAGACCCAGAAACACAACAAATCAAAGAAAGGTTGGACAAATGGGATTGCATGAAATTGCAGAGCTTCTGCATGGCAAAGGACATAGCTAGCAAGATGAATAGAAAGCCCACTGATTGAAAGAAGATCTTCACTAGCCATGCAACGGACAAGGGTCTCATATCTAAAATATACTTGGAACTCAAAATATTAAATCCCCCAACAACAAATCTTCAAAGAAACAACTGCCCAATAAATAAGCAGGCTAAAGACTTACAGAGAAATTTCTCTGAAGAGGAAAAGAGGATGGCCAATAGACACATGAAGAAATGCTCAACCTCCCTAGCCATGAAAGAAATGCAAATCAAAACAACATTGAGATTCCACCTCACTCCAGTTAGAATGGCTAAAATCAAGAACTCTAATAACAACAGATGCTGGAGGGGATGTGGACAGAAGGGAACCTTACTGCATTGTTGGTGGGAATGTAAACTTGTTCAACCACTTTAGAAAGCAGTATGGAGGTTCCTCAAAAGACTCCGCATAGAGCTCCCCTATGACCCAGCAATCCTACTTTTGGGCATTTACCCAAATGTTCACAAACAAGACCACACTAAAGCTACCAGCACAACTATGTTTATTGCAGCATTATTTACTATGGCTTATATATGGAACCAATCCAGATGCCCCTCAGTAGATGAATGGATCAAGAAAATGTAGTATATATATACACAATGGAATTCTATGCCTCCATCAGAAAAAATGAGAGACAACAATGTAGCACAGATAAGTCCTGTCTTGTTCCTGGTATTGTCCTTCTCTCCAAAACATTATCAGTGACTTCACCAATAGCAAAAACAAGACTGCAACAATGAGATGTACAAGTCGTTATGTCGAAAACGAACTTTACAACTTTGGTTGGGGGGGGGCGCGGGGCGGGGGGACAATGAGATGGGAAGGGAAGGGAAGGGGAAACAAAAGAGGAGGCTACTACAATGCTTGAAAAGAAATGTACTCATTGTCTTGCCCATGTAATTGTAACCCCTCTGTGCAGTATTTTCACAATAAAAAAATGTTAGTCTGTGTTTCACCTTATTACTCTAGGTATTGTTGCAATCAATGGTTATTGTCACTAAACAACACCTCACCACCCATGACTTCCATTGTGCTAATCATACAGAAGTATGTTTTGGGCCTTGGATGTCATGGCATTGGCCCATATAGGCTATACAACTCAGACCCACAGGAGCACGAAAGCTGGTGAAGTCAATGTCCCTTAATGAAAGTCAAAGGAAGACTGTAAACTTCCTTTTTCAAAGCCACTTCATATGGCACACGTTTAACTTGGCCAACACAACCAATGCTGAGCATGGCAAGCAGATCCTGGCTCACTGTGACTTCTGACCTGCTGAGTGGTCTTCTCTTCTAGATGCCCAGTCTACATCGATCTCTAGCCTAGAGGTAGGTTTGGTCTCAGGTCTGAGTGTGGTACAATGTAAGACATGAAAAAGATTGTCTTCTTAGTAAATCTAGGAAGTGTCATTTTCTATCTTTTCATGTTGAGAAGAAAAAAAGAGTGGATTAGAAAAGTCTTATTTTGTTTTTTCTTTTCTTTCTTCTTAAAGTATAAAACATAGCTTTATACTGCAGAAGTCAAACAAAGTGATGACTGTTACCTAGTAGTTTCAAAAGCCATCAGTATGTACTTCAGATCATCCTCAACTCATTTGCATAACCATACCGTAAACAATTATTTAGCCCTTTTTAGCTTGGAAACATACTTTCAGATGTGAAATACATTTTAAGATGAACAGAGAGAATATCTAAGTACTTTCTTATAATTTAGCAAAATAAATAGCTTAAGTGAAAGTGATTAATTTTATTTAAAAGACAGGCTCTAGACAACTCCTTTAGTAATTCTGATTTAATAAGAACATAATAGAGGGCTAGGATGTAGCTCAGTGGTAAAGCACTTACCTATCAAGTGCAGCATCCTGGGTTCGATCCCCAGTATCAAAAAAGAAAAGACAAAAAAAATAGTTTAAAAAAACAAACAAAGAATATGATTGAATTGTGCATAGAAATCTACTAAACACTCACACTAGTGATTCTTATGACCTGATACATTAGAGACCTTGGCTACTTTGCTGCTTTTATTTGTACAGTTCTTCCCTCTTCTGATAAAAACATCACAAAATTCCTTTCAGGAAATACTCATCCAACTGTCAGTCCCTTTGGGTGGCTATGATTGATTCTACCACCATCTCCAATGCAAGTGTTGTGGTCTGAATAATTGTGTCCACTCAAATTCATGTGCTGACACATAATCTCTAAAGCAATGAGATTAAGAGATGGGGCCTTTGGGCGGAGAAATTAGATCATAGAGCAGAGTTTCCACAAATAGAATTAGTGCCCTTATAAAAGGGGTCTAAGTGGGCTTGCTCATCCATTCCATTTATGTGAGGACACAGCAAGAAAGAGCTCTCTAGCTAGGAGCCAGTGGCTTATGCCTATAATCCTAGCTACTCAAGAGGCTGAGATTTGGGGATCACAGTTCAAAGCCAGCCCAGGCAGAAAAGTCCGTGAGACCAACAAACTACTCAGAAAAATCCAGAAGTGATGCTATGGCTCAAGTGGTGCTAGCCTTGAGCACAGACAAGCTCAGGAAAGAGCCCAGGCCCTCAGTCCAGGCACCAGGATCAGTAAAGAAAGAAGAAGAGGGACAAGGAGAAGGAGAAGGAGAAAGAGATCTTGGAGGAAGACATCTATGGATGTCTTGATCTTGATCTTTCTGAAGCTAGAACTGTGAGTAATAAATTACTATTGTTTATATGTTGTCCAGTCTATAATATTTTAATAAGAAACTCAAATAGACAGTGATTCTTGCTTCCCCATCTGTCATATCAGTAAATGGGTTCTTGGTTCTGTTATTGAAATCAAGTAGTTACTATCTCTGGACACACTGGTAGGTTCAGGGATACGTTCCCCTCAATCTTGAGATACTGGTGAAAATTTGGTAAAAGGGCTTCTATTTCTATATATTGGAAAAATATATGCCTTTAAAATAAAACAAAATGGAAAGGAAATAAATGGAGAAAGGAGAAAGAAAGCATGGGGGTGGTAATCTAAATAACTTTATTTAGATTGTTGAATCAAAAAATTTTATTATTTGTCTGTCTTCCACAAAAACATAATCCCATAAAGACAAAAACAAAAAAGAACAAAATGGAAACATTATTGAATGTCTACAAATTCAGATGGAAATATCAAAGATTTGAGATGTATAGAGTATTAATGACCAGCCTCCATGGATTTATTAGTTGGGTATAGGAAGCTACAGTGCTTTGATATACAACAGAATACTGTAGACTTACTGTGGAGTTGACAAAGTTTATTTTAGAATGACACTTGTATTTAAAATGAAATTATTATCTTGGTCCTAAAAGAGCACATTTCAGGTATAACTGAGACATTGTAAAATATAAAAATCTAAGGGGCCAAAAATAAACAGAAAAAAATGGGAATTACCAAGAAGTAAGTCAATATTCTTTGTGTTGCTTTTCCATTCAAGGCATTTGATGAGTCTCACACACAGTAAGAAACCAAGAATTTAAACACAGGACTATGTTAGAAGTAGAGAAGCCAATTGAGTTGTGGAAAATCTCATAAGCTGGAAAACATGCATAGAGTTTAGGGTTTCTGGAGAAATTAGGAATTGACAAATCAAGGTTCCAGAGAAAATGAAGGCACAGATAACTTACTGGACAAGCACTGGACTAGCATTTTCAAAAAAGTACACTGGGCAGTTGGCAACAAAGCCAAGGAGAATCCTCTAGGAAGTCTGGAAAGTGACCAGAAAGGTTTATGATTCTTATGGTGCTGAGGAGACACAAACTGATTTTTCAATGTATGCTAATTTTCCCCCTCGGAAAAAACCCCAAAATTATTGGAAATAGACCAGAATTTCAAGTGGGACCTCTGGAACCCCAAATTGAAAAATGAAGGCAAACTGGAAGTAGATAAGACATAATAAAAAAGTGTGAGTCTTAAGTCACCTTAGACCTTGACTGAATTGAGGTGATAACCTGACTACCTGTATGATTTTTTTCATACAATCAATTATCTCTAACCAGACATGAAGAAAGGTGGATAATCCTTCTGTCAGAGAGTTAATAAAGGAGCTCTAAAATAATTACAATAGATAAGTTGAGAAAAATAAATATAAATAAATAAAAACTAGAACTAGAAATAATTTTAAGAGGTATATGAAAATTCTTAAATTGGAAAAGTATAAAAACTTAGAATCAAGAGCACATGGAAAGGTCTAAAAAACTTGGTGCAGCAGAAGAGGACTCTTCAGACAATTCAGTAGAACATGTCTAGCCTGAATCACAGGCATCTATACTAAGGAGTAATGCTAGAAACAGCGCATAAGATCAAATGTATAAGAGCTGAAGAATCAGAAAAGGAAAAGAGGAAATGAAGCAGATAGCATATTTTAAAAATAATACCAAAAGATTTCCCAACACTTTGAAGAGACATGTTTTGGGTTGAATATGGTCTGTCCCCCACCCAAACTCAAAATGAGGCTTGGTTCTCCCTATAGCAGTGTTGGAGGTGAGGCCTACTGGGAGATGCTGGGTTAAGGAGCGAGAACGCTTGAGAATGTAGTTATGTGTTTCTTGAGGGAATGGTGCAGCTATCATAGGAGTTTGGACTTTATACTCTGTTTTTATGCATTTCTCTTTGCTGTTCTGTTTCCTACACAAGTTGAAGCCGCAGAAAGCCCATGTCAGAAACTAAGCAGATGTTACCACGTGATGTTGAACTTCCAACCTGAAGCCTACATAAAACTATTTTCTTTATAAATAACCCAGCCTCCCTCTAGTATATTGTGATAGCATCATTGGAAAGTTAGTGAGTAAACTAAGACAAGATATTAAGCCATGTATTCCAAAAGCTCTGTAAGTTGAAACAGAATATCTTAGACACTTAAAGGAAAATTTTATATGCCTAAAGGAAAAAATGATTTAAAAACTATGGAAATGAAGAAAATATTTAAAAAATAACTATAGGAAAATGACAGATGGGAGGTAATGTCTAGTAGTTTCTTCATTTCCAGGATTTTTTTTTATCACTTCTTGTTAAGAAGGTATAGTAGCAAGAAAATCTTCTGAATCTTAGTAAAAGACACATCTGTGACACATTTGCCCAAGCCCACATTCTCTCTCTTATTCCATAGGAGCCTTAAAACCCAACAACCTTATAGTGACAGTAAAAAATGGCAACTAGCCACCATCTGTAATAACAGAATGGCTTTGGAACTCACTAAAAGCACCATACTAAGAAACTTGCCATTACCTAATCTGCTCTTGCAGTTTCTTAGAAACTCTATAAGCCTTGTCTTTATTTTACATGAGATTTCACTTAATGTTAACATCTTTTTTCTACAAATGAATTTGTTTAAAAAAATCCCTACACTGCAGCTGCCTGAGGCAGTGCAGACAAGTGTGAAAAAGAGAACCCTACTTTAAAGAACTATTAAAGAAACACAGATCTTGAACTTACTAGACTAAGACTTTAAATCAGGTGTTTTAAAAAACAGTCCAAGAATAAAAAGAAACCATGTGTAAAGAATTAAAGTATGAGGATTATGTCATATCAAAAGGAATATTATTAATAACTACAAGCCTATGCATAATGGGATTCACAAAAGGAGATGAGATAGAGAAACAAAAGATTATTTGAAGAAATAATGGCTCCAAACTTTCTAAGTTTGATGAAAAACATTAACTGAAACAACAAAGAGAGAGAACTCTAAGATAATGTCCGATATCCACATCTAGACACAAAAACCGTTGACATCAACAAGCAAGAAGTAACTTGTCACATACAAGGCGTCTTCAATAATATCCACCACTGATTTCTCACTGAAAACTACATGGAGGCTAAAATTTACTAAATGTAAATTTAGTACATTACTAAATATAAACCATTAAAAGGAGAAAGATGTCAAACTAGGACTATATATGTAGCAAAACTGTCCTTCAAATGTAGAAGGCAAATTAAGACATTCCCAGGTAAATAGTAACAAAGTTCATGCTCTCAGACCTGCTCTACAAGAAATACTAAGGAAGACCCTCAGACTGCAATGAAAATACACTAAACAATAACTTAAATCCATGTAGAGAATTAACAACAACTATGCTGATCGCATTCTAGACTAGCCCATGTCTTTCTAAAACTCATTTGTTGAAGTCCTAATCTCCAGTAGCCTTTGGAATGTGACTGGATTTGGAGAGAGAGCCTATAACACAGTAATGAAGGTTAAATGAGATCATAAAGGTGATCCCTAATCAGCATGAGTGGTCTCCTTAGAAGTAAAGGGAAGATCATCAGGTATGTGCACCCAGAGAAAAAGCCAAGTGAAGAGGTAAAGGCTTCAGAATAAATCAAACCTGCCAAACCCTTGATTTTGGACATCCAATTACTGGAACTGTATCAAATGTATTTATTTTGTTTAAGACACTTACTCTGTGACATTTGGTTAGGATAGCCCCAACATATTGATGTAATAGGTAAGTATGAAAGACAGTATAAAGCTGTGTGCAGTGATCCTAGTTATCCTGTAATCCTAGTTATTTGAGAGGCTGAGATTGTGAGGACTGAGGTTCTAGGCCAGCTGAGGCAAAATGTCTCAGAGTTTGATGGTGTGTACTTATCCATGGTGCATATGGAAGCATAAAATAAAATGATTGCAGTCCAGGTATGTGCCCTGGAGTGAGACTCTACCTCAAAATACAACAATGTGAAAAGAGAGTTCGAAGGATAGCTCAAATGGGGAAGCAACAGTTTTGAGTGTAATGCCAAATGAGAACACAAAACTCTGAGTTTATACCCTAGTACCAACACAACGGATGGAGGATGGATGGATAGACAGACAGACAGACAGATACATAGATACGTACCTACATAGATATAGATATTGATATGTATCTATCTATAGAGAGATAGATAACAAAGAAAGGCTAATAATAGAACGATGACAATGTCTTTTCACTCAAAATTTTCTTTTCTAAAACTATTTTCTCTTCAGAATTAATGATGTTTGATCACAAACTGTCGATATGAATAACAGGACATGACATTTTACAAATGAAATTTTGTCTTGGAAATGAAACTATGTCCAGGCTTCCTTCCTGTCTAAATTTTGAACAAAAAACCCTGGAAAGGAAAACCATTTCTAGACTCCATGAATGCTTTTATCCAAAATTCTTCCTGAATTGTGAAGTGGAAAATCAAATCGTTTTTGTTGGAAAACTCCCTGTTCAATGGGCCTAGATCAGCACTCAGATGATGTCAGCAAATGTGACATTTTTTCCCAATTATGAAATGAATTATGGGGAGCTAGCTAACCACAGTCAGTCATTAAATGAAACTATTTTGCCTGATACAATGTTGTTCTGCCAGAAAACACAGGTGTTTTGTTTTTAAAGATTTCTCTTAAACATTGCTTTAATAAAAGAATGCATTGACAACCCTTGAGCATAAGCAATATAGAAACAGAATTAAGAGGGTGTTATTTCTAGAGAATTTGTGTGGCAGGGGTAGAAATTGTATTTTCACATATGAAATAAAGACTTGCCTTATGTCCAAAGAATTGAGACCACTTAGGCTATGATGTATGAAGTCAGTGATATATGACTGTGCATATTTAAACACATCTATACATGAAGTCTTGAAGGAAAGGCATCTTATAAATGTGAAATGTTTTTATTACCCCAAACATTTTTGGACTGAGATTTTTCAAGGAATGATATAGTTTATTCTTTCCATGATGATGTCCCACTGATTAAAATGAAGAGTTCTCAAAATGATGACATTTAACTCTTCCAATTATCAGATAAGCTCTACTTGTTACCAGTACACCGAGAGGTATACTTCTGTTTGGAATGCTTTTTAAAGGTGAATGAGAATGAAGTTGTCTTAATTGGAACAATTGTCATAATGATCATTTTTATTCATTTTGAATTTTCAGCAATAATCTTACACTTATCACTGATTTTTCTCCCTTCCAATCTACAAATTTATGAATCTTCAAATTATAAGTCTTCTGGTGATCCCTAAATGAGGAAGCTGTTTTCAGCTGATTCATCTGAGGAATTTGATTATCTCATTCAAATTATGACATCTTGAATCATGCATTAATGGCATGCCTATGAAATGAGTTTCCTTGTTTCAAAAAGTTTTTATTTCGTGTGTGTGTGTGTGTGTGTGTGTGTGTGTGTGTGTGTGCTAGGGCATGAATAACAACCCTCTAAACTTAAAGATTAAATGCATGTTAAAGGATAATTTTTAATATAATTTTATTGTTCTTATTAAGGCATTGTATAGAGGGGTTATCATTTCATAAGTTCATATAATGAATACATTTCTACTTTTAGACAATGTTACCCCTTCCTTCGCTTTCTCCCCTTTTCCCATTTCCATCCCTGTCCACAAGTTGTATAGTTCATTTTCTTGTAGTGTATTCAGAACAGCATGATTGCATTTGTTCAACTTTCCTCCCTCCCTTCCTGAGCCCTCCTTTGCCCCACTTTAAAAAAATAATCCAAAGCAAAAACAAGTACCACCACTACCAAAACAACAAGAACAAAAAACTCAGGCTTCCATTTCCTGGAATTTCTTTTGATAAATAGTATTTTAAATGTTCAGAAAAGTAACACCATGGGGTTCTTCCCTACGGGCATCCTCCTTCAGTCTGGCGGTTGTTGTGCAAATGCCTACAGTCTTAAGGAATAATTAGTTATTTGATTACTATATTCTGTTCATGAAACATCTTTACTATTTTCTGTTCCATTTAGAGATAGTTCCTTGATTTTTAAATGTTACATAGCATGAGTGTTGTCTTAATTAAATAATTTCAGGTCTTTAAAAGATTAAGGTAATAATCAATGTCTCACCTGAGGTATATGTGTTTAAAAAGAACAATAATCTATTGTCTAGAGCATCTCAATAAGCTGTTCTTAGACATGTATCTTAGAGTGTTAATGTTGAGAATGGTATCCACAGGATATTCTGAATTTGATCCTTGTTTAAATTTACTTTTATTGTCAAGGTGATGTACAGAGGGGTTACAGTTACATAATAATGTACATTTCTTGTCATTTTTACCTCCTCCCTCATTTTTCTCCCACTTTCCCTTCTTCCCAACTCCCACTCCCCTCATCCCCATGAATTTGATTCTTTTTTTTTTTCCAGTCCTGGGGCTTGAACTCATAGCCTCCACACTGTCCCTGAGCTTCTTTGGCTCAAGGCTAGCGCTCTACCACTTGAGCCACAGTGCCACTTTCAGCTTTTTCTGTTTATGTGGTACTGAGGAATGGAACCCAGGGCTTCATGTGTGCTAGGCAAGCACTCTACCACTAAGTCACATTCCCAGCCTGAATTTGACTCTTAACAACTGGATTGACCTTGTTTTGTTTCAGAGTTCTTAAATGCTCTTCCTGAACAGTGCAAAGAAATCTGTTTCTCCAGAAAGTTCTCTCTCTCCCCTGATATATTCCAGATTATTCTTCAAATTCTCAAGGATGTATTAAAAACATGTTTATCGATAGATTGATTTGAATTTGTTTAAATATTTTGAACACTGAAAGGACTTTTGGAACAATTACTAATCATACAAAATTATGTAACTGTAGCATCCTGAGAGAGTGAACTATGAATTAGGTATAATCTAACTAAATGTTAGGAACGATTTGGAATATGACAGAACTCAAATCATTGACCAGATTTTATGCTCTATTGAAAATATAACAGAAGTGTGTTTCAACATAGAAGAAAATACACCCACAAACAGAGAATTCTTCTACACATTCCACTCTTTTGTGATTCAATATTTGTAAGCATAATTGAGAAACACATTGTTATGCTTAAAGGTTTAAGTTGAATAAAATATTGCTTTAAAATATATGTATATACTAGATCTGTCAGATAGATATATACTATGTGTGACACATTTATGTTCCCATTCAAGGAATTTCAATGCCCACTGAACCCAATAAAATTTATTTAAAATCCACCAACATAGTATGCTAATGATAAGTCTCATTATGTGATAAAAATAAATAAATCACACTGTATGATTCCAGGGCAAAATCCATCTAGAATTCCTGCCTGTGATAACTAAAAGTGTGTTCCTTACTCTCCAGCTCACCATCACTGGCCATAGTTAAGCAATGGAAACTGGGTTCACAATGGCAACCATCTCTGTGGCCTGATGACTGTATTGAAGAAGAATGAAAAGGATGAGGGTGAGGTCCAGAGGCTCAAGAGCTAGGATGGAATGACCAGATGACCTTCTCTAAACAGGGGAATACTTTACATAAGTACCCAATGAACTGGTTTGCTGATAAATTCAAGGATAAGATTCTTTACATAGCAAAAACATGACAATAGGTCCCTGGGATATCTAAAGAAAAAAAAAATTCAAGGATTTCCTTGTAACTATTCAAATGATTAGCAGAGGAGGGAATTAAAGGTTGAAATATGATTAAACCACTCAAAGGCTTTTTCAAAAGAACTTTACAAATGTGTTTTGTTATTTTTATTTTCATGTTACTGGATAAGGACAGACCTGGCTGTAAAATTCCATCTTCAAGTCTTGAAAAGGTGGCATGTAGGGTCATCTTATGCCCTCCTGCCAGTCACACTTTTTCTCTGGCAGCACCAAGTGATTGTCTGTGTTCACATAGAAGGAAAATCAGACTAGAAGTCACACAGGACCAGTGATGCTCATATATTGTGGTGGGATGTAATGATGGTCCATCTTTGGGCATATCTTCTATGCTTGGGAACCTTCCCAAGCCCTTCACACTTGGACGGTCTCCTTTGCTCTAACTCCACAGGCCTACCACTACTCTTCTTGACCCAAGAAGTTATGTAGGGTTCACTATTGATTAGATCCAAGATAAGAATTTATTTACATTTCTTCCTCCATGAGATGGCTCCCCTTTTCTGACCAGAAAACCTTTGATCAACATTTCCTGGCTAAGAGTAGCTTAGGGAACTTACTATCCTAGTCTGTGGCTTTATTATAGCAAGAGGTTACTAGGAGTGAAGTGACAAAAGCTAAGTCCCAAAGTGGGACTGGCAGGAGGCCTGTTTCTTCTGTCGTCTCCAACATCCACATGAACATTTCTGAGAAGCTTTTGGCAACAACATGATCATGTGCCAGAAGATGCTTCGTGACTCAAGTAGATTGACTATTTTCTAATAATAACTACACCAATTAACTTTTGCATGGGCAAAACTTACTAAATAAGCTTTTATGTTTTATTTTGTCTTCTTTTGGAAGTAAATGAAGCTCAATTTTTAAAAAGCTCCAAAAGCAAGAGAAGGAAATGAATCATGTATCATCCCATCCAGTAGACAAAGTCAATACTAATATTTTGGGATATCTTTCTTCCAACCATGAGAGAGAAGAGAAAAATATTACTGCATTTTGGATTCATATACTCCTTCTTTTTCTTATTTTTTTCATTTAACATTATATCATTCACAAACCATTTCTGTATTTTCTGCTGCTGCTAACAAAATAACAGAGACCAGGTCACTTGAAGAGAATAAATATTTATTTGGCTCCCAGTTCTAAAGGCTAGCAAGTCCAAGGACACAGCATGAGCATCTGCTCAGTGTCTGGGGAGGGCATCTTGCAGCACCATTATATGGCAGAATGAGTTACGTGGTGAGACAGAGCATGCATGTCTGCTCAGGTCTCTCTGCCTCATCTTATATCACTATCTTGGAGGTCCTACCTCAAGACCTCACTAATCTTCATTTCCTCCAAGGCTACGCCTACCTCCAAATATCATTAACGTATACAGCTGGGGAATCTAAGTTTCCAATACATGAACTTTTAGGGTGAAGACGTATTGAAACCATAGCAAATTTCACCAAATATTTATTAGTGAACTGTTATAAATCATATTTGTCTCTGAATATAATGATTATTTTCTAATCACAAATAAACTCTTCGAAGAGCCAGACATGACACGTCATTGCAGGCTTAGGCCTGTTATCCCCATTACTCAGGGGGTAGATATCAAGAAGATCACAATTCAAGGCCAGTCTAAGCAAAAAAGTTAATGAGCATGCTCTCCTTCCCCCAATCTGAATTAGCATACCAGGAGTGGTGTCTAAACCTGTAATCTTAGTTGCTAGGTAGATTTCAGTCTGTGACTGTCCCTGGGGGAAAAAATAGGAGACCATACTTATAAAAATAACTAAAGCAAAAGAAGGCTACAGGAATATTTCAAGGGAAAGCATGAATATAGCAAGAACAAGGCCTTGGGTTCAAACCCAAATACTGCCAAAACAAAACAAAAAAGCCAAGCAAACAAAAATATTGCAGCATTATTCACCGTAGCTAAGATATGGAACCAACCCAGATGCCCCTCAGTAGGTGAATGGATCAAGAAAATGTGATATATGTGTGTGTGTTCATATATAAATATATGTACATATATATATAATGGAATTCTATGCCTCCATCAGAAAGAATGACATTGCCCCATTTGTTAGGGAATGGAAAAACTTGAAAAAAATTATATTAAGTGAATTAAGCCAGGCCCAAAGAAACATTGGTCCCATGGTTTCCCTTATTTGCAATAACTAGTATACGCCTAGGACAAGCAGAAAAGGTCAAAAGATGTGCATATGACCATATAAGATGATGCTATATAGAGGAATGCTTAAATGGGGATGCAGGTTGACCCATTGTGGGGATGAGATATATAGGACACTATGTTGAAAACAAACTTTACAATGTGGGGGGGGGCGGTGAAGGGGAGAGAGGAAGGAGCTGGGAGGAGTTGGGGAGGTGGAGAGGGAAGGGACAGTAGGGGAAAACAAAGGAGGAGGTGACAATGCTCAATAGGAAATGTACTCATTACCCTACTCATGTAACTGCAACCCTTCTGTACAGTATTATATATATATATATATATATATATATATATATATGTATATATATACATACACACACACACACACACATATATATATATATATAGAGAGAGAGAGAGAGAGAGAGAGAGATGATGCTAAGTGAAATGAATCCCAGATAGGGACACAAGAGGTTTTTTCTTCGTCGCTGTTGTTTTTAATGTACTATGTATTTTTTTTTGTTTCTTTTGTATGTTCTTCCCCCATGGTATGATTCCTGTTGTCACTTGATTCTGGTGCCCTGTATCTTGTATATACATTTTTGTAATTTGGGGAGGAGAAGGGAAATAACAAAATGCTGAAACAAGGATACAGGATACATGTTGACCCATTGTAACAATGAGATGTACAAGACACTATGTTGAAAACAAACTTTACAACCTTGAGGCAGGGAGGGAGGAGTTGGGGAGGTGGGGAGGGAAGGGAAAAACAAAGGAGGGGTAATAATGCTCGATAGGAAATGTACTCATTACCTTATTCATGTAACTGTAACCCCGCTGTACAGTATCTTTACAATTTCAAAAAATTGTTTAAAAAAACTTCTTCCAAATTTGTTTTTCTTAAGACACAATGTTAAAAAATGTACTACCAAGCTGGGAATTTGGCCTACTGGTAGAGTAGCATTCATGAAATCCTGGGTTCGATTCCTCAGTACCAAATAAGCAGATAGCTGAAAGTGGTGCTGTGGCTCACGTGGTAGAGAGCTATGGCCTTGAGCAAAAGAAGCTCAGGGACAGTGTCCAGTGCCTGAGTTCAAGCTCCAGGACTGGCAAAAAAAAAAGTACTACTATATAATGTAATTAAGTCATTCTCAGATTTTTGAATATACATGTTTCCTTTTATAATAGCCTTCTTAAAGTACAACAAACTACACACACATAAAGTGAAAACAGGTAATGATCACATGCTTCTATGCCTTTTATTGTCATGCTGGGTATAGAACTTAGGCCTTGTACTCTCTTGTCTCTCACCCTTTCTTCCCCACTGATTGCTGTCCCTCCTCAACACAATCCCTAATCTCTTTTCTCTTACTACAGATTAGACTTTCTACATTATTTTATAAGTGGAAAAATATACTATGTATCTTTTTTGCTTCATCCATTCATCATAACTCCTTTAAGATCCACCTATGTTGTTGAGCAATCAATAGTTTATTACCTTTTATTACTGAGTAATTTTCCATTATATGAGTATGCCACAATTTATCTATGTTTTGTGGATATTTTTGTTGCTTCTATTTTTATTATTAATAATGAAACTGCTGTAAATGTATGCATCTTTGTATATAATGTACTTGTTTTTCTCTCAGGTAGTCTATACAAAGACTCATATGGAAATATTTATGTCATGTGAGGATAGAATGACTAGATTATATGGAGTGTTTGAGTGGGAGTGTGTGTACACATGCACACACACACACACACACACACACACACACACATATGCTGAGAAACTATTTTCCAAAGTGGTTGAATTATTTTATTTCTTATCAGCACATACACCCAGTCCCCATCATTGCCAATACCTGCTACTTTTTAGTCTTTTTTTTCAACTCTGTTTTTTGTTCCTACTCAAAACATTCTCTGTAATTTCCAATCAAGGATCCAGGATCTATTAGACTTCCCTGTAGCTTTGGGACCTGAAAGTGCTTCAAATGTTACAAAACTAAACTGATGACCATTTCACCATTTTTCATGTCCTTACTTCTGTGTCTAGCTCTGTTTTCTTCCCATATCACTTCTACCAAATCTAGACTAAACTTGAACAATGTAAATCATCTCTTCCCTTATTTCTCCATGCTCCTAAGATTTGACTTCAGAAAGATTACTGATTCTGTACCATCCTCACTGCCCTACTTCAGGTCTTCCCCAGCCCCTCCTGCACTTATGCAGTAACTGCTACAGGAGAGGCTGGGGCCGTTGGTCTTTGGTACAGCACCTACCTAGCATGTCCGAGGCCCTAGATCCCATCCTCAGTACTACCAAAAACAATTATTGCAAAAGATGAGACAGTTCTGCAGGTTCTGTATTTCCTCTTGGTAAGTCTTCTGGTACAATAAAAGCTGGAACACTTAAGAATTTGTTTCCCAAAGTCCTTCATAGTTAAGATTTGGAAGTGATTTAAGTTCTCCAATCAGAGACACTATTATAAGACTTGATTTTTTTCAACTGAATTAAAGAGACAGAAGGATAAGGGATGAAGATGACATTTGGTTAAAGGAGATAGCAGATGCAGCTTGGTTCTTGTACTTCAGCTTTCTTGCCAAGAGACTGGCAAATCCTTTGGATTCATTTCCCGAAGGACTCACCAAAAGTCTGCTATTTGAGCTCTTCCCATTCATTAAACCTCTTTCTAAATTACTAAAGTAGTTTTTATTATCTATACTTGAACTCAAAATGGTCTAATCACTTTCCATACTTGGTCCTCCAAAAAGCAACCTCCCTGCATTGTTTTCACACATCATGCTGTTTCTAACTTCACTCTCTACTCATGGTGTTACTTCTATGGTTTTCTCTGTCTCTCTGTCTCTGTCTGTCTGTCTGTCTCTCTCTGTGTTCTGGGCCTTATGCTTGATAGGCAGGTGCTTTACCACTGAGCCACACCTCCAGCCCCTTTTACACTGATTATCTTGAGGAAGGGTCTTACATTTTTTGCTCAGGTATACACATAAACCATAATCTGCCTATCTTATGCTTCTTGTCATAGATGGGATGACAGGAACATGTCACTAGGCCCAGCTTCTTCTATTGAGATGAAATCTTACCAGTTTGTCTTTTTGTATTTATTTATTTTGTTTGTTTGTTTAGAATCATGATCTTCACAATCTCAGCCTTCTTCATAGCTGGAAAGACAGGCTCACATCACCAGTTATTGGGGGAAAAAGGGTCTCAAGTGTATATCCAGGCCAGCCTCAAACTACAATTATCCTATATCAGATTCCAAGTAATTAGGATTACAGACACAGAGACAATATAAAGGAAAAATGACAGACCTACCATGGTTCAGTATACTTTTGGCAGAGCTGCATCTCCTAATGCCAACAAGTATCACCTTCACCAATTCTCAGTGCCTTTCTCTTTTCTAAGCCTATATAATGGTCTGTAAAATTCAGTTGTTATTCTGTTAATTTTTTAATATTTAAATATAGCATGGCTGTATAGGGGGATTACAATTACATGGGCAAGATAATGAGTACATTTCTTATCAAGCATTGTTGCTTCCTCCTTTGTTTCCCCTTCCTATCCCTTCCCATCTCCCCCCTATTCTGTTAATTTTTGACCAGCTGAGAAGTGGGGAGTTTTATAAAATGCAACAAGAACAGGGAACCATATATTTAACACCAGGAAATGATGAATCTTTTGGAATAACACTATCTTAGACTGGAGGGAACAGTCTCTAGAGAATTGCCACCTGACACAGAACAATTCAGTTCAACCATCAAAGCCCTCCTTCAGATGTCCTCACACACAAGTCCGTTTGTGTGTCCATGAATTTGGTATTTCTACAAGGATTTCCAAATAGGTATCCTTTCTTAACTGAGTTAGTATATGAGATCTCTTGCTACACCAAGTACCAAGTAACTCATTCATAACTAGATTTGATTTATTTGAGAGATGTGCCTTCACATGTGTGTGTTTGTGTGTGTGTGTGTGTGTGTGTGTGTGTGTGTGTGTGTGTGTGTGGTCTATTTCTACTGCTTCAAAGTAGAGCTTTCTAACTATATCCCTATGAAGACAAGATTCATAATAATTTTTGACTCTCCACCAATTAAAAAACTGGTAAAGCACAAGAGGGAGTACCTTGATGCAGTCTTAGATGCTTGTGCAATCTCTGCATTACCATGTTCTCAGAGATCAAGCCTGAATGACCATGCCAGGATGGGCTGTCAGGTCACCATCAGACTCCATGTCAAATAGCAGTTTGTACAGACATAACTACTGTTGCTGAACTGAGTGTCCATGGAGACCAAAAAATTGGTTTGTTGCCTAGAAAAGTGGAAAGAAAACCAAGTAATTTTTTATGTCTATGTGGCTTATTGAAGCTAAAGAAATTTTTTGGCAGATGATAAAAATATGGATGGTTGAAATCTACATGATTCCTTTGGTCAACTCTTGATCTTATCAAACAATAAGCTCTATGTGTATTACTTTTAAAATGTGAAAATATTTGACTGAAGGAGTATTGAATTTTCAAGTTGACTTTTGGTCAGATTGGAAACTATTCTTTAAAAGAGTGACCAATATATACAACAAAATCTGGTAGGTTAAAAAGTCCTTGGATTCATTACCTATGGAAAATGTTTCTCATCCACAAATTCAACAGTTCCAAGAATGAAAGAAAAAGCTAGTATTTAATAAGGGTGGAGGAGACTGAAATACCTATTCATTAATCCTATGGAAATATTTGTCACTCATATGTGGTTTAGGGAACTGGGTGAAAATAACACCTTCCTAAGAATTTGTTCATTTGGGCATAGATCTTTATCTCTTTATACAAGTAAATATGATGGAACAGGAGACAGACTCATACAATAGACCCCCTGACAAACAGAGATGTAGAGGTGACAGCTTGGCATATGTCAGCATGATTTCACAGCATCTGTTGGCTTACCATCAGATAGAAAAGTTTCTGGCAGACCTTCTTTTTCAGTGAAAACAAAAATCAGCCAGGCCAGAAAAGGTGGCACACATGAATTACAACCAAGACAAGTTGGCTTGACCTCAGCTCTTCAGTATTTAGAATAACTAATGCTACTTTTTTTTGTCTTAGAGAGCTTAGAAGAAATGCCTATAAAAATTCAACTTGAGACAGGAAAATCTGAAATTGGTTTTCTCCATGAGTCACAAACTAAAATGTTTAGAATCCAAGTAGGTAATAAAATGAATGTATGGAACTATGTATGAAAAAAACAAGAGTCTAGTATGAAGATAAATGCCACTGATGCTCAAGTTCAGTATTGGGGAGTTAACAGAGAATAGTGGTGACTGTAGCAATGCACACATTACAAAGGACAATAATCAATAACAATCACTGCTCCAGACCACTTTTTTCATGCCACACAACAATCTATCTAAGGAAAAGAACAGTAAAAGTATGGAGACACAACTGACTATAACAAAAGTGTAATGTATTTAAATTACTCAGTATTTTTGTATAAATTGCAAATCTGTTTTTAAGATGTAATTCTGTACAAATGTTTCTCACTTAATATATAGAACAAATACATATTTATAAATATATGCTTATATAAATACATATAATATACATATTTATAAACACATACATATGTATTCATTATAATTTAACATAATTTATTATTTATAATATGTGTATATTATTGCATGTATACATATATGTATAGATGTATATGCATACCTAAGTAATATATTTATATATGTATATATAGTATATATACATACAGTACATATAGTATATATACTATACAAGATGTATACACATATGTAACACATATATACTACATAGGCATTAGTATAAATACATACACATATATATTTATAGTATAATACAGTATAAAATATATGTGTGTGTAGTTATACTACATGTATTTCTCTCTCTTTTTTTGGGGGGGGTCCAGTCGTGGGCCTGAACTCTGGGCCTGGGCACTGTCCCTCAGCTCTTCACCTCAAGGCTAGTGCTCTACCACTTGAGCCACAGTGCCACTTCCAGCTTTTTTTTCTGCTTATGTGACACTGAGGAATCGAACCCAGGGCCTCATATGCAAGGCAAGTGCTCTACCACTGGGCCACCTTCCCAGCCCTCTTTTTAATTCATGTTATTTGGTACTAGGGCTTGAACTCTGGGTCTCATATTCCTTCTCTGCTTGCTTACTCACATATGTCTCTCAATCACCTGAGCAACAACTCCAGTCCAGTATTTTGATGGTTACGTGGAGATGGAATCTTGATGACTTTTCTGACTGTGCTGGCTTTCAACAAAAACTTCTAGTCTTATCCTCCTGAGTAACAAAGATTATGACTCAACTCTAAATTTTGTATAGAATTATAATAAATAATACCCAACATGTGCTGGGATCTGATAGCCCCTATTCTCTATGAGATAGAGAATATTTTAACCCCCCTTTAGCAAGGGAGAAAGAAAAGAAAACTGTATGCCTTTCCTGATGGAAAAACTGTAATGTTTCATTTAACAATTAGATTTATTATCCATCACTCAACCAATTTCCATAGCCAGGCTTGATCCACATACTGATGTATCTATGGAGGTAGTGTGATGATCCAAACCCCAGATTATATGGACTGATGGGAGAAAGAAAGGGATCTTCCCAAAGAAACACTGAGGTCATCTAATGAGAGACAAAAGCAAAATGTTTACTTCCTTACTTGGAAAACAGCCCCCTTTTGCTTCTGCTTTGAATCACCTCAGCCCCTGCTTTCTTCCTTAAGTACAGCAAGACTTCTGATCAAGATGATGCAGATTTCACACATTAATACACACTCTCTTCTCTAACCACATAAGAAAGATAAAATAGAAAAGTCTGTAAAAACTAGGTACAATACAAATAAGCATCTCTGTAGAAGGAAGACAACAGAGCAAACATAAAGTTCTGAGAAGAGTTGGAGTTGATAGACTATGACAAAGATTTTGGTCAAGTCTTTTCTTTTTTATTGTTTTGGTTTGTTTTGCATTACTGGAGATTGAACCCAATGCCTTCAATCCTCTGCTTCTTGAGCCAATCTATCTCTGGGGCCACATTCCCAGCACTTTTGTTTTGTATTTTGTTTGTGAGATAGAGTCCTGATACCTCTGCATGAACTAGCCTCCCTAGAAGCTCAGCTCTCAGACATGCACCATTACACCCACCTACTATTTTTGTTCTTAAAGCTACGTGAAAACTTGGGCTTTCGCTCTATTTCCAACTACTTCATTTTCAATCCTCTATATTAACCAGCCCCTTTGGCTTTCTGTAAAACACAGCTGGAGAAAATCATTACTGACCACCAACTAGGGCTCTGCCTTCACCAAAGTAAAAGTGTATAGATCAAATACATTCTCCTGATGAAGTTCCTCACTAGCTAGCAGGATCCAAAATCATTGGGATGGCTTTGAAGGTAAGTCTTCAAAATTCTCTTGCAAGCTCTGGATAAGCACCTTGTAAGCCAGGCAATGTCACCACCATCATTTGGATGGAGACATGTGAGTATGACATGGAGGTAATCTTCACCAGAGGTGAAATTGAGCCTATAATGAAGTTCCAAAATATTTGAGGAAATGTAGTACTAAGAAAGAATAATTAATTAGATTTATGTAGTCCAGAAGAAAATGTTATTAAAAGGTCACGACTTTAAAGCAGCTTAGAGTACATGAATAAAAACAAAGAAATATTTAACAATAAACAATTTAAAAGACAAAATTAATTCTGAACACATTTAGGAAGAATGAGAGATAAGATTATACTTCATAGGCACTAGAATAATTAAAACCAAAAGTTAAATAATAATTAATGTTTGAAAAGATGTGTAGCTATGACTTGACCCAGAAATTCCAGTACTAGATATATACCTAGGAGAAGTAAAGACACAGGCCCACACGGAAATATGTACAGAATGATTTCACAGCATTATTCAAAAGAACCCCAAAGTGGAAATAACTCACAAGGCTTTACTTCACAAAATAATCAACAAAATGTAGTATATCCATACAATGGAATAGTAGTCAGTCATAGGAAGGGAGTGCATCTATGAGTGCATCTTGAGTCTGGAGGAAGATGGGGGAGGAGAAGCTGGGGGGCTAAACAAGCTCTTGTGTAGAAACCAGTTTTAGTGTTCCAGTGAAAAGTTCAAGACTAGAGAGTCACACCAAGTGCCATCATAGTACAGAGAGGAAAAATTCAGGCAGCGTGGTTAAGGAGATTTGAGCACTCGTTGGAGTTCACGGCAGAGGTGGCAGTGGTGGCAGCTGTTATTGCAGCCACTGTATCAACAGAGAGAGCCTGGGACAAAGGTGCCAGAGGCAGTGTGCCAATGGATTATACTCACCACCAGCAAGAACTGACAGGGAGAGGAAATCTTCATCCTGCTGACTACAGACAGTCGCAGTCTGTGGATGGCCCGGAAACAAAGGGAAAGGTGTGAATACCATACAAGACATCCTCTCTCCTTTTCATAGATCAGAGGTAGGAAGGTAGCCCCTCCCCCACTACAAGAGAAGAACTCCATCTATGATACTGACAAAGCCAAGGCCAGATCAGCTGGCAAGTAACTCAGTCCTTGGAAGAAGACAATAGGAGCATTTCAACAGGTCAAAGGAACCTGACCTGCAGGGCTCAGCTCAACCTCAGGAAAAAGTTGCCCTTCCCAGGCAGAGAAAGCTCCTCCTATGGAGGAGTGACTTTCTTCACAGGGTAAACAGAGCCAAAGGCTGCCCCACCCCGCTGTAACGCAGGTAGCCTACCCAGTTGCCAGAGGGTAAAAGAAAAACAATTGGAAACTCAGTACAAATAAATCCTGAGAATGGCTCTTGCCTGGGCTGTGTGAGTGTCTCAGAAGCTAGTCCCTCAGGCAAAAGCTACTGATTGTTGACAGGCCTCAACCCTACCCACAACCTATCCCTACCACAGCAACTCCAGGGTAGAGGAAAGATTCATCTCCCTCTTTTGTGATACTCAAAGCAGATCACCCTCCCACCAAATTAGCTGGGAGGAGGTACATAAAGTCCCAGGTAAGGCTGAGCTTCCTTCTGCCTGCACACACAAATTGATTTAAGAAACCAGTCAAGCCACAGGAAACCAAACAGCACAAGTAAACTAGAGACTCCACCAAAAGACTGTTTCAGACACAGGGGAAACACAAGAGCCACCCACTTCCCCCCCCCAAAAAAAAATCAAAGAACTCTTTTTTCTACCTATTTTTAATTTTTTTTTCAAAAAATTATTTCTTTTTTTTCATCATTTTTATTTTAGGTTTTTAAAAATTCTCTTTTTAGTCTTTTCCCTTTTGGTCCTTTTCATTTTTTTTTTGCTTTACTTAATTGCTGTTCTGTTCGTCCCCAGACATACACCCATCTTCAATTATTAGACCTTATCGTTCATTTGAGTGTATACTTAATTCAGATATGAATTACTCAATTCACAAACTCTCAGCCTTAACTCCCTTAATTGTAGTAGTATTTCTTTATACTTACATAATTTTTAAATTTTTCATTTTTCCTTTTTTTAATCTTTCTTTTCCTTTCCTTCTATCCTTTTCCTCTCTCTGAATTTAGGTCTTGGTTATATTCCCTCTCTCCCTTTCCTTCCCCACATTCCTCTAATCTTCGTTTCTCCTCACAATTCTCCCTAAACCTATTAATTTCTGGTCTGCTGACTCCTTTTTTGATTTTCTTAGTCCATTGATTCCTAGCTGTTTTATTGAACTAGGTTGTATCTGTTGAAGTAGATTGTACATGTACTCATTTTGACTGCATCAAGCAATCTATACAACTACAGAACTCTGGTTGATGCTTGCCTTAAATTAGTGTTCTAGCACAGAATTGGTTTTGTTTTCATACCCAAATGGGCAGAACAAGCTAGAGAATCACAAAAAAAGGCAAGTCCAAGTATCTCAATTCCTGCTCATGATACTCAGGCAACAGAGCAGTTAATGAATAGTCCAGAAGAGAGTTCCCAAAATGCTCTACAAACACTACTGGTAAACATGCTGAAGGAAAACACTGAAAGTCTGCAAAGGGCTCTGTGTGAACATGATAAGGAAAAGTGTGAGTGGGATGAAGCTAGCCAAAGATTAATATAGGAATTTCATGAGCGTAAGGAGGCTAATCAAAGATTAATAGAAGAATTGTGTGAGTGGGTTGAGAATAAACAAAGATTAATAGAGGCATTCATGGAATCGACAAACAGAAAAGTAGAGGAATCCATGAAGGCCACAAAGGGAATGCTGTATGAAGCCCAACAGAAAGAAAGGGAGTCCAATGAAACTATAACCAATCAACTAAGAGATTTGAGAATGAACACTGAAAACCAAATTCAGGCAGTAAAGAAGTCCATACAAGATCTAAAACAAAGCTTCAACAAAGAATTTGAAGCCAAAAAATCTGACCAACTAGAAGGAAAGGAAATAAAAAACAAAGTAGAAAGTCTTGACAGTAGGTTAAACCATGCAGAAGATCGAATCTCTGGAATCGAAGACAGCCTAGACATTATACAGAAAAAACAGACAAGTACTCAAGACAAATCCAAGAAATAGCTCTACTCCACATTTAGAAGACACTATCAGAGGGCCTAATTTAAGGTTATTGGGTGTAGAGGAAGGTCTAGAGACAGAAGTTAAAGGTCTAGGAAATTTATTTAACAAGATCCTTGCAGAGAGCTTCCCAAATATGAAAAAGATAGAACCATTCAGATACAAGAAGCCTTTAGAACCCCAAATAGACCAGACCAGAACAGGACACCCCACCATCATGTTGTAATCTGCACAGGATCAATTGAGACCAAAGAAAGGATCCTTAAAGCTGTCAGGGTGAAAAGATCAATCACCCATGAAGAGAAACCAATCTGAATTATTTCAGACTTCTCAGCAGAGACAATGAAAGCCAAAGAGCCTGGAATGATGTATGTCACGTCCTAAAGGCAAACAACTATCAACCAAGAATATAGTACCCAGCTAAACTTTTCTTTATAACAGAAGGTCAAATAAAAACCTTCCAGAGGAAGAAATAGTTGTATTGTCAAAGCTCATAGAATTCAGAAACTTTATAGACCATGATAATGACATTTTGCCTTATGAAGGTTAAAATATGGTTGTGACTTTAAGTAACACTACTCCACAATACTGTGAAATATGTGAAATTTATGTAATCACCTAATCTCAGTAAAAAAAAAAAAAAGCTTCCACAGCAAAGAAAAATTGCAACAATATATCTCCACCAAACTAGTCCTACAAAAGCTACTTAAAGATGTCCTAAACATAGAAAACCAACAAGAACACAATAGAGGCCAAGAACCGGCCCCCAAACAGAGAATTCAAGAAGCATAGGAAAAACCCAGTTGGCACAGCCAAGAAGGTAGATAACATGGCAGGAACTACCAAACACCTCTCAATCTTAACTCTCAATACTAATTAACTTAACTCTCCAGTTAAGTGACATAGATTGTCTAGTTGGATCAAAAGGCAAGATCCTTCTATCTGCTGCCTTCAAGAGAAGACAGACTGCCCACAAAAGCAAAGACAGTAGTCAGAGACAAGTTTATAGCTCTGAGTTCCTACATCAACATATTGGAGAGATCTGAAACCAACAATTTAATGAGACATCTGAACCTCCTTGAAAAAGAGCAGCAAGCTAAACTCCAATCCAGTACACAGAAAGAAATAATCAAAATTAAATCAGAATTAAACAAATTAGAATCCAAAAAAATATAGAATCAACAAAACAAAGAGTTGGTTCTTCAAAAACATTAACAAAATTGACAGACCCTTACCAAATTTTTTCAGAAAAAGAAGAGAACACACCCAATAAACAAACTCAGAGATGAAAATGGAAATATCACCACAGAAACAACCAAGATTCAGAACATTATAAGGGCATACTTTTCAAACCTTTATAAGTTTGAGAACCTAGAAGAAATGGACCATTTCCTAGCAAATATTGACATACTGAAACTAAACCAACATGAATTAAAACAACTTAACGGCCCATATCAAGCATTGAAATAGAAACAGCAATAAGAGACCTCCCATCTAAGAAAAGCACAGGACCAGATGGATTTACAGAGGAATTCTACAAGGCCTTCAAAGCAGAGCTTACACCAAATACTACTCCAATTCTTCAATTAAATTGAAAAAGAAAGTTCACTGCCAAACCCATTCTATGAAGCCATCATAACCCTCATCCCAAAACCATGGACCCATCAAAGAAAGAGAATGATAAAACCATTTCTTTGATGAACATTGATGCAAAACTTCTCAACAAAATGTTGGCCAATCTCCTTCAACAATTCATCCAAAAAATCATACACCAAGATCAAACAGGATTCATTTCAGTGATGCAAAGCTGGTTCAGTATATGCAAATCAATTAATATAATTCATCACATCAACAAGAGCAAGGATAAGAACCACATGGTTATTTCAAGAGATGCAGAAAAAGCATTTGACAAGA
Organism: Dipodomys ordii; assembly: GCF_000151885.1. NCBI lineage: Eukaryota > Metazoa > Chordata > Mammalia > Rodentia > Heteromyidae > Dipodomys > Dipodomys ordii. Next base: position 1,223,269 of record NW_012267306.1, read on the forward strand.
TCCAACACCCCTTTATCATGAAGGCTCTGGAAAAATTAGGAATCCATGGAACATTCCTCAGGACAATAAAGACTCTATATGACAAACCTACAGCCACCATTACACTTAATGGTGAAAAACTAAAGCCATTTCCTCTTAACTCAGGAACGAGACAAGGATGTCCACTCTCTCCACTTCTCTTCAATTTAGTATTAGAATGCCTATTTACAGTAATAAGACAAGATGCAAACATAAAAAAGGATCCAAATAGGGAATGATGAAGTAAAACTCACCCTCTTTGCAGATGAAATGATCTTGTATTTAAAGAATCCCACAGACTCCACTACCAAATTACTAAAGCTGATTCAAAACTTTGGTAAAGTAGCAGGGTATAAAATTAACCCTCAAAAATCAATGGCTTTTCTATATGCCAACAATGAGAAGAGCCCAGCTGAAATCAGGAAAGCAACTTCCTTTGTAATAGCCCCACAAAAAATAAAATACCTAGGAATTAACCAAAGAAGTGAAGGACTTCTATGATGAAAACTTTAAAAACCTAAAAAAGGAAATCAAAACAGAACTTAGAGAGTGGAAAAACCTCCCATGCTCCTGGATTTGAAGGATCAGCATTGTAAAAATGGCAATAATTCCCAGGGCTATCTACAAATTCAATACAATACTTATCAATATTCCAACCTCATTCTTCAAGGAAATAGAAAAGGCAATAGAAAAATTCATATGAAACAATAAAAGACCTCGAATAGCAAAAACTATCCTCAACAGAAAGAACAGTGCTTGAGGAATATCAATACCAAATTTCAAACTCTACTACAAAGCCATAGTAATCAAAACAGCTTGGTACTGGCACAAGAAGAGACCTCAGGACCAATGGAATATAATTGAAAACCCAGAAATGAACCCACAGACCTATAGACATCTAATCTTCGATAAGGGACCTAAAAAATAGAATGGAAGAAAGATAGCCTCTTCAGTAAATGGTACTGGAAAAATCGGTCAATCACTTGTAGGAAACTAAAGTTAGAACGTTATATATCACCCTGCACCAGAATCAACTCCAAATGGATCAAAGACCTCAAAGTCAAAGCAGGCACCCTGAAAACATTACAGGATGGAATGGGAGAAACCCTAGGTCTCCTTGGCACAGGCCGAAATTTTCTTAAAAGAGACCCAGAAACACAACAAATCAAAGGAAGATTGGACAAATGGGATTGCATGAAGTTGCAGAGTTTCTTCATGGCAAAGGACATAGCTAGCAAGATGAATAGAAAGCCCACTGATTGAAAGAAGATCTTCACTAGCCATGCAATAATGGACTCATATCTAAAATATACTTAGAACTCAAAAAATTAAATCCCCCAACAACAAATCCTCAAAGAAACAATTGCCCAATAAATAAGTGGGCTAAAGACTTACAGAGAAACTTCTCTGAAGAAGAAAGAAAGATAGCCAATAGAGACATGAAGAGATGCTCAACCTCTCTAGTCATAAAAGAAATGCAAATCAAAACATTGAGATTCCACCTCACCCCAGTTAGAACGACTATAATCAAGAAATCTAGTAACAACAGATGCTGGAGGGGATGTGGTCAGAAGGGAACCCTACTGCATTGTTGGTGAGAGTGTAAACTTGTTCAATCACTTTGGAAAGCAGGATGGAGGTTCCTCAAAAGACTCCACTTAGAGCTCCCCTATGACCTAGCAATCCCACTTTTGGGCATTTACCCAAATGATCACAAACAAGGCCACATGAAAGCTACCAGCACAACTATGTTTATTGCAGCATTATTTATCATAGCTAAGATATAGAACCAACCCAGATCCCCCTCAGTAGATGAATGGATAAAAAAAAATGTGGTATATATACACAATGGAATTCTATGCCTCCATCAGAAAGAATGACATTGTCCCATTTGTTAGGAAATGGAAAGACTTGGAAAAAATTATATTAAGTGAAGTAAGCCAGGTTCAAAGAAACATAGGTCCCATGGTTTCTCTTATTTGCAATAACTAATATATGTCTGTGACAAACAGAAAAGGTCAGATAAGATGATGGTAGGTGAAATAAACCCCAAGATAAGGCCACAAGTGTTTTTTTTCTTTCTTGCTATTGTTTCTAACATATTTATAAGGTGATTGTTTTGTTGCTTTGTAGGTCCCTCCCCCACGGTATAACCCCTGTTTTCACTGTATTTGATGTTGGTATAATTTGGGGAGGGGAAGGGAAAAAAACAAATTGTTTAAATAGGGATACAGGTGGACCCATTGCAACAATGAGATGTACAAGTGGTTATGTTGAAAAACGAACTTTACAACTTTGGCGAGGGGCGGGGGGTGGGAATGTAGTGGTGGAGATGGGAGGGCAGGGATGGTAGGGGAAAAACAAAGGAGGAGGCAACAATGCTTGATAAGAAATGTACTTATTACCTTGCTCATGTAATTGTAACCCCTCTGTATGGTATTTTCACAATAAAAAAAACTTACTAAAAAAAACATATTCTGAAAGTGAAAGGCTGGAATAAAATCTACCAAGCAAATGGCCCCCATAAACAGACAGGAGTTGCAATCCTAATATCAGATAAAATAGACTTCAAATTAAAATTAGTGAGATGAGATAGAGAAGGTCATTACATACTGATTAAGGTATCTCTCCTGCTGGAAGACATTACAATTCTAAATATTTATTCACCAAATCATGGCACACACCCCAATTTATCCAAGAACCACTACTTTCCCTAAAATCTCACATAGATCCAAAGACTTTAATTGTTGGGGACTTTAACACACCAGGGATGCAAAGCTGGTTCAATATACGCAAATCAATCAATATAATTTATCACATCAACAAGAGCAAGGACAAGAACCACATGATTATCTCAACAGATGCAGAAAAAACATTTGACAAGATCCAGCATCCCTATATGATGAAAGCTCTGGAAAAACAAGGAATCAATGGAACATTCCTCAATAATAAAGTCTGTTTATGACAAACCTACAGCCAGCATTATACTTAATGGTGAAAAGCTAAAGCCATTTCCTCTAAATTCAGGAATGAGACAAGAATAACCACTCTCTCCACTTCTCTTCAATTTAATATTAGAAGACAAGATGCAAACATAAAAGGGATCCAAATAGGCAAAGATGAAGTAAAACTCTCCATCTTTGCAGATGGTCTTGTATTTAATGAACCCCACAGATTCCACTCCCAAGGTACTCAAGCTGATCTGAAACTTTGGCAAAGGAGCAGGGTATAAAATTAACCCTCAAAAATCAATGACTTTTCCGTATACCAATAACCAGAAGAGCGCGGCTGAAATCAGGAAAGCATTTCCTTTTGTAACAGCCCCACAAAAAATAAAATACCTAGGAGTTCACTAAAGAAGTGAAAGACCTCTATGATGAAAATTTTAAAAACCTGAAAAAGGAAATTAAAGCAGAACTAAGGAAATGGAACAACTTCCCATGCTCCTGGATTGGGAGGATTAACCCTGCGAAAAAGGCAATACTTCCAAAGGTTATCTACAAATTCTATGTAATACCTATCAATATCCCAACCTCATTCTTCAACGAAATAGAAGAAGCAATCCAAAAATTCATGTAGAACAAGAAAAGACCCTGAATAGCAAGAACGATCCTTAGCAGAAAGAACAGTGCTGGAAGAATATGAACACCAATTTTCAAACTCTACTACAACACCATAGTAATCAAAACAGCTTTGTGTTGACACAAGAACAGACCTGAGGGCCAATGAAATAGAACTGAAGATCCAGAAATGAACCCAGAGACCTACAGCCACCTAAAATTCAATAAGGGAGCTTAAAAAAATAGAATGGAAGAAAGACAGCCTCTTCAGTAAATTGTGCTGGAAAAACTGGTTAACCACCTGTAGAAAACTAAATCTAGATCCTTTTTTGTATTTAATTGTCTGCTGTGGGCCCTGAACTCTGGGCCTGGGTGCTGTCCTTGATCTCTTCAGTTCAAGGCAAGCCCTCTACCACTTTAGCCACACAGTGCTACTCCCAGCTTTTTCTGTAAAGCTAGATCCTTTTATATTACCCTGCACCAGAATCAACTCCAAATGGATCAAAGACCTCAAAGTCAAAGCAGACACCCTGAAAACATTACAGAAGGAATAGGAGAAACTCTGGGGCTCCTTGGCAAAGGCAGAAATTTTCTTAATAAGACCCAGAAACACAACAAATCAAAGAAAGGTTGGACAAATGAGATTGCATTAAAATGCAGAGCTTCTGAATGGCAAAGGACATAACTAGCAAGATCAATAGATACTCCAAGTATTTGGGAGAAGATCTTCACTAGCTATACAACAGACAAGGGTCTCATATCTAAAATATACTTAGAACTCAAAAATTAAATCCCCCAAAAACAAATCCTCAAAGAAACAACCGCCCAATAAATAAGTGGGCTAAAGGCTTAAAAAGAGACTTCTCTAAAGGGGAAATAAGAATGACCAATACACACATGAAGAAATGCTCAACTTCTCTGGCCATAAAAGAAATGTAAATCAAAACATTGAGATTCTACCTCACCCCAGTTAGAATGGCTATAATCAAGAAATCTAGTAACAACAGATGCTGGAGGGGATGTGGACAGAAGGGAACGCTACCGCATTGTTGGTGGGAATGTAAACTTGTTCAACCACTCTGGAAAACAGTATGGAGGTTCCTCAAAAGAGCTCCCCTATGACCCAGCAATCCCACTTTTGGGCATTTACCCAAATGAAAACAAACAAGGCCATACTAAAGCTACAAGCACAACTATGCTTATTGCAGCATTATTCACAATAGCTAAGCTATGGAAACAACCCAGATGCCCCTCAGTAGATAAATAGATAAAAACATGTGATATATATATATATATATATATATATATATATACACACATACATACATACACACACACACACACACACACACACACACACACACAATGGAATTCTATGACATTGCTCTTGCTCCATTTATTAGGAAATAGAAAGACCTGGAAAAAATTCAGTGAAGTAAGCCAGTCCCAAAGAAACATAGTTCCCATGGATTCCCTTATTTGCCATAACTTGTATATGTCTAGGACAAGCAGAAAAGTTCAAAAGCTATGTACATATGACCATATAAGATGATGCTAAGTGAAATGAACCCCAAGAGAGGGACCCAACTGGTTTTATCTTTGTTGCTATTGTTTTAAATGTACTTATGATGTACTGTGTGACTTTTTTGTTTCTCTTCTATGTTCTTCCCCCATGGTATAACCCCTGTTTTCACTGTATTTGATTCCAGTGTCCAGCATCTTGTATATACATTTTTTCTAATTTGGGGTGGGGAAGGGAAATAACAAAATGCTGAAACAAGCATACAGGTTGACCCATTGTAACAATGAGATGTACAAGACACTGTGTTGAAAAGGAACTTGACAACTTGTGTGGGGGGAGGGAGAGTTTGGGGACGTGTGGAGGGAAGGGATGGTAGGGGAAAAACAAAGAAGGGGTAGCAATGCTCAATAGGAAATGTACTCATTATCATATTCATGTAACTGTAACCCCTTTGTTAAGTATCTTTACAATAAAAATATATACTAAAAAAAGATGAGTGCATCTTGTAAACAAGTCAAGTGAAAAAAAAACCTAGTCACCAAAGACTATATGACATATGAGTTCATTCATGTGAAAGTCCAGAATGAAAAAAATCCACAGATAAAAAGTTAATTAATATTTATGGGGTGGTGGCAATGGACTAATAGAATAGTGATAGCTAAATGGTACAGTGTTTCTTTTCAAAGTGATTTAAATGTTCTAAAATTGACTTGCATTGCTTGTACATATCTGAATATTATAGTAACACCAAACTGTATACTTCAAATGGGCAAATTATACAGTATGTGAAGTATACTATATCAAATCAATTTTGATCAGATGCTTATGACTCATGCATGTAATACTAGTTACTCAAAAGACTGAGATCTGAGGATCACTGTTCAAAGCCATCCTGGACAGGAAAATCCATGGAGCTCTTATCACCAATTAGCCTCCAGAAAATCAAAAATGGTCCTGTGGCTCAAAATGGAAGAGCATTATCCTTGACCAAAAGAACTCAGAGACAGTACCTAGGCCCCAAGTACAAATCACACAACTGATAAAAAAAAACCCAAAATATAATAAATAAAATCAATTTTGAAATGTTTCTATAAATGTTAAACCCTGTAATATTGTCTTAGAAATTGTTTTAATTTAGAATTTTCCCAACAAAAATTGGAAAATATAAACATTAGTGCTTTATGCCTTATTTGTATTTACAATCTCATTCTTACCACAGGAAAAGTCAAAAGGTCTCAGACAAGCTGCACAGATAAAAAGTCAAGTCATTAGTAGAGAAAAATGGTGGAAAACCCAGCCATCACATGGTATTTGGTGGCTGGACAAACTAGATTCAAATCGGTGACAATTGCTTTTGGGATCACAGTGCTCCAAGTGGATGAAGTAGCTCCTGTGTTGTGGATTCCCATTTGTCCCAGCTCATGAGCAGAAAAGGTGATGGTAAATTGACAGTGAAGAATCTATCCTAAGACAGTTTCCCCAAACATGTTAGTTTTGTAGGGGATACATTATTCAAATGATTGGACCATATAAACAAAAAGTCATTGTGAAAAGAAAAATCATGGGGATGGGGGGAGATGGGAAGGGATGGGAAGGGGAAACAAAGGAGGCAACAATGCTTGACAAGAAATGTATTCATTACCTTGCTCATGTAATTGTAACCCCTCTGTACTGTATTTTCACAATTAAAAAAAGAAGAAAACTAATGACAGTGATAAATATGCATTCACTAGTTCATGATAATGATTCAAATAATAGTTCCTATTGCTCAACATAAATCTTTTTTTCTTATATTGAACCCAAAGTTCAAGCAAGGCCAACAATCACATGAAACACATTATTTTTTTGAATTACATTAGATTCCTAAATTTTTGTTTGTCTTATTTTAGAACTGTAAATACTGTGAATTAAAATAAAGTTCTATCAAGGTTGAGGTATAGTGGTACATACTTGTAATCTCAGCTATTCAGGAGACAGAGGTAGGGAGGTGATGGTCTCAGGCTGCCTGGGTGAAAGTTGAGAGAATTTTTTATGAAAAACAAACTGAAAAGCAAAAATGTGTGTATATATACATATATATACATATACACACACATATATACATTTGCATTATTAAAATACTGACCTCCTCATTAGAAGTCTTTGTGAATTATTTTCCTTTGAAGAGTTTCTGTACATTTCTTTGCACTGAGATGGTTGTACAATGCTTAGGCAAAATTCCCAAATTGCTCATGGATGAAACCACAACAAAGCTGGACCTCAGTAATAAGAGAACATGGTAAACTTCAGCTAGGCACCTTGAGACTGAAACATATAGGGACAAATAGGCCCTTCCATGTGGTTTGAAATTTAGCTCTAAGTGTCTCTTAAAACTACATGGGGCTGGGAAGGTGGCTCAGTGGTAGAGCGCTTGCCTTGTAATGCATGAGGCCCTGGGTTCGATTCCTCAGCACCACATAAGAAAAAAGCCGGAAGTGGCGCTGTGGCTCAAGTGGTAGAGTGCTAGCCTTGAGCTGAAGAGCTGAGGAACAGCGCCCAGGCCCAGAGTTCAGGCCCCACGACCGGACCCCAAAAAAAGATACAGGGTATGAGGGACTGGGAAGGTGGCTCAGTGGTAGAGTGCATGCATGAGGCCCTGGGTTTGATTCTGCAGCACCACATAAACAGAAAAAGCTGGAAGTGGCACTGTGGCTCAAGTGGTGAAGAGCTGAGGGATAGTGCCCTGGGCCAGAGTTCAGGCCCCACGACCAACAAAAATAAAATAAAATACAGGGTATGGGAAATTTTCATGAAATTTCTTCCCCTTATGAGCAATGGGATGCATAAAATCTAATTCAAAGAACTGTCACATTTCTGGAAGTCCAGTTAGCTAAGGTTTTCTCATATATAATTGGCTACTTCAATGTAGGATTGACCAGTGTAACTTTAGGAGAATAAAAGGAAGTAAACTAAATAGTTTACTATAGTCCCTATGGATAAAACAACTAAGAAGTTTATACTGAGTTTTCTACACTTCCATTGAATTACTGTGATGGATAAGAAACTGGGTAAGAGATGAACAAGACACTATGACAGCAAAGTGGAAATGGAAACTGTGATCCAACCACATAGTGGAGTTCAGCACACAACACACAGTGACTGAAGCTAAGGCTCAGAGAGCACTGGAATACTTGGGATTTTATCAACATCCACAGTGCTGGTGGCCATAAACCCATCTATTTAATAGATTACTGTCAAGATAGGACCTAGTTCCTGTGCGAGTATCAGAAGTTCTGTGCATAGCTTGTCCTGCTAACACTGTTTTGAACGATGAGAATCAAGTTATTTTGCTTATATATGAGATTTTTCAGTTAGAAACAAATCGGAAAAGACAGCAAACACAGGACCCTGTGAGAATCAGGATCCAAAAAGCTGAAACATTTGGCTGAATTTAACAAGATAATTACAATGAGGAAAATGTGAGTTCCTGTGCTCTGGCTTATACAAAAACATTATGTACAAATACAGGATGGGAGGGGCCCAATGTGCATGTGAGTGTGTGTATGTGTGTGTTTTAAAGATGCAAGTTTAAATTTGCATAAGCTGACAATAGTACAAAAATATAACTGATCAATAAATAAAACTATCCTCCTTATTAAAGTTAAAACCGTAATCTCTTAATCTACCAAACTGACAAAGTTAGAAAGAATGGTCATTTTCGGTGCAGACAAGAGTGTGAAGAAATAGGCATTCTCATGAACTTCACGTAACAGTGTAACTTAGAAGCCAGGTTTTAGTGGGCTGCACCTATAATCTTAGCTTCCTAGAGATTGAGACAGGATGTTTGCAGCTTGAGACAAATCTGGACAGAAAAGTTCGTAAGATCTCTTCTCAACCTATAGTTGGACGCCATTATGCATGCGTGTCATCTTAGCTTCCTTGGAAGCTGAGATTGAGAGACTGTAGTTCCAGGGCAGCGCCAGACTGCAAAGTCTATGAGACTTCACCCCAACTGAAAAAGTTGGGCATAAAGGTACAAACCTGCCATCCCAGCTATGAAAATAAGCCTAAAATAGGCCTATTGTAGTCCAGGCTCATGTCTGAGCAGGAAGCAAGACCATACCTCAAAAATAGCCAATGCATAAAAAACATGGTTGTAACTTAACAACAGCAAGCTTGAGACCCTGACTTCAAACTCTATCTCACCAAAATATGTATGACTTGATAAGTCTTCCTTGAATAATTTGGTAATGTGTATTGAAAATTATATAACCATGGACATTTTATCCTAATGATTATACTTCAGGAAGTAAAAAGGACGCAAATAGATATTTAGCTAAAGATGTTAATAATGTCATTGTCAATAATGGCAATATACACAAAACAGATATTCATATAAAACAGCTGACATCAAATCAGAAGGTACAATTGCATCATTTTTAGAAAATATATTTTATGTGTGTATAAATGATGACAAATACCATTTTCTGAACTCAGAAATGAATACTCATTTAAATCTAATACCATAAGGTGGATATAACTGTGGCCACTTTACTGGTGAGGAACAAGTTAGAAAAGACTATACTCCTTTTCAAATGTTACACCACTACCAGTGCTTAAATACAACCTCCCAGGCTCCAAGGTCCATGCTGTTGGCTAAGTTCCCAAACATTCGCTCCCTAAGTTTAAAAAAAAAAACTGTCTAGAAAGGTATATACCAACATTTTAACCATTTTATCTCTGTGGAATGAATATTAGTGGCAATATTTTTACTTTTGCTAATTAAACATGTATTGTTGGTATAACTTAAAATAATATTTTTTCTTTTAAAGATTTCAGTGTTTCAGTGGAAAATAAGGCCAAGGAGAGACCACTGGAAGCAATGGCTGTCAATAAAACAAAGTTTGGCTACATAAACAGAAGAATTTCATTTAAAATGAAGAGACTCTCAGAGTGTGGTTGATTATGTGAAGATCAGATATCTGTTGTGGAATATGAAATTACTCCTGTTTTGGAAGCCACATGTAGGAACAACCTAGATAGAGAGAATGAAGGGTATTTAGAAAAAGCAGTGACAATGGTGAGAGGATCACAAAACACATCATAGTATATTGATGGTGAGGAGAAATGTGAGCATACAATTTGGATACTCAGAAGGATGTGACAGGTGTCTTAAAATGGGATAAAGAATCATCCTGGAGAATACTAATCATAATGATGAGTTAAATTCATACATTATTTCAATTAATGCTTACCACAATTCACAGATATTCGCCTCTCTTAATAGATGAGGAAACTGAAGCTAGAATTCAAACCCAGAATAAGTCTGTGCTATTAACTGTGTCACAGAGATGTTTCACATCTCTATAGGCGTAAGGGGGTCAGGGCTTGTTTGTATGGCTCCTAATGAGAGAATAGGGCACAAAGAAGAGATTAAGAGACAGTACCACAATATTCCAACAGCCCCTCGATATTCAGATATCCCCTCAATATTCAGATATGTTTCAGGCAAGTGAAAGCTGTTCAAATAATGATAATTGCCTTGGAGGACAATGAATGTCTATTCAATTAATTCATTGGAAGTATCAATGACACTCGACGTAAGAGAAAAAAGTCATTCAGAAGATAGATATTTCAAATGTTAGTATGAAACCAGAATGATTTCATAAAACACAGATGCCTGTGCTCTACAGATTCTGATTCCAGGGATTTTAAATTCTATTCAAGATTCTTCAACCTGAAAATTCTAAGTTTTCAAAGGTTGTGCTACATGAATTGAATCAATTTTGTCTCTCTTGCAACTTTACAAGTGAAGTGGCAGCCATAATGCTCTTGAGCCATCAATGAAGTTGGATGGTTGGTTTTTCTCCAACAGCATCTAAAGAGGCCTACATGATTTTAAAATAGACGTTTAGAGCTACTTGTTTTGAAATCTCAGAATTAAAATGTAATAATTTAGAAATTAGAGATATGTCTACTTTTTAAAAATCCATCCACATTCTTTCTGCAAAGAATGGATAAAGGCAAATAATTTTAAATTATGGGATTAAAAAACGGATACATATTACTTAGCACACTCGGATTATCAGAGAGGAACTGTGCTTTGTCAATTATGATCCACCCATCAGCTGTTCAGATCAATTTGGAATGGACTAATGACAATAGCCATATGTTGAAACCATGAATCATTATTTTTGACAGAGGCAAACTGAGCATTAGTGTTTCTTTTTTAGAACTTCCAAATCCTACTTATGTTTACTTCAAAAACAGCTTTATTTGTTGGTTCACACACACACACTTTTTGATGAGGTAGCGATTATCTTTAAAGTGGGGAAAAGATGGACTTTAAAGTGGGAAAACGCACTTAAAGAATCAAAGATTAAGGAGCAAAACCAGCTTGGTGTGGGTTGAGCTGGTGGGCTTTTGCTTCCTGGAAGGCAGCTGATAGAGGCTCACAGCTGCTTCTTGACACACGGCATTGTTGCCTGCCAACCTGAACAGCCAACATCCTCATATAAGAACCACAAGTGGCTGTTAGGGTGATAAGATAGAGTTTAGCTGCTGTATTTTATGACATAATTCAGCCGGTATCCCTTTGAGCGCCCTGCCTGGCCAACTTTAAGTGGTCATAAACATTTGATTATAGAGTAATTTAATTTAATGATTTATTTAATCTTCAAATCACAAGAAGCTGTTTTCAAAACACTTTGTTGCCATGTTGATCCTCTCTGAACCTATAGGATTAATAAATGATGTTGAAATATGACTGGAGAAAAATTGACAATGAACTTCTTTCTGAAGGAAAAGACACCTGGAGGAGATATCAAATTTATATATGGACTGCTTCAGATAACAGATTTTTTTTTGAAGTGTCTAGCCCTTTAAAAGTATGAATGTTTTCTGAAATCTTTCCAAAATATTATATATTCTTAAATGTCATCTTAAACAACATGCTCCATTTTAATACCCTTTGGTGAATCAAAAATAATCCTTATAAATAAGTATAATGTTATACTATAGCTAAATAGGATCCTTAGAGGGTACAGTTGAAATTTTTACCTGTAAAAATGCCTTCACCCCTACAGCATCAGTGCTTTTATTGAGTTTTTATGGCTTGGCACTTCCCTTTTTTATTTAAAAGGCCCACCACTTTTAATTTGCTGTTAGATTTATTGTATGCTAGAAATCCACGTCACTGAATTTATAGACATTGTATGTATAAAAGAGAAAGAGGAGTCTTTCTGAAAATTATCTGCTGACCTTTAGTGTACATAGAGCCTATGTGGCAATACCTCAAGTTTATTTGCATAAATTCTGCTTCTTACATATATTGTTCTGCAAACTGCTTAGCAAATACATGACCCACTGTTTAAGGGAAACACAATGGGGGTCTTGTGATGACAATCATGGCTGTACACATTATTCCCATAGCAATCCGGCCATGCCAACTCCACATTCAAATCTACAGCAAATGGAATCTATGTGCCCTCTTTCTTAGAGCCAAGGCATCCCCAGCTATTCAACCCTTAGATTTATGAGAAGACGTAACTTCAGAGAGAACTTTTATAACTAGGTCCTTAATAATTCATAAGCTAAAAAAATCCTCCCAAATTGAAGATTTTCATTTGCTTTAATCTAAGGGATTCAAGTTGAAATAAAAATAGGAAAACAAGAAAAAATACTAATCACGATTCTTTGAAACTCTTTTCCAGTTGTAGATATGCATTCTACCTACTGATATGAGAAAAGGATTTCACTTTCAGAGTGTAAGCTCTGTCTGGCCCTCCGGGTCCTCCCAGATGTTGCTTTTTATGTCAAACCAAATTCTCCCTGGTACTGATTTTGTTTTCATCTCTCTGCCTATGGGAATTTCTTAGGTGTTAGTAAGCACCCCCCAGGAGGAAAAGAGCAGGGTTGGGATTCCATGGTCGGAATAATAACTTGTGAAATGTTAGATTCCCAGGAAAAAAGATGTTTGTTTATTACAGTACTTTGCAGAGCCTTTAAATGTCTAATGTTCAAGTCAATCTCCCAAAAAGTGAATACAGAAAGGAACTAGTTAGGGTAACTACGGATCCAATTTTGCCTAGGACAACCTTGAGTGACACTTGTTGTCATGGCTTAATTCACAGTGACTCTTCAAGCTTTTACTCATTGATGGACTCTGGTATCTCATGCCTGTAAGCCTAGCTATTCAGGAGGTTGAGATCTGAGGATGGTAGTCCCAAGCAGGAACTCTGGGAGAATTTTATCTCCAATCAACCACCAAAAAAAAAACCAGAAGTGGCACTGTGGCTTAAGAGGTAGAGCCCTGAGGGCTGGGAAGGTGGCTCAGTGGTAGAGCTCTTGCCTTGCACGCATGAGGCCCTGAGTTCAATTCCTCAGCACCACATAAGCAAAAAAGAAAAAGCCAGAAGTGGCGCTGTGGCTCAAGTGGTAGAGCGCTAGCCTTGAGCTGAAGAGCTGAAGGACAGTACCCAGGCCCAGAGTTCAGGCCCCACGACCGGACCAAAAAAAAAAAAAAGAGGTAGAGCCCTGAGCACAAAATCTCAGGGCAGTATCCAGGCCCTGATTTCAAGCCCCAGGTCTTTCTCCCTCTCCCTCTCCCGCTCCTTCTCCTTCTTCTTCTCCCTCTCTGTCTGTCTCTCTTCTCCCTCCCCCCTTCTTCACACACACACACAAACACTGAAGGTCACCATACCTGCTCTGTGTCTTTCCCTGAGACTTAGAACAGTTACTATTTTTAGTTGAGGGTTCATATTATCCTTCCTCTACTGTGCCACTCATACAAAACTTTGAGTAGTGTGTTCTGCTTTGCATCCCTACTCTGCCAAGCTCAGTAAATATTGTTGAAGGAATAGGCCTCATTGCCGCCCTGACTCTGTTCTTTCTTCTTTCTCTCATCAGATCCTCTGATGTCTTCCTGGAGACCTCACTCTGCCAATTGTTCTCTCCCTTGTCTGTCTCCCTAAACATGCTAGGCTCCTCCCATCTTAAATGTGCCATCTTCAGCCTTATCCCTCCAGCTACCATGTTACCTCAATTCTCAAAAAAGTTGAACCTATGGTTAACTCTCTCTAGTTACTCATCTCCCATTTTTCCTGCCACTCAATGCAATCTGGTTTCTGTCTCCAGCACACCATCCGAATGCTTATCATGGTCATCTATCACTTTCCCCCCTAAATCCAACTGACACTTCTCATTTGAATTTGGAAGTTTCAGTCTCTGAAGTGAGTTTGCTTCCATGATTTGTATGCTATTTAAAAGTGCCCAAGTTTTCCTGAAAAGTTAAATACAAAATTACCATGGGAATTCAACCATTCCATTGCTCAGTATATACCAAGAAGAATTGAAAGTAGGATTTAAACTAACACTGATACAGAAATGTTCATAGCAACACTAGTACAGATAGCCAAAGGGTAATCAGACACTAGTAGCTCATGCCTATAATCCTAGTTACTCAGGAGGCTGAAATTTGAGGATTACAGTTCAATGCCAAACCAGGCAGGTAAGTCTGTAAGACTCAACTCCAATTAAACATCAAAAAGCTAGAAATGGAGCTTTGGTTCAAGTGGTAGAGCACTAGCCTTGAGCAAAAAACACTCAAGGACAGTGCCCAGGCCCTAAGTTCAAGCCTTAGAACCAGCATACACACACACACACACACACACACACACACACACACACACACAGACACACGGGTCAAAAAGGTTAAGATTACATGCATTTTTTCCAATATTATATCCAAAGTATCCAAAAGTATCCAAAATATTAAAGTACCTAAAATAAAATTAAAATAAAAAATAAAATGCAAATGAAATAATAGTCACAGTAAATTGAGAAAAACCAGCTATTCAACTCCCTTCTGTCCAACAATAGCCAAATTATTGGGGAAAACCTGACATGGGGAATTCCCATCTTTGAGCAGGCATCTTGAACATGCTCTTTGAAGAGAGCTTCCCCCTTATCTTAGCTCTAGCCTATCCAGTTACACTGCCACACCTCATATTTTTGGTATATAAAGGTTTCTATAAAGTAATAAAGTAAATCAGATTTTTCCAGTAACTTCAATAATGTAGGCAGAGGGTTTTTACCCCCTTCACAATTACTCTTGAGGTGGCATTACACCAATACTTTTCCCTTCCCTACTCCTTTCCAACATCCCCTTTTACTGAAAGGATGGTGATTTAGAAACAGCTAGGTAAGCAAGGAAAGAGCCAGCCATTTGCAAATCAAGTGAAGAAAACAAGTGTGATATGAATGATGTGGACAGTAGAATAGAGGCTATACCTACAAACACAGATTAGTCTTACATTGAGCATGAAATTGTCAATGTTCCAATTTCCTGCCTGTGCTGTATTTTATCCTTTGCTAATATTCCCTGTGGTGAAGAAGAGCATATTCTCCATGCCAGAGACTTCTGGAACAGCACGGAGCCAAATTAGTAGGAGTAACTTTTCCTTATTTGTTAGTATTTGTTGGCAATATACACATTGCCTGACAACCAAGTCCTTACAATTCCCATAGCCTCAAATTTCTCAAACCCTAAATAAAGCATCTTGCTCCATCAGAAAGCATGCTACACATTTATAATAGAAGGGCCCTAGAATTTCCAACTGTGAGCTTTTATGTGGTTTGGTAGTAGCACTTGGGAGCTCCTTGTAAAATTCTCACTGCTAGGATGAGATGTTCCAAATCCCTCTGAGTGTTTTTACTGATGGGGATCTCATAAGGTTGAAGGGGGACAGATCTGCAAAGAGGCTTTTTAGTACACCAATTTATTAAGGCTTGAGCATGGGCTGTGGCAGTGGAAAAAGAATGATTCCAAAATATTTTTTTAAAAACAAGAGACAGGAGAATACTTGGTATCTGAAGCATTTATTATTCCAACCCTTTTCCTTGACTTCCTTGAGTTACCTGGTGGTCTCATGGCCTGGGAGAAAATTTCCCCATCAGAATAAAGTAAAAGGAAGCCTCTCTCTCCTGCTCCTCTTCTCCCCCCCCCTTAAAAAAATAAACTTGCCACAGGAGCTTTTTACTCCCATGGAACTTTGAGGGGATCCCATGAAACTGTGCCTAAATTGTGCCTTCTCTAGAGGCACTCCCTCTTGATTTTGTAACTGTGTTTATGACTGATTTACAGAACTTTTACTTGGCAGGCCTTGCTGTTACTGTTAGCTGGTTACTATGGATCTTTCCACATGCCACTCTGGCATGTTGCATTAAAAATAACCTCCCAAGACTGTACAGAATGCATAGACCAACAGGAGGACAGTCATAGCCGCAGACTCCAGGCTCTGCTCTGAGCCTGTGTGTTCACATGTTCTCTTGGATGAAGCAGCTGCAAGAAGGGAAAAAAAAATCTCTAATGCCTTCTAAAATATCCAGATGCATCGTACATTTTTAAAGTTTCTCCAAAGCAGAAGTTCTTAGAGATCAACAACATCTTACAAAGAAAACAACAACTATTACCCGACAGAGTAATAAAATACAAATTAAAAATATTTGTTAAGGGCACCAATCCAAATCCAGACTGTCTGGGTTTGAATTTGAGCTCTAGTACTTAACTAACTGCAGGATCTTAGCAAGTTACACCATGACCACAGCTGTCTCATTGGCAAGATGGAGAATAACATTCTCCATTTTACAGGGTTGTTC
Organism: Dipodomys ordii; assembly: GCF_000151885.1. Taxonomy (NCBI): domain Eukaryota; kingdom Metazoa; phylum Chordata; class Mammalia; order Rodentia; family Heteromyidae; genus Dipodomys; species Dipodomys ordii. The sequence goes on from NW_012267306.1 coordinate 1,240,006, forward strand.
TGAGAATGAAGGGAAATGTTCAGGTTAAATGCTCAGTCAATAGATTATTATTCTCAGAACTTCTTTGAATGACTGGTGGCCTAATAAATACTTGCGGATTGAGAGCCAACAGCATGATTGATACTCTTTTCTAGATTAGATAGTTAAGATCAGAGTTATATTTGATTCATCTTTGTGTTCTCCACAGCATTATGTAGGTGCTGAGGAAATATTTATGAAATTAAATGAAAAAAGGAAGTATGTTATTAATGTAAGAGACAACAGGATGAAAATTGGTAAGAGAAAAAGAAATCATGAAATTCAAGTCCAAATATCCAATGCCAAGAAAACACTGATGTTCCCTGAAATGAAACGAATATATGAAGCTACAAATGAATATGGTATTTGTAGTGCTGGGTCTGGTTCAGTGAGTCTGGTTCTCACTGGATAGTTCAGAGAAAGAAAGGCTTTTATCTCTATCCCACCCTTGGCCCTAGCCCAGGAATCAATCTTGCCTGTGACTTAGAAGAAGAATCATACTCCCAAAGCCAGACACCACAGTCACCACAGCAAAGTCACTTCCTCATGCCTCCCAGACGTCAGGATGTATAGAATTCACCATTGGATCTGGTGTACTGAGGGACACAGAATCAGGACAGTACAACCTCTGCTCTGGGTTCTACCATTATGATTTGCATGTACATGAAGGAAGAGCAGATGGAGAAGAGGTTTGTTGATTCCTCTTACTTTTAGAAAAGCCTAAGACCATTCTGAATCCATAGTAGGGAAAATACTAAAAAGCTATATGAGTATGAATCTCAGACTGACTTCCGGAGACAAAGTGCAAATTAAAAATCTGGGATGTGTATGTGGGAGGGGCAGTGCATGCACATGTGCGTGTCTGTGTGCAGAACATTGTCTCATTCTTTTCCAGTAGCGTGTCATTGTCCCTGCAGCTAAGAATGTCAGGAATACACTTATACTTAGAGGTATTGCAATGAAGGAAAATGATCACTATGGGGCTACCACGGGGCACCTCAGTAAGATGACATCAGAAGGATTTGGGCCTTGGCTGAGTGATTTAGAGGCTGAAAGGAGTTTGGGTGATGTCAGACAAAAGCAAGAATAAAGCTTTAATTGCCAAAGAATTTGTCTGCTTTTACACTAACTGAGAAGAAGGAACATTTGGGAATCTGTAGTTTGTACAGTATTCATGTTTTGTCTGAGTTCACACATAATTAAAAGATCTTTCTCTATTGTGGACACAGATGGGCTTGTCATGTGTTGTGAGACTGTTCATATCCAACAATACAGCACCAAGATCAAGTTGTGAGTACCAGGCTAACTAGAAACACCAAAGCCTTACCAACTATGCCTAGCATGAAATAGAATGTCCTGGTCTATTTTTCTCCTTCTTGAGTGTTAAGAAGATAATAGAAAAATGGTAGGCATAGTGGAAATGCATTTCAAGTCTCCTGACAAAGTCAACCACATGTCATTTGAACCAGTTGATGATGGTATCCAGTGAGTACTAGTTGAGTGTCAGGTTGATACCAACCTATGCTGTCTTGGTTTTTGTCTTGTCAGTTGTTTTATTATTGAAGGTACATGATCAAAATCCAAACAGATCATGTATTAGGTGTTACATTCTGAATTAAAAAAAAAACACAGAACTTTCAGTTCTCACCTAAAATTGTAGATACTCAAGAGGCAGAGGTCAGGAAGTTTGCAGTTCAAGGCATCCTAGGGAAAAAAGCTTACAAAATTCCATTTCAACATTAAAGGAGATCTAGTATACCTACCATCCCAGCTATGGCAAGAAATTTAGACAGGAGGATTGTGTTTCAGGGCAAAAAGTAGGTCCTTATCTCTAAATGAACTGGATCTTAAAAGGCCAAGGTTCTGACTTTCCTAGCAAGCATAAAATCCTTGCTTCAAACCCTAGTACTGAAAAAAAAAGTAAAAACAAAAACAACAAACAAATAATCAAAAAGCCTCTCGCAGGCATTAATGATGATCTGACTCAAATAAGATGAACTTTAGTAACAATTCACGTAATGCACTAAATTGAAGTTGTTTAAATCTTTCTCTGTAAGGTGAATGTAAGGTGAAGGTGGGAAATTCTAGCTAAGAAGCAACAGAAGGTTAAAAGAAAACTACTGGTTTTGTTGTCTGTGAGTTCTAGTGGTTAACAGGGCCTTTTTTCTTAAAAATTATAATTTTATGTTACATAAGGAAAATATGGAATCTCTGATAAGTCAACTGGCAATCCTATTTATTTTCAGTGGTCTGGCAATACTTGAAATCCTGTGTTTGGGTATGGGCATCACATTTTATTAGAAATACTTTAATGATATAAATGTATATAGTTATAGTGAGATGCTCAAGATTTGAAAAGTATATGTATATATAATTTCAAATGATGTAATGATTGTAATGATTGAATCAGAGTAATTAGCATTTCCAGCCCTCTAGACATTTGTCTTTGGGTGGGAACCTTAAAACTCCTCTCTTCTAGTTCTTTTGTTAAAATTAAGTAGTTGTACAAAGAGGTTTCAATTCCATGGGTGAAGTTATAAGTTCAATGCATCTTGATCAATGTCATTTACTTTCTCTTTTGAGATTCTAGGTGCATCAAGCTGGTTTTGAACTCAGTTCTCCTGCCTCAGCCTCCCTAATGCAAGAATTACAAAATACACAGTAAATTGTCACCCTGCTGTGACAATTCAGTTACTGTAGAATAACTGAATTTTTTGGGGGGGTCCAGTCATGGGGCCTGAACTCTGGGCCGGGGCACTGTCCCTCAGCTCTTTAACTCAAGGCTAGCACTCTACTACTTGAGCCACAGTGCCACTTCCAGCTTTTTTCTTTTTGCTTATGTGGTGCTGAGGAATCAAACCCAGGGCCTCATGCATGCAAGGCAAGCGCTCTACCACTGATCCACCTGCCCAGGCCAGAGTAACTGAATTTTAGAACCTGCTGTCCAATCTTCCTCTAGTCTTTCTTCACCTCCCTTCTTCTTGCCAAAATTCTTCCCAAATTCTAATAAACTCTACTCTCAGTTTCTATGAAATTATTATTTTAGCGTCCACATATGAGCAAGAACCTGGTACTTATCTTTTGGGGCCTGGCTGTTGTCACTTAACAATAATGTAGCCATCACATTTTTTGAAGAACACGAATACCTCAACCAGAAGTGACTAAGACTCTCCTCCTTCACTTAGAAACTTGATATAGATTGTGCCAAACAAGAACACAAAATCATGGGAGGAGTGACTAATGAAGTAGTGGACCTTTACACTGTTGAACAGTTGAACAAGAAATCTAAGGCAAATATGAAATTGTTTCCAAATATTTTAAGACTGTCCCAGGAAAGGGGAATTATTAACACTCACATAGTGAGTGTTGTTAATTCATCTGTCAATGATCTAATCTCCAAGATTAGAATTCTGTAAGTAAAAGCTGAAAAATTCAGTTGGTGACTGAACTTTTAACTCCTTAATTAGAAATCTTAGATGATAATAACTGCAATAGTATTATCTCTTTCATCTCTACAGATTCTGAAGCTGCATGACATGGACATCTTAATATAATTAGCATTTTTGAAACCTCAAATAAACATGTAGAATATTATTTTGCATAAAGCTTTTAGTCTGGGTTCCTAGAAAGCAGGGCCTGGGGCAGGGATAAAGTGTCAATATATTACTTGGAAAGATAATACCAGACTCATAAGTGTGAAGGAAAAAGAAAATGAAACAGGAAAAGATAGGAAGCCACACAAGGTGAAAGATTTCCACATTGGCCATGAAACACAATGAGCCCTATAGAGATAGAGTGGGATCCTAACTGACTCTATACATACACTGAGCCAAAAAGAAATGAAGAAGAAAAGGAAATGCATCTACCTACTAGCCTCCTAGTTTCCATTGTCAAGTTTGGCTCACAGTGTGTTACCTAAGCCCTTCCAGGTAGCCTCATTCAGCCCCTTTGACGTTGACTTGGAAAACCAGATTCCACATACAACTATGCAGCATTTTATTTAAACTCAGAAGAAGCAGGAGAAGCTACACAGTTCTGTCCGGGATCCCTGTGCCTGTATTCTGCAGCTGAGAGGAATCTTTCAGAAGAACTGAATATAGAGAGACTATGAGAAAGCACTAAAGTTGTTTCTGACTTTTTTCCTGCTTGATCTAGGATCTCACTATATTGCTAGATTGGTTTTGAACTCCAGAACTCAAATGATCTTCCACCATGCTCAGCTGCTCTAACTCTGTAAATCCCTACCTCTTTCTGTTTTTCGTGAGTTCTTAGTATTTCACCTGTACTCTTTGTGGCTCAGATTTCTGGTGGCTAGCTGTATGTGAAATCTCCTCTCCCACCTTGAGCCACAATGGTATATATTTCCTGCCCCCTTGTAGTCAGGTAGGCTCAAGTGATGTGATATGTATTTCAGGCCAAAGCAGTTAACGGAGAGCAAGAGTTCTCACGTGTTGTCTTTTTTTCATTGCAGCAAGCCTGAAACCCTGTTAAGTTAGTGGGCGTTCAAGATGGGGGTAGATCAAATCCTTGAGACAGAATCCTAGGGGACATTTCTTACCTAACTACAAACAAAAATCAGTTAAAATGCCTCTGGAGAAGCATGTTTTGAGTCAACCAGAGAATCAGAGTCCAGGATCAAGCTGTAGGAACAAATAGGTTTAGACATTGATGTTGGCCACATCACCCCTGCCTATGTATATATTCTAAGTGTTCTTTGTTTCTTTGGGTCACTGTTTTCTGAATAAAATTTCTCTCTCTGAGGGTAGAAATGACCTCTGCCTACATCATACATCTGTACCTTAGCTACAAGAAGAGAAAGGAAAGTCATCTATCCCATTCTGCTTTCACTGCATAGAAACACACACTGGAGTATGTCCCCAAATAGCAAAGAGCTTGAACATTAAGTGTATAAACAAATTCGAAACTCCTACCAATGTCCACAATGTTCTTACGCTACTTTACTTGGGCTAAACCACTAACTTGTTTCATTTCTAGCAGTCAATGAATGGATATTTTTGATGAAGAACTAAGTAGTTTAGCTTTAACTTTGAAGGGCATAAAAAAAAAAGCTACAGACTTTTACATTTAAATATTGAAGGGTTTCTTGTTTTGCTTTGTTGTTTTGGTTTGGTTTGGTTTTTGCTCCTAATAGAAATCAGGAACCAAAAGTTCAATGTCAATAATGTCCATTCCAATTGTTATCACTAGTCTTTCTGGTTAGGTAGAACTTTATCATTTCTTTTCTATGTGTATCTGGATATCTCCTAGCTTTTTCCTTCTGAAGCTTCATTTTCCAGGGCACACAGAAATGACCAGTTTACTTTTTTTCTCTTTCTAATTCTATGTTGAAACAAACACATGATCCCAATCACCGCTCTTAGCTCAAACCTCTAGGTTCTGTGCCTAGGGTGACGGATAGCTGTCTCTTCAAAAACCTTGAGAATAAACCGGAGGGGAAAGAAATCCATATTCTTTTGTCCTTTGGGGTTATCTTACAGGATATTATTACCTATCTCAAAATTCCATCTTCAAGAAACAAAAATATTCTGGGTTTAAAAGATAGTAGATTGACCGGGCGCTGGTGGCTCACGCCTGTAATCCTAGCTACTCAGGAGGCTGAGATCTGAGGATCGCAGTTCAAAGCCAGCCCGGGCAGGAGAGACCGCCGTGAGACTCCTATCTCCAATAAACCACCAGAAAACCGGAAGTGGCTCTGTAGCTCAAGTGGTAGAGCGCTCGCCTTGAGCTGAAGAGCTGAGGGACAGCACCCAGGCCCAGAGTTCAAGCCCCACGACCGACCAAAAAAAAAAAAAAAAGATAGATTGTTGGGAAGAAGCTAGACTTAAAATGGGGGGCACTTCCAAACCTTTCAAGATTCCTCCTACACAGACTCACAATCTGATCTAGTGAGTATGTCTTGTATCTTAAATTCTCAAAGAGGGTGATTAAATCCTGAACTCAGTTTGAGGAACTCTGCTTATGGTCATTTATATGAATGAAAGGATGTAGGTGAGGAAAGTAAAGGATTCAGGTTGTGAAGACTTAAAAGAAAAAGTATAAAAAATGCCAGTGTCTGCTTCAGTGGGATTTCTAGACTAATACCAGCAGCAAATAGTACCACCTGAAGCAAGATGACTTCAGATAGGCAAAATTTCCTGCTTCTCTGTTGCAATATATGATGTGGCTCATGAGGGCTGAGACAATGATGACTTTGCCCATAATCAGCGGGACAACAGTCAGTAGTGATATGCAACAGTAGAGAGTCTCACTTTATTTTTATTTAGTTTTTTGTTTGTTTAGTGCCAAATGTGTAGCTAGAACTCAGGGCCTGAGCTTTTGTACTTAAGTCTCTACCATTTGAGCCACAGCTTCACTCCTGGCTCTTTGATGGTAAATTGGAAATAAAAGTCTCACAAACTTTCCTGCTCGGAATAGCTTTGAACCATAATCTTTGGATCTCAGTCATGAGCCACCATTACCCAGCTTACTTTATTTTTAACTATTACAACATATAGAATGACTTCAAGTATCTTAAATAAAGGTAATCAGGTAAGGGTTGGATTTTTTACTTTAGTAATAGCCCTCACTGAGTAGCCACTGCATGAGAGTCAGTAGGTGTTTGACATACACCATCTTAGATGCTGTTTATAGAATCTTTACAGATGAAGACTGAGGTTCAGAGAGCTTCTTTAATTTCTCTAGTCACATAGAAAATAAATGGGAGAATTAGAGAGTGAATCTAAGGACACTTGGTTCTAAGATACATCTGCTATTTACTGAGGTACAGTACCTTAAAACTGATGTGCTGTTGTTCACAATAGCCACAATATGAAATAAACCTAAGTGTCCATCAATGGAAGAATAGATCACAATATAAAAACAGTGTGTACATAACAATGGACTACTAATAAACCCCTTAAAATAAGGAAATTAGCAACAACATTTGTGAACCTGAAGAACATTGTATTAAGTAAAGTACACCAGGCACAGAAATATAACTAACAAATGATTTAACTTACAAATGAAATCTTAAAATTGGAACACACACAAGTAAAACAGTGCTTAGAAGAGAAGGAGAAGGCAAAAATTTCAGTCAGGAGGAATAAACTTTCAAGATCTGATGTACAGCAAGGTGACTAAGTTAATAATAATGGAATAATGTGTTGTATTTTCAAAACTGATGAAAGAAGAGATTTTAAATGTTCTCACCACAAAAAAGAATGGATAAATGTCAAATGATGGGTCAGTTAATTGGCTTGATATAATCATTTCATGATATGTATATATCATTTATCCAATTGATATATTAATTCAATATTTAGAATACCTAGTTTCTCCTTTTCCTTGATTCTGATTTTTACCTACACTCACTTATTCAGTAACTACTTGATCATTCAAATATGCCAGATACAGAGGGCTGGGAAGGTGGCTCGGTGGTAGAGCGCTTGCCTTGCATGCATGAGGCCCTGGGTTCGATTCCTCAGCACCACAAATATGCCAGATACTTTGAACACAACTTTATTTCCCACCTTGTATTCTAATGAGAAAACATATGAAACTTTCAAATAGCATTTATTATTCTATCATACTAGTACCATTCTTACTTATCATTCTTATCATCCTTATGTATTATTCTTATGTATCATTCTTATGATGGATTAAGAAATGCTATCAGAAAGTTATGCACACGGAATAGTAGTAGGACAAGATAGAAGCATTAGATGGATGAGGAATATTTGGTTCAGTCTAAAATATTAGCAATGATAGATTTTTATGCACCACTTTAGCTGGCTTTTTATTGGTCAAAATGAGATCTTATGAACTTTTTCTACTGATTAATCTTGAATTGTGATCCTCCTAATCTCAGTCTATTATCTAGGATTACAGATGAGGCACCATGCCTACCTTACTTATATTACTTTTAACATATCAAATATTTCATTTTTCATGAAAAATATATTGATTTGATGGAAGGGTGGCTCAGTAGGAAAGAAATTTGGGGAATGAGTCTTTCAAGTAGATATATAACCAATTCAATTTTGTTAACCTTATTAATTAAAGATATCTTATTAAAACTGTTTTAAAGACATTTAAAATAGTCACATATTAGATAGATAGATAGATAGATCAGACAGATAGATAATGAATGGATAATATAGACTGAATTCTATAGAAACTTAGCCACTTTGGGGCAAAAAGAGTAAGACAATAGAAATACAGCCTAATTACTGATTCAAGAATGAAAGATTCATTGACCTACAGATTCAGAGCTCTTAAATGTCCCCTTCTTGAGAAACTTTGAAGAAGATCTTTTCATCTTCCATATTATTATTTTTGTCAACTGACATAACACATCTTTGTACTTTCTCACTGCTTTCACAAGATGTTGGCATAAGTTTCAATAAATTTTTTTCTTTTTTTAAAAATTTCTTAGTGAGGGGCTGGGAAGGCGGCTCAGTGGTAGAGCGCTTGCCTTGCAAGCATGAGGCCCTGGGTTCAATTCCTCAGCACCACATAAACAGAAAAAGCCGGAAGTGGCGCTGTGGCTCCAGTGGTAGAGCGCTAGCCTTGAGCTGAAGAGCTGAGGGACAGTGCCCAGACCCAGAGTTTAGGCCTCATGACCGGCAAAAAAAAAAAAAAAAAAAATTCTTAGTGATAAGTTCAGTTCAGTCATCTAACCTACTAGCTATGGCTCAACTTTTCCTCCTATAAGAAAATCTACTCCCTTACAAGTTGAAATAGTTGTATTTATAGTTGCTGAAGGTATACAACTAGCTCTCTTCACTTTCGTGTCTGGTTTGTTCCTCATTCCTTAGCAGTTATCTTTGCCTTAGATGATAGGAGGTGGAAGCAGAGAAGATAAATGAACTTTGGAGTCAAATCTCACTTTGAATTCATGCTTATCCACTTATAAGCTTCGCCACCTGGGGCAAATTACCTAACTTCTCAGAACCTCAGTTTCCACACAGAAGAAGTGATGACACTACACCTGGCCTTTCAGAACTGGTGGAACAAAGTGTTCAAGGAGTCTGGCACAGAGCCATTGCACTATTCTGGGTGTATGGTGGCTCCAGTACACTGCAGCCCTACACAAAAGGGCCACCATCTAAGCTATTCATCTTATTGTTTTCCTTAACCTTTTGCTCTACTCTTAAGGTCTTTCAAAAGCATTTAGCTTGACTTTTGTGGTATGTGTGTGTGTGTGTGTGTGTGTGTGCGCACGCGCACACACGCATGCATGTGCCAGTCATGGGGCTTGAACTCAGAGCCTGCACTGTCCCTGAGCTTTTTTGCTCCAGGCTAGTGCTTTATCACTTCAGCTACAAGTTCACTTCCAGATGTTTACTCTCACAGATTTTCCTGCCTGGACTGGTTGCAAACCATGACCCTCAGATCTCAGCCACCTGAGTAGCTAGGAAGCATGAGCCACCTGCACCTGGCTCATTATTTTTACTTTAGAGTATTTCTTTCTTTAAAAGTCTTCCTTCTCTCTATTTTCCCATCCTCACTTCTTCAGAGTTTTCAATTTCCTTCTCTCCAACTTAGCCAGCTTCTCCCTACCTGCCAAGTCTTCCCCAGGTCAAGATCCTTGAGCTTCTCTTCTGTTTGTCTGCATTGAAACATAAGCTCCCCAGGGCAGGAAACTCGTCTTTCTACATATTTGTCAAGTACCGTGTACATTTAGAGAGCTAAATAAATAGCAAATATTCAGTCAGAATGAACTTGTTCAATAAATACCTTAAGTATTACCTCTAAGCTCTATAATTATACCAAATTTACAGACATGAGATGTTTAAACACCAGACTGACTTACAGAATAATCAAATCATGTGTTTGGCTTCTCTCTTTCGGAAATAGGCTGTCAATGTGAATGGACAGTCACAGTGTTTCCTGTCCTCGACCCCTTGAGAGCTAACTTCCCAGCTATTTCTCACTTGAGTGATCATCTTCCAAAAGCCAGATTTTGTGGAGGCTAGCCCAAAATTATCCCCTTTTCTCTGCAACCACAGCCCAGGCACTGAAACCTCTCTGGTGGAATTCCTCCAGCAGGTGTGGATTGCACTTCACAATTCCTTCCTTTACATTTCCCATGTGGTGTTATCTATCTGTGTATAGGCCTGGTTGTATAACCTTAACTAAACGACACTCTTACAAAGTGCCTTCTCCTGTTTTTTATTCTACAGTACTGAAAACTTAACCTGACCTCAGGCCATAACTATAAAAAACACAAAGGTGATGGCCTCCCCATCTACCCCCATCCCTGGAAAGCTCTGAATATTCCTCTAAAATTCCCATGTTGAAATCTAATAGTCAATGTGATGGAAAAGAAGACATCAGCAAGATGGGCAATTGGAAGCCCAGTGCCCCTGCCACCTACCAAAACAATGAATAAGCAACTATATTTGATTAAAATAACTAATGGTGAGTGCTAGGATATCTTAATGGAATGGAAGAAGTTCTTAGTAGACAAAAAAAAAATGCTAGAATGATCATGTAGAAAACAAAACCTCTTTCCTTTATCACTCTACTTTCCATTTGGGATCAGTTCAGAACAAAAAGGAGTTCTAGTCCTCAGACACGTAGAATCCTCATCATTGAAGATGCCTGCAATCTTCAGAGGCACTAAGGCCAGCATGTCGGCCTGGAACACACACAGCTGTGATTCCCCCAGTAAAGAAGCCAACACTGAGACCTGAACCCCTCACCCTCCAGCCCATGATTTGCATCTTTTTCAAGTTCAAGGAGTCTTGCAAAAAAAAAAAAAAAGGTGAGGGAATAGGAGGAAAGAGAAATATATTTAGGAATGAGTAATCAGATCAGGTGATTAGCAGAAGGAATAAGGGGGGATTTGGGAATGTGGAGGAAAGAATATTCTTGTCTTAAATACCAGCTATTTCTGACAAATTAAAATTGTATGTATTTAAGGTGTACATTGTGATTTTTTGTATGATGTACATTGTAAATTAGTTATAACAATCAAGCTAATTGATATAAGTAGTCACCTCACCGTGCTACCATCTGTACAGTTGGTGTGTGTACTTGTAAAAACATGAGATTGACTCAGTAACTTTCAAGTGCACAATACATTATTCTTAACCATTGTGACCATGTTCTACATTAGGCCTCCAGAACTTAATCATCATAGAACTGGAAGATTACATCCTATAAAGTCTCTCCACTTTGATCATCTTCCATCCCTTGGTAACTACCATTCTGCTCTCTACATCTTCAAATTCAACTTATTTAGACTCCAACTATAAGTAAGATCATACAGTATTTGTCTTTCTATGCCTGGTTTATTTCAGTTAGCATAAGACCCTCCAGAACTATCCATGTTGTTGCAAATAGGATCTACTCCTTTCTTAAAGCAAAATAGGATTCTTTTGCATGACATACACCACATTTCCTTTTCTTTCTTTCTTTCCTTCCTTCCTTCCTTCCTTCATATCTTCCTTCTTACCTTCCTTGTTTCTTCCTTCCTTCCTTCCTCCCTTCCTTTCTTTCTTCTTTTCTTCTTTTATTTTGCCAGTTCTGGGGCTTGAACTCAGGGCCTGGGCACTGTCCCTGGGCTTCTTTTGCTCAAGGGTAGCACTCTACCACTTGAGCCACAGCAACACTTCCTGCTTTTTCTATTTATGCAAGCACTCTACAAGTGAGCCACATTCCCAGCCCCCACCTACATTTTCTTTATCCACTTACCAGTAGCCAGACACTTGGTTGGTTCTCATATCTTGACTATTGTGCATAAAGCTGCAGAAGACATAGGAGTGCATATGTTTCTTCAACATACTGATCTCTTTCCATTGGGTATAAACCTAATAGTGATAGTTCTGTATTGTGTAATAGCTATATTTTAAATGTAAAAGCCTCCATATTGCTTTCCATAACAGTTTCACTAATTTGCATTTCCAGAAACATCATGTAAAGATTCCCTCCATTTTCCATACATTTTTCTTTTTGAAATTATTATAAGAACTCAAAAAAATTCTTCTTTGGATACTTGGTTATTGAAACACTTTTTTTGGGGGGGGGTCCGGTCGTGGGGCCTGAACTCTGGGCACTGTCCCTCAGCTCTTCAGCTCAAGGCTAGCACTCTACCACTTGAGCCACAACGCCACTTCCAGCTTTTTTCTTTTTGCTTATGTGGTGCTGAGGAATCGAATTCAGGGCCTCATGCATGCAAGGCAAGCGCTCTACCACTGAGCCACCTTCCCAGCCCCTGAAACACTTTTTTATGTTACTGATTTTTGTATGTTGATTTTCTGTTTTGCAGCTTCACTGAACTTGTGTATCAGTGCTAACAGTTGGTTTTTGCAGGGATGAGTTTAGGGTTTTCCATGCTATAAAACTATACTCCATTTCTTTGTCCATGTATTGTATGATTGATTTTGCTATTGTTGTTGTTGAGTTGTATATGTTTAAGAGACACAAAACATACTTAAGTTTGCTTAAATAACTATTTTGAATTTGTTAGCAGATAACTTACAGGCTTTCATAGTTTTTCATAGATTGTTGCAATGCATTTTGAAATAATTCATCCTCCATCTTTTTCTCTCCCCTCATCTCGCTAAACAATCCACAGTTACCATCATGTTCCATGTATACATAAAAAAACTAATTTTTTGAAAAAAAAGAATAAATAAAATTAGATAGAAGATTTCCAAAAGAAAATCGGTACAAGAGATGAACTGAATTTTGTGAGGAAGAGAAGAGGCAAATATTCTAGAATGCGCAAGAAATAGATGAAATAGATGAAAATGCCAAATAAAGAACATATTGTTATGACAATTGTTATTAATATTCTCATTTGATAATGGGAGGTATAATTTCTCCTGCCAGTGAGTTACTGGTATAACTAAAATAAGTGATATTTTACATATTTATAATGTGAAGCACTGAAGTTGTAAAATTTTTCTGTAAAGTTAAATATGCCTAGATACTTCTTTAACAACATTCACTAAAAACTAAAATGTATTCTTAAAATGCTTGCATCACAAATATTGCCAAAAGCAGATCAAGGAGACTTGTTATTCCTTAGTAAATAAAAATAAAGCTAATTTAAATTTAAGAAATAAAACAAAAAAGAAAAAGGAGAACAGCTATTAACAGAATTTCCTGAGGGAAAATATAGACTTGCAACTTGCACCAGAATTACACATTCCTATCAGAATTCAAAGATTAAAGGTGTGTCTTGCCCACACCCTAAATTTTTGAGAATACTGGCTCTGACATTATGTAAGTTTTATGACAGACTTTTCTTTTCGCAGGTGAATGCTTATTCTGATGTGTATATATATGTATCTGTATTATAATATATATTATATGTGTTATATGTATATATTGTATTATAGATGATCATATATCAATATGTGATAATGCATGATTATTTTATATAACAATATATCACACTATTATAAATGACATATGTTATATATTATTACAATATATAATATACATGTTATATATTATTATATGTTATATTCCAGGAATTTATATTGACATGTTTCTTCTAAAACTTGTACATTGTTAAGTCATTATATATCGTTATATACATTATATATAGTATATATAATTATATATAATACCAATGTAATATTATATATTCTATAACATAAATTATATATTATATACATTATATCAATACACCTAGTCCACCAGCCAAACTGAGAGATTATCACCCAGATCACCACACGTCTATTTATCTTTACAACTACTAGCAGCTCTTGTAAATTGGGTAGCATTTACATAGACAGAAAAACTTCTTGGAATGATCATAATGCTTGTTTCACTAATCTACAGATCCATAAAATGAGAATGATGCATAATTAAGGAGTAGCTGGTTTCCAGCACTATTTAATTTTTCTCTCAGACCACTCTGGGGATCCTAGCACACTGCCATAGAGTGAGGCTTTGTCAAGCCTTATATTTCCCACCTGTATTCCTCCTTTTTTTCCAGCAACAGTCTGCCTTTGTGCCAACTCCTAAATAACCATAAATTTTGTTCTTATAAACCTTAATGAATGCTTGGCCAAGATGCTGTAACTATTGGCTTCTACATGGGAGCATAAATGGAGGTGGGGGGGGGGGCAGTACACACTGTGAAAAACTGGATAAAATGGAAAAAAAGATCACAGCAAAACCCAAAGTCGCAATTTGCCTTTAATGTGAAGGAGGCCTTGTTTTCACGGTGTGGCAGCTTTCAGGGGTTTTAATCTCAAAGTGGCTGATCAATTTAAGGTAAGTGGCAGGCATTTGGCCTGGTTCCCAGGCTTTGCTTTGCTGCACTGAGAAAAGAAAGGATTCAGTCAGACACACAGACAACAGGCATCATCAGCGGCTCCCACATTCCAAGCATTTTAACACAGATTAGGTTGGCATGATTCTACTGTTTACTGAAATCTCCTAGGTGTTGCATTTTCTCTTTTCCTAGCCATAGCTATCCAGGATGGTTTTTCTCAGGTCAAGACCTTCAGATGCCAAATAACTTGCAGGGCTGTGAAGGGAAAAGAAGAGCAGGGGTCAAGACTTTTGATTAAAATGCTATTTTAGTTGCTTACTGCAAAATATGAGACTGCAATCAGCAGGTAATTGAGCACTGAACTTTTTGCCCAAGGCATAAATTGAGACAAGAACTGTTTTACATGCATGCCTGAGGCAGAAAAAAAAAAAAGATCATTTCTTTTAACAAGGACAAACTTAATTCAGCTAGGAATGCCCCAGGAATTAACCAAGTAATATATAGATTCTTTTACTTCAGATTGTATAAGCATGAATCTTACACATTTTTGTCAAATTAGCACTGAACTGACATTAAGTAAGACCTCTTATTATCTTGTGTTCTTAGAAGAAATAAATTGTCTTAATCTATTTAACCTATAACCTAAGTTAAACTAGAGTTCCATTGACTAGACCCCTAAAAAGTATGAATTGCCTCCCATGCGTTTTGCCTAAGTTATGACTTGGGAAGATCTTACAGATCTTTTTCAGTTCATTTCAACAATCTTTACAGATCATTTGTCTTACTTTAATATATTCCTTGTTGTAGTTTGCTTCATGGAAGATTTCCTCATGTTTTTCCCTTAAGAATTTTGTGAAAATATGAAATTAATATACTGTGTTTTAAAATAACTTTTTCAGAGCAATATCCAAATCACTGAATTTACTATACCCAGAAGTGCCTTTCTAACATTCCAGGAATTTACATGGACATATTTCTATTAAAGCTAGCACATCATTAGAGTTAAGTAATTTGCAATAACAATATATTATTTGTTAAAGGTTAGCTTAGAAATTAGTGTAATCATGTGCATTATTTTTCATTTCAAGTGTAGCTTTTAAAAATAACGTATGGTTCCTTGCTGACAATAAATAAATAAAGATAAATAAATACATCAAATGTAGGTGGTTCAGAAGAAGCCAGCAGCCATTCTGTGCTGCTGTAGCAATGTCTTGTCAACATGGGATATCTGGAACTTCAGCAACTATCTTTCAACCATGAAGAGAGATAGGCTAAAAGGCAAAGCTCAAGTGCTGAGAATGACAGGGAAGGTGAAAAGAACATATGCAAAATGATATTCAATCATATTTACTGAACATCTTTTCATGGCCTAGCCGCTCTTCTTGATGCTTGAAGTATCTCACTGAACAGAGCTCAGGCTCTCTGCCCTTGTGGAAGTCACATTCAAACTAAGAGAGACAATAAATGATCAACATAAATGAGCAAGTTGTAAGTGGAAAAATTGTTAAGTAACAACCTCTTAATTTTTTAAGAATTTTGAAGGGCTTTTGAGTCTTTAAAGTTTTAGGCCGTTGAGCTATAGATTCTAAACAGTCACAGCCAGATTCTCCGCAGGTTTTTGGTTTATTTGGGCAAGCTGTTTTTAAACTTTATTTGGAAATGCAAAGAATTAAGAATAGCCAAGAGAACTGTGAAGATTAGCTAAGAACTATCAACGTTTAATTTAAAACTGTAGTAACCAGAAGAGTAAGATCCTGGCACAAGGGAAGGAACCAAGAAGATAGAATAAAGTTCAGAAATAGGCTCCAAGTGTACTGTTACCAGATTTTCAGTGATGCAGTGGGAGGAAGGGTGGAGAATAGCCTTGTCAATAAATTATACTGAATTAATTATTCCACAACCCTGTCAGCATTTACTATCAGTAATTTCTATTTTCACCATTCCAACTTCTGTGACAACTTGCTCTAATTTGAATTTTTCTAATGACATATGACATTGGATATCTTTTCAAATTTGATTTGCCATCTGTGAACTTTTGCCCTCTTTATAACTGGATTTTCTTATTCAGTTTTAAAAGTTCTTTATACTTTATACCATTTATTTGATAGGTGTTTTGTAAATATTTTCTCGTACTCTGAGTTGTCTTTTTACTCTCTTAAAGAAATTCTTTTGGGGGATGAGGGGAGATGAGAAGGGAAAAACCAGGGAAAGAATAAAGGAGTAGGTTACACTGTTCAAAAGAAAAGCTACCCATTACCTGACTTACGTAACTGTAGCCCCTCTGTACATCACCTTTACAATACAAAGCAATAAAATAAAAAGAAATGCTTTTTGGGGGGTGCTGGTCCTGGGGCTTGAACTCACAGCCTGGGCTCCCCAAGCTTCCCCCACCCTGTCCCCAGGCTAGTCCTCTACCACTTGAGCCACAGCTTCACTTTCAGGAAATGCTTTCTTTAAAACCTTGAATCAGTTATTCTTTATGATTTTCTCGGAGCTTTATTGATTTACCTTTCAATCCATCTGGAACTAATTTTTATATATGGCATGAATTAGGTCGGGTTTCATATATATATATATATATATATATATATATTTCTTTATTCAGAACTCTCATTCAATGCTGGTAGGAATGCAAAATGGTGCTACTTGGAAAAACAGTTGGAATTTTATTACAAAACTAAACATTGAACCTAAGTATGTTGGCACATGCTTGTAACCTCAGCTAGTCAGAAGATAGAGAAGAGACAGTGGCCAAAAATTTAAGACCAGGAAGGAAGGAAGGAAGGAGGGAGGGAGGGAGGGAGGGAAGGAAGGAAGGAAGGAAGGAAGGAAGGAAGGAAGGAAGGAAGGAAGGAAGGAAGGAAGGAAGGAGGGAAGGAAGGAAAGAAGGAAGAGCTAGAAAGGAAAGAGAGAAAAGAAAGGTACCATGCAAAGTGAGAGAAGATATCTGGCATATTTAAACCATACAGTTCCTATCAAGACAATATCAATATCTTTAAAATTAATAAGGAAAGGTAAATTCATTTTTAAAGAGCAAAAACTTTGAGGCTTTTTACAAAAGAGAATATCCAAATGACTAATAGATATGAAAAATGCTCAAGTTTATTAGTTACCAAAAAAATATAGACTGAAAACAAATAGTATGCAGCTCTACACACCCTAGAATGGTTACAATTGGAAAGACTGCTGGTATCCAGCAAACACACAGGATGCTGCCAGTAATGAAAATTGGTCAAACTATTTCAGAAACTTTGTTGCTACTAGAGTTGAACACAAACCTACTCTATGACTCAGCAATTCAGCCCACCCCCTCCCCCCCATGGAAACTTAACAGAAATGCATACATATGTACACAATAGTTACAAGAATATTTTAGCATACTAATTTTTAGCACAAACAAAAAGCAACCCAAATGTTAGAATGGAATGTTGGAATGTATGCATAATTAAATGCAGATATAATGAAATGCATACACATTGAAAAACATACATAATGAAATACTATGCATCCAAGAAGAAAAACTGTTTCTACTTGTAACAGCACAGGTGAATTTCAAAGAACATTTAGTAAGAAAAATAGTGTACACCATAGAATCTCACTAATATGAAGTTGAAAAGTAGACAATGCTAATTGCCACTACAAACTAAAATGGGGTGCCCGGAATAAAGGAATAAAATAGACATAAAGTTAATTGCTTGGGGTCCGTGGGTATGTAACTAGCTGAGGAAGGTGCTTTATTGTTGCCAGAAGTCTGGCAATCAGCAAGAGGCCCTGGAGTGGCCCTTGTCTGTCCATTGTATAATATGTAGCTAATTAGTGACAGGAATACCTGCAAAGAAATAAAGATCTTTGTTTTTGAGACTTGGAGAAACTGAAAAACACCTTAAGACTAAGTAATCAGGGTAGGATATGCATTTTCCAATCCTTGGCTGCCTGGAATCACCCACCAGTGGGGGACACACCTACCTCTGCTTTTGGTACAGAGGGTTTAGCACAGGAGTCTCTCTTTCTTCATTGTGGGGTGACTTCAGATGAAGTTAAGGTCTTCCCAGCAACACCTTGTTTTTGTCTTGTCTTTGTCATACTAAATGTTGTATCCTTAAGATTTGCCTGTGTTGTTACACATAACAATACCTTATCTTTGGGAGGGGATGGGGGGGATGGGAAGTGGTGAGGATTTGGGGGGGAGCAGGGGGAGGACAGGAAGGGCTGGGAAGGGGAAATAAAGGAGGAGGCTACAATGCTTGATAAGAAATGTACTCATTATCTTGCCCATGTAATTGTAACCCCTCTGTACAGTATTTTCACAATAACTATAAATAAATAAAAATAAAAAAAATACCTTATCTTTGGACTTGATTAGCCTATGGAACAGCAAGCAATCGGACTTGAATTCCTCTATCAAAGACTGTGAAGGGCTTACCTTTGAAGTAAGTTACCTGCACAGGGTCAGGAGCATAAGATTTTTATCTATGATGTTGAATATATTGCTTTTGGCAATAACCTGTCAATTTAAGATTTGTACCCCTTTTAATCCATATGTCATGTAAAACAAGAGATAGATGGTTACCTGAGCCAAATAACCATGGAATAAATGAATGACCCATAAAAATCAAATTGCTTTTAATGGTATGAATGTTGAAGCTATGTGATTGCTATTTTCCAAAAATCCAAGCTATCATTCTTAACTTTAAAGCACAAGGTAGAAACCATGTGATAACCAAGATTCACTTTACCACAAAGTTCAGTGTTCTTCCTGTGCCCAACAAATTATTATTAATAATAGTTAATGTAATGGAGATACTATATGCCAGTTATCATGCCGTGTATTTAAATGTATTAACATACTTAAGGCTTCCAAATTTTAAGAGACTGATACTACCAAGCTACGTTGCAGTTAAGAAAATAAAGTTTTCCAAGGTACTTTATCAGCCAACGTCTATTTAGTTATCTCTCCCTGACCATAACAAAATGTCTGAGACAATTCTAAAATTTGGTTTTTCTCTTTCGATTCAGGGCTTTGAAGATTCTAGTGTATGACTGATTGAACCTCCTGCTTTAGCTTATTGGAAAGAGAACAGCATATGAGGACAGAAGAATATGATGGCACAAAACCAGGTATCCTCAGCCCAGTAGAAAAATAGAGGAGGAGAAAATGACTAGGTCCCCACAATCCAGTTACCTAAAGACCTCCTATCCTATCCTACCATCTTCTAGGAGCGAAATAGGGACCAAGCCCTTCACATCTGGGCTTTGGGAGACCACATAGCCAATTGTAGCAATAAACCTGGCTGCATTTAAAAGAAGCCCACAGTTTGGTTTTAGCAAAACGGAATGTGTTTAAAAAGGGAGTTCCATGACTCCCAGAATTGCTAGGGCAACTGTGCTGCGGACACCATAGCCTTGAAAAAACATCCTGAAATCAAGTCATAGAACTGGCCCAGTGGGGAAATGCTGTTTCATTGTCCAGCAATGGATGTGTGACCCACCCTGCCACTGGAGCCTGGAACCCAGACATGACCACAACAGATCTGCCACCGCTCTACTGGAAGCTGCAGTTACTTCTGGATGAGCACCCCTGGCTGACATTCAAGGATGTCATGCACTTTCCATTATACCAACTATGTTAAGGGCACAGGATCCATGCCTTGGAGAAAAAAAGAAAAAGAAAAAGAAAGAATGGCATTAAAAGCACAAGTCTGAATGGTGACAAGTACATGTATCAGCCCAACTGTCATGATACCAACACTTGGGATTCAAACACTATGCTAAGGTGGCCCCCAAACTCGCACTGTCACCTTTCTGTTCTAAGGACCAAGTAAAGCAAGAAGTCTAACAGCACTTCATGGCACATGTCATTTATCAGAAAGCTTCAAAACTACTTTACTTGAATGATATAGAATCCTCATAGGGCAGAAGGGACTTCTGAAAATCAGCAAGTGCTGTTTTGAAAGTAGTCAGGGCTGGCCTGGGATGACAGCTCATCCTAGAGTCCTAAACTGCACCACCAGGAGCCATGTAGCTGCATGCTGACTCAGAAGAGCAGAGAAGGGGGGGCACCTCTGAATCACCATGACCACATCCTGCCCCTCCCTGTCCGTTTTCCGTGGAAGCTGCCCATCAAACCTCTCCATGAATCTCTACCTTGAAGTCATGGAGCTCAAGTATTTGCAACAAATTTTCTGTGAACTGAAGAAGTCCATTTTTTTCCAGGAACATTGGGCCCTGTTTCTTTGAGTAGCATGTAAGTGTGAAGTTGACTATGACTAAGTGTGAAACTGATGGTCTGTGCTGTGCAGACCCAGGGCTGGATTTGAGTTATTTAATTTTCATTGTGCTTTATGGGCACCTACTAATATCTAACAGCACTTCAACATGCCTTTTAGAACTGCTTGTAGCTGACTGGAATAGAGAAGAATGAATTCTTACAAACACCAGCTAGGTAACTAGTTGGGAGAAATGTGCACTTTCTGAGAATTGTGTCGTGCACAGATGCTCATAACTGTCGAAGACAGAGCACAGATACTCATAACTGTCGAAGACAGAGCAGGGTTATCATTCTTCTCTGACTCATCTTAGAAAAATGTGTGATAGGCAGTTCCCAGTCCTCCCCAATTAAGTTCAAATCAAGAGTAAGAGGAAAGGTCAAAAAATTTTTTCTAGGTTCGGGGCAATTTCAGAAAATGACTGCATGCTGGGACTTTGTGTGTAAGGGGGAGAGTCTGTGGTGGGCAGCACAGTGTGGAGAGGAATGTGAGATTCAGACTACAGAGTTTGAATTGTTTTTCAGACAACTAATAATTCGTGAAGGCTTTCGGTTTATTTAATATTTTTAGTCAAATACAGCCAATGGAAAGATGGAGGGAACTTACAGAAAATTATAAAGCAAAAAGTTATGCAGGCACAATTCATGTCAAGAAACCCAGGACTACCAGCACTCCAGAAAGTTGCTTGGTGATACTTCCTTTAAAAAAAGGGGGGGGGGGACAGCTGGGAAGGTGGCTCAGTGGTAGAGTACTTGCCTTGCATCCATGAGGCCCTGTGTTCGATTCCTCAGCACCACAAAAGAAAAAAGCTGGAGGTGGCGCTGTGGCTCAAGCGGTAGAGTGCTCACCTTGAGCTGAAGAGTGCAGGACTGCACCCAAGCCCAGAGTTCAAGCCTCACGACTGACTAAAAAAATAAAAAAGGATCTATAAATAGAAACAAAGCATAAAGCATACTCAGCTTACTATCTCATTCTCAAATTAATAATAATAGCAACTAGGGGCTGGGAAGGCGGCTCAGTGGTAGAGCGCTTGCCTCGCATGCATGAGGCCCTGGGCTTGATTCCTCAGCACCACATAAGCAGAAAAAATCAGAAGTGGCTTTGTGGCTCAAGTGGTAGAGCACTAGCCTTGAGCTGAAGAGCTGAGGGACAGTGCCCAGGCCTAGAGTTCAGGCCCTACAACCAACAAATAATAATAATAATGTTAGCAACTAGTATTTAGAGATACTGACAATCTACCAGTTATCATACTGTGTGTTTGCATGTATGAACAGTTCCAGTATCCCTAAGACATAAATAGTATTAAGCAATGTTGCAAATAAGAATGCAAACTTTCACTGTCAGTAAAAATGCAGAGGAATAGGCAATCTCATTTATATACATTTTTGTCAACCTTTGATATTACCCATTTTATTTTAATGCTTGCCAAAATGATCAGGAAAGAGAACCATTGTGCTAGACTTCATTTTTCTAGTTAGTAGTGACTTTGGGGACTTTCTCACTTGCTTATCATACTGTATCAAATGCATGACTGGCCCATTGGTATGTGTTGCCCATTTTTCTATCTTTCTTTTCTTATTTGAGGGAAACCAATGCATTTTTATACTTTTTTTGTACTATAAATAGAGTAGTTTATCTTTGACTTGGGCTATACATAACATTTTAATTCAGATGGGTAGTTTATTTTTTGGTGTGTCAACTGAACTAGGCTACAATAACTAATTATTTAATCAAACACTAATCTTAGTCCTTTTAGGAAGGTATTTTCAGATGTAATTAAGATGTAATTATATAATGGATATTATAGAAAATCTTTGTAAAAAGGCTTACAAGTAAGATGGAGGCTTTTCCCAAAAGAAGATAAAATTTTAGCCTGCCTGCATATCCACTTTCTGAAGGTCTGCCCTAGAGACTTCAGACTATCTTAATCAGTCTTAATAATCACATAAGTACATCCTATAATTTTTGTATTTTTTTCAAAAGCTATAGCCAAGTAAAACATATCCACAGTTCAGCTATGGTTTGTGGATCATAGAATGTCACCTTTGAAATTATAATAAATGAGGAGGTTGATTTTGAACCAAGAATGACAGAATTTGAGCCTTAGAGAGATCATAAATCAATAAAGCTAACATTCTAAGAAAAACACCAACATAGCTTGGTAAAGATGCATTCTTTGTGAATAGTATATTATCAACATACTTCCATGTTGTATTAAAGAAATATTTCTGTTTTGACTATAGAGCCTGTCTTTGCTCCAAAGTATGTATTTGTTTGCCTATTTATTTTAATTTTTTGTCGGTCGTGGGGCTTGAGTGCTGGGCCTGGGCGCTGTCCCTGAGCCCTTCAGCTCAAGGCTAGTGCTCTACACTTGAGCCACAGCTCCACTTCTGGCTTTCTGCGGTGGTTTATTGGAGGTAAGAAGTCTCACAGGCTTTCCTGCCCAGGCTGGCTTTGAACTGAGATCCTCAGACCTCAGCCTCCTGAGTAGCTAGGATTGCAAGTGTGAGGCACCGGTGCCCAGCTTGTTTGCCTATTTTTTAAAAGGCTTCTTTGTTGTTTTGAAAGTTGTTTGGATTCCTTATACATTTTTTAAATAAACCAGTTATCAGATATATGATTTGTAAATATTTTCTTTTACTGATGGTTGCCTATTTAATGCCTTCTTCTTTTTCTTTTGGTTGGTTGTGGGGCTTGAAGTTGGGGCCTGGGCACCATCCCTAAGATTTTGTTTGTTTGTTTGTGTGTTTGTTTTGCTCAAGTCTAATGCTCTATCACTTTGAGCCACAGCTCCACTTCAAGTTTTGGAGTGGTTAATTGGGGATAATATTCTCTTGGGGACTTTTCCTCTAGCTTTCAGATTTCAGTTTTCAGCCTCCTGAATATCTCGGATTACAGAGGTGAGTCACCAGCACCCAGCTTCTTCATCTCCCTCCTTGACTATGCGGAACTTGTTCCGTTTGATTTTTCTACTTTGGATTTGGTTCTTATGTTTTCATATAAAAAAATATAGCCCAGACAAATGTTAGAGCTTTTCTCTATGTTTTCTTCTGGCAGTTTTAGTTTCAGAACTTACACTTAAGTCTAATCAATTTTGAGTGATTTTTCTATATAGTGTGAAAGGGTATATGTCATTCTTTCATATGTGGACATCTAGTTTTCCCTACATGACTATCTTGTTGGATAGTGTGATGATCTCTCGTTCTTTTTTGTTATTCTTGTCCAGGACTGCTTTCATAACAGTCTCTCATGGTTAATTCCATTGAATCTGTAGGGCAATATGCATATTTAACAATATAAAATCTTCAGTCCATGACACAATCCATCTTTACAAAGTAGTTTTAAATTTATTTGTATTTTTTAATTTTTTATCAATTTTATATAACTTTTAGTTTACAAATCTTTCACCTCATTGGTTAAATGTACTCCAAAGTGTTTTCAGTTTTTGTTACTAATGTAAATATAATTGATTTTCATTTCTTTTTGTATACTTCGCAGTTAGTGACATCATCACTAATGATTTTTATATGTTGCAACACTGCTGAATGCTAACATCATTTCACTGATGTCTTTAATGATCTATTAAATCATATAATTAATACACACATTTACCCAAACGATCACAAGCAAGGGTATACTAAAGCTACCAGCACAACTATGTTTATTGCAGCATTATTTACATAGCAAAGATATGGAACCGACCCAAATACCCCTCAGTAGATGAATGGATCAAAAAATGTGCTATATATACACAATGGAATTCTATGCCTCATCAGAAAGAAAGGCATTGCCCCATTTGTTGGGAAATGGAAAGACTTGGAAAAAATTATATTAAGTGAAGTAAACCAGGCCCAAAGAAACATAGGTCCCATGGTTTCCCTTATTTGCAATAACTAGTATATGTCTGAGACAAGCAGAAAAGGTCAAAAGTTATGTATAGACCTCCTCCAGCTGCTGGGTGCTGCCTGTGTGCTCGTTGGGTGCGGACCAGGGACCTCTTTTGTGAAGCGACATCTGAGGAGACTCCGGCGCTCGTGATGGCCGACCAAAAGCCCAAGGAAGGAGTCAAGACTGAGAACAACGATCATATTAGTTTGAAGGTGGTGGGCAGGATGGTTCTGTGGTGCAGTTTAAGATGAAGA
Source organism: Dipodomys ordii (assembly GCF_000151885.1). Taxonomy (NCBI): domain Eukaryota; kingdom Metazoa; phylum Chordata; class Mammalia; order Rodentia; family Heteromyidae; genus Dipodomys; species Dipodomys ordii. The sequence continues at coordinate 1,264,671 of NW_012267306.1, forward strand.
GGCACACACCACTTAATAAACTAATGGAAGCCTATTGTGAACGACAGGGTTTGTCAATGAGGCAGATCAGATTCCGATTTGATGGGCAGCCAATCAATGAAGCAGACACACCTGCACAGTTGGAAATGGAGAATGAAGATACATCCACCACATCCTGACTACTACAGTATAGTTTTCTCTATCTTTCATTTTCCCCTTCCCCATTCCTTTACTGTACATAAAGTAACTGGTGTATGTGCAAAAGCATAGTGCTTTTCTTTTTTCTTTCTTTTAAACTAAATGGCCAATGGTATATATCAAATAGAGATGGGATGGGGAAAAATACTGGTCCTGTGAAAGTATCTCCCTTCTCCATTCGTGGCATGCTATTCAGCTTTTATTTTTATATTTCAGTAAATTATTTTGCTCTCACTGTTTCAACAACAACAAAAAAGAAAACAACAACAAAAATCTTTGCATACCTTGTTTGATTGGAGAATTTTAATATTTTCATTTATCATTGTAAAACCAAGGACAATTTTATAACTTTTTTGTACGTAGCTGTTACATGTAGGGCAATCTGCCTTTAAGAAGGGGTAAATTACTCTTTAAAAAAAATCCTAGATAGTTTTCCCTTCAAGTCAAGTGTCTTGTTGTTTAAATAAACTTCTTGTCTAAAATGAAAAAAAAAAGCTATGTATATATAACCATATAAGATGATGTTAAGTGAAATGAATCCCATGACAGGGACATAAGTGGTTTTTTTTCTTTCTTGCTATTGTTTTTTACGTACTTATAATGTACTATGTGATTTTTTTTGTTTCTTTCGTATGTTCTTTCTCCATGGTATAACTCCTGTTTTCACTGTATTAGATTTCGGTGCCCTGCATCTTGTATATACACTTTTCTAATTTGGGGAGGGGAAGGGAAAAAACAAAATGTTTAAATACAGATACAGGTTGACCCATTTTATCAATGAGGTGTATAAGACACTATGTTGAAAAAGAACCTTACAATTTGTGGGGGGTGGGAGGTAGGAGTTGGGGAGGTGGAGAAGGAAGGGATGGTAGGGGAAAAACAAAGGAGGAGGTAACAATGCTGGATAGAAAATGTATTCATTACATAACTCATATAACTGTAACGCGTCTGTACAGTACTTTTACAATAAATAATGTATTATAAAAAGAAATGGAGGCAAACAAAAAATACACACAATTTCACTTTTTTTTCCTATTAAGATGCTTTTATTATTCTTTCTTTCTTTCTTTTTTTGGGTCCAGTCTTGGGGCCTGAACTCTGGGCCTGGACACTGTCCCTCAGATCTTCAAGGCTAGCGTGCTACACTTGAGCCTTAGCACCACTTCCGGCTTTTTTTTTTTCTGCTTATGTGGTGCTGAGGAATCGAACCCAGGGCCTCATGCATGCAAGGCAAGCGCTCTACCACTGACCCATCTTCCCAGCCCCTTATTATTCTTTCTTGCCTAATTGCTCTATCTTAGGCTTTGGTACTATAAAATGAATTAGTGAGAGTAAGGTATCTTTGTCTAATTTCTGATTTGAGAGTAAAAGTCATCTACCTTTCAGTATAAATATGATATTGAGGGTAGACCACCAATATAGTCTTTCTTGTGTTGAGATACATTCCTTCTGTACTTAATTTGTTCAGTTTTAATCATGTAAGGATGCTTGGTTGTGTCTATGCTTTCTCTTCATCTGTTGGCACCATCATGTGACTTTAATTCAGTTCATATGGTATCTCATATTTTTCATTTGATAGGTTAAATCATCCTTGTAGCTAAGGAATAGATCCTACCTTTTAGTATACTATTTTTGCTTGGCTAATATTTTCATGAAGACTTTCGTGCATGTAATTTTCTTTCTGAATGGCATTCTTCTTTGATTTTGAGATCAGGGAAAATGCCAGCCTTCTGAAATAGTTCAGATGTATTTCCTTCACTCCATTTTTTTTTTTTTTGCTGAAGAGTTTAGGAAAGAATAATACCACTTTTTTTTAATTTTTTGTTTAATTCATCTGTATAGACATGTGCTCCTGGGTTTTTCTTTATTGAGAAATATTTGATTAGTGACTCATTCTCCTTACTTGTGTTGGTCTGCTCAGATTTTCTCTTTCTTGTGATTCAGATTTGGTAGTTCATGTGTTTCTAAGAATTTATCCATATTTTCTTTTTCTGTTAGCTTTTGCCATTTAATATATCTTTAAAAATATTTTTATTATCTTTAAGTGGTTGAATCCATATTTACTAAATTATCCATTTTATTAGCATATCATTGTACATAGTGATTTTCATATCCATTTCTATTTCTGTGATATCAGATGCAAGATCTTCTTGTCCTGACTTTTCCCCCTACCTAATCTAGCTAAGAGGTTGTCAATTTTGTTTCTTTTCTAAAAACCAACACCTGCTTTCATTGATTAATCTTTGTTATTGCTCTGCTCCTACTTCTGCTTACTGAGACTAACAGGCGTGTGACACTGAACCCAGCCATTGATTGAAATGGAGTTTCTTTTATGCTTGGGCTATCCTGGAACTGCAGTCACTAATCTCTGCTTTCCAAATAGGATTACAAGATTATGGGCTTGAGCCACCAAGCCCAGCCATATTTTTAGGTCTGTGATCTGTACAGTTCTCATTTCCAAATCTGAGAGTTTTCATAAAGGGTTCCTTGTCTGTGAAAGGCTGCTAGTTACACTTTCTTCAGAGATAACTGGGAGCTCCTATGTTGTCATCTTAATTTTGTCACTGTCTCCAAGTCTCTATTTAAATTTCCTTTTTAAAAATTTTCCTACAGCCCCCTAGCCTCAAATCGAACTTAGTACAACATAATTCAGTATAACCAAAGTTTTGAACTATTCTCCTGGAGTTTTAGAAGACTGGAAACCATTGCACAAAACTCACGGAGTAAGGCTTCAAATAAAGGTATCAAAGAAGCTAAAGACAAAAGGGGAGTTCCAAACAGGTGCAGCTCTGGAACTCTAGCATTATCTGCAAGCCAGATGTTTTCTACAGTCACTTAGAATTGTGTCTACTACTTGTTACCTAACAAGTACCTTGACCAAGGCAAGATTTCTGTTTCTAAAGTGTCTGTAGCTTAGCATGAGCTGGTAGCTCATGCCTATAATCTTAATTTATCATAAGGCTGAAATCTGGAGGATCACAGTTCAAGCAGCAGAGTCCACAAGACTCTATCTCTAATTAACCAGCAAAAGAAAAAAAAGAAGAAAACTGAAGGTGTGGTTCAAATAAAAATCAGAGCATGAGGCCCTAAGTTCAAGGCCCAGTACACTAAAATAATAGATAAATATTATAGCAGAGGTTCAGACTAAGTACTCAGACAATTGATTCTGCACAGAGTGAGCTTCCCCTTTTTCCATGCTCAGGATTGTGCGTAAGACCTCTGCGTGCTAAGTAAACACTCTACCACTGAGTCCCACCAAGAACCCCCAAAATGTGACATTTCAGCTGGAGCTTGGAAAAATGGACAGAAAAATGCCTGTACACCCTCTAGGCATTTTTCCTACTCATGTCAAATTCATTTTTTTGTTTTGTTTCTTCTATCTGTGTAAAATTATTACGCTCTCTCTCCAGTGTTTACATCAGATAAATACCAAAAAAGGCATTTAAACACATAGAAAACTAGTCTGAAAAGAACACATAGTAAACATGTAGTTTGAGACATTTATGGGCATTCTGTATCCTACATTTTTTACAAGAACACAAATAATTAAGAAAATAATCTACCGTTGACTCTAGCTTACTTAGTCATAGCTATGATTTTTTTTTTTTTGGTTTCACTTTGCTCTATCAAACAAGGGTCAATTCTGCACAAAAGATTGGGCTAGACCACAAAAGTGTTTGATTATAGGGATAGAAGTGACCCTAATATGTAGTCTGTGAGTCTTGGCTTGAGGTCTGGCTGGTCTTAATTACTACTGGTTTAAAGTTTTTTCTTTCCTTAAAATAGTTTAGGAAGATTTTCCACAGCTTCCCTTGGTAATCTGTCTTTTGTCATCCATGCTCTAATATGTCATCTGTTAAAGTAAAACAAAGTAGTGTTTTAATGTGCAATTACTAGTAATAACAAACTGGAATTCTCAAAAGCTTCCATTCCCCTGAAATAGGAGCTTATCAGCACATGGTCTACAGAGCATCTTTGGTCCCCAGATATTTTAGGTCACCTTTGATTAAGTACAGTGCTTTTATCTCAATAGGAATTGTCAAGCAATTTCAAAGACTACCCTACCATTCCATTTATAGGCTGACCCATCTATTGCTGTAATAAACTAAAACTCCTTCTACCAGTGTGGTGGGGAAGAGACATATCTCAGACAACAGGAAGAAAACTTTTGTATTAAAAAAATGAAAAAAGGAAAAGAAGAGGAGGAAAAAGGAAAGAAAAAAGTTTTCTATCCATCCGTCTTACAAATGTTTTAGGAATAAACACATTTCCCCACCTTCTATGCTTTCATACTCCAAATTAGCCAAGTGGATTTACTACTTACATTTGTATAACTAATAGAGTGTATGGTTTTGTTAAAAGTAGGTTTGCTGTTCAATAAATATGGCTTTAATTTCAACCTCACTTTAAATCATTTTTAAGAGTGTGTCCTTGCTTTAATTTCTTTAAATTAAATGTTCTAATCTCCCCACAACGTGTGTCTGAGGATTGGCTTTGGTATGTTAAACTTCATTATTAAAATGCAGGATGAATTTTGAAGGTATGCAAAGATACTTAGCAGCATTGTTTACCCTGAGTGATTTGGTCACAAAAGGAATGCAGGACCATCTTGAATATAAATTAGTACTAAAACTTTCCAGTACGTCTACTACATTTTTTTTTTAACTTACCAGTTTAACAAATCCTGGACATGACATGTAATTGCTTTACTAGAGCCATTTCAGCATACAGGGAAAATGATTTCTTCTGAAATGAAAGGTTAATTGTATATGACAGCATAAGAATTGAGCCTAAGGGGGCTGGGAATGTGGCTTAGTGGTAGAGTGCTTGCCTAGCATGCATGAAGCCCTGAATTTGATTCCTCAGTACCACAAGTGGTGCTCTGGCTCAAGTGGTTGAATGCTAGCCTTAAGCAAATGAAACTCAGTGACAGTGCCAGGGCCCTGATTTCAAGCCCCAGCACTGGCAAAAAACAACAACAACAACAACAACAACGAAAAAACAGACAAAACAACAACAAGAAATGAGCCTAAGATTGGACTAATGGCCCGATGTAACTGCCATTAGGGATCATTCGACCTCCCCCACCAGCACACTGATTTCCTCAATCTTCAGTCATTCCTAGCCTAACTACTTCCTGGGGGCCCTGAAATCAAAGCTTTTCCTTGATACCAGAAAATCTCCCAGAATAAATCCATTTTATCAAGTCCTCCTAGAGGCTGGAGGTACACTCTTCTAGTTCTCCCTTCCTTTGAAGTATGGTTGAGAAGAGTAAATCAGTTAGAGCCTAGGGTTCCTGGATAGCATCTTGGCCCAACAAACTGAAACCAGATGCAAAAGAGACATTGTTTCAGAACAACATACATCTGCCCTTCCCTAGCCCCTCTAGTTTCCATAACCTTCCTTGACCTCAGGAGACAATTTGCAGAAGGGACTGGATCAGGAATTAACCAACATTTTCTGGGACCCTACCAATAAAGCATTACCATATGAAACACTTTAATTATTATTGAGGCAACCAATGAAAGCATGGCAATGGTTTAAGAACCCCTAAACAAAGACAGACAGATAGACTGACAGAGACAGAAACAGAAACAGAGAGACAGAGACAGAGCCAGCTGGGGAAGACTAGAGGATGGATGAAGGAGAAGGCAATGACTGATACATCTCTTCTAAATAAAGTTCTTTATACTCACCCTGAAGTACTGGCCGGCATTGTTATAGCTGCAACTGACAAATTATCACAACTAGTAACATTCTACTACTACCTTCCTAATTCTTTCTGTGTATGAAAGAAATTGATCACCTTAAAGGAAATATTTACACGTGTGAGAAAGTACAAATGTTTTCCAGATCTAGAGATTTAAAATCAACAGGCTGCCACTGATTTAACTTGTCAAGAAATATCATCCAAATAAGCTGTCATGTGGGGCTACCATCATTTCACAAAACAAAACCATTTTAACAGCCATGCCACTGAAGAAATGATATAACTTAAGAACAAAGGGCAATTAATTATTAAGTTGAATAGATACAGCTGTGTAAAAATTTACTGCGTTAGGTTCAAAGACTCGATTTTAGGAATTCTTCCCACAAAGTAAAAGGTAACTATAGGAAATAATGGATAGGTTAATTTACATGACTATGGCAACCATTTCACTATGTATATTAAAACATGTTGTATACCTTCAGTTAAAAAAAATCCACTACATTATTTGCATTTTTGTCATTTTGCCTTGAATCAGAAAAACTTTTTTGTGTGCCACTTGGGAATCACTAATGTATACAACAGCACATGGAGCTTGTCAAATTAATCCAGTGTTTTAGATTTGAGTTCATTTGGAAAAGTTTGTTTCTTATTTGTTGGCCCCATTGGTCACAGTTCTATGGAGTCCTATGGATCTGGTGTATTATCATGTAGGAGATGGGGATTTTATCTTGCTCAGGTGTTAGCAAGGGCATAGCAGTTGTGAGAGAGGGAGGTGTAGAGTTCAGTCCAGGAGTACACATTGACTTATAGACACATGGGCATGCTGTGATGCATATCCTCAAGCTTGTCCTTCCTATCCTCTGGAAATCCCTTCTGTACTCTCCACAGGCTTTTCTCTAATGCACACCACACTTTGTTTCAATCAAAATGCAGCTCTCCTCTGTATATCACCTTTACAATAAAAACAAAAGATAAAAGAAAATGCAGTTCTCCCTTGAGGAAGCTTCAACTTCTCAGTAGTATCTCAGGTAGAGGTTAGGCATTCCCTCCGCTCCATCTGACCTAAAAGGAGAGGCCAATGTCTTTTTCATTCCCCAGTGCAATTCCCAGATCCTTCTTGCTCTACTTTCACATTAAAACAGATTGAAGTCTGCCTTCCCAGACTGCAGGAGCACCCTTCCTCTCTCGCTCTTTCTTCATCTCTTTCTTTTAAGTTCTCACAGGATCCTTCCTTCATTATCTTTTCAAATACTGCATTCTTTGATTTGGTCTCAGATCATATTCTTTCTTCTGACAATTCTCCAATTGCAGCATCATTTACTATTTGCTGATAAATCTCTGATTTTCATTTCTTGCTATTAAAAAAAAAATCTCTGTTAAGAATCAGACCGGAATAACCTAGTGCTCCCAAACTCCTCCCTCTCTGCAGGTAGTCCACAAGTCACTCAACCTGTGGGTGCATCACTGAACCCAAACTTATTTTCATCTCCCCAAACCTGGCCTTCTATCTCAGAATATGGAGCATCATTCATCTACTCAATCCTAAAACCTTAACTCTTTTGTTTCTTTCATCTTCCCTCTTTCCCAGATCCCCAAATCTCATTTTTTTTCCCGGGAGATCAGTCAATTTGCTTCTAAACGTCTCTAAAAATCTGTCCTTTCTCCCCGCTAATCTACTCAATGCTATACAAGTCACTATCATTTCCTGCATACATGGAACTTACCATTTATGGCTTACCTCTTTGGGAGTTTTTCTTCTTCTTCTTCTCTGTCGAATGATCTTTCTAAACTCAAATCTGATTACAACAATTCTCATCCCATAGCTTCCCCTACACCAAGCCTTAATCATCACAATAAGGTAAGACCCTTCAGTAAGGTTCTTCAGCCCATGTTACTTTCCCTCTTAAGACTCTCAATATCTTAAGAAACCCATACTCAGGGGAAAATGCAGTCAGGAATTCAATGTACCCAGGCACTGGTGGATCATGCCTGATATCCCAGCTACTCAGGAGGCTGAGACCTGAGGATCATGGTTCAAAGCCAGCTCAGGCGTAAAAGCTCCTATGAGAATTGTATCTCCAATTAACCACTCAAAAACCCAGAAATGGAGCTGTGACTCAAAGTGGAAGAGTATTAGCTTTGAACAGAACAGCTCAGGGACAGTACCCAGGCCCTGAGTTCAAGCCCCACAACTGACAAAAATAAATAAATAAATAAATAGAATCACATATTGATGCCAAAAAAACATAGTCAAGTGTTTCATATAAAATTGTGTAGTGTGTATGTATAACCTATGCACAACCTCCCATATACTTAAGTCACCTCTAGGTTACTTATAATGTGTCATACAGTGTAAATGCTGTATAAATGGTTGTTATAGGGTCTTGTTTAGGGAACACTGACAAGAATAAGGGTTTAAAAAAAAAGCACTAAAATGAGGGCAAGAGAGGCTACACATTTTATATTGGTGTATATCAATATGCATATTATGCTTAAAGAAACAGATGCTTAAACATACCATCTCAATATATTATGCATATAATATCATAAGCATATATACTTAATATTTTATACAATATGTTCCAAATTGAGACAGACTAAGTGTAGTATAAATATGTATGTATATGTTTATAAATATCAGATATACTTCATTGATAGTGATTCATTTTTCTCCTCAAAAGATGATATTAAATAAATGATAAACTTGATGGTGTCTTCAAATCAAGAAGCATGGTTGTATTTGTTTTATCCAACTCACTGATCCATGGACATTCTTGGACAGGTAGAATGGTATATGACACAGGAATGACACTCAAGAGACCTATCCAGCTCACTACTTGAGTTGACTATAGATTTCTGTAAGCTCTCTGGAGCTTATAATAAAGTTTCTATGATTGACAGATTAACAATGTACATAAAGAACTTAGTCATAAACCTACCTCCTGATAGAAATTTTAGTTATTAATAATATCTCTGGGCATTTTGAAGTACATTTGCTTTCCCATGCCATATATTTGAGTATTACTTGTAAATTTCCACAATCTATGATTCTAGCTAATAAAAAGAAAAGTCTTGGGTTTCAAGTTTAGCCTTTCAAGTCTCCAAAAGGCAAGAAAAAAATCTTTAGAATGAATTTTAAATGCTAAATTTTAAAATGGTTAAATAAACTTAATTCTAATTGCAAAGTGTAATTGAGATGAAGTCTTGAACATGCCAAGCAAGAGAAAAAAGTAGGGAATTCCAAGTGATGTTTGATGTACACTCATTCAATACCACAAATCCTTACACAGAGAAGATGAGTGATTTGATTGGGCAGCAGTTATTGTGAAAGGAAAATAAAGTGGAAGAAGCCTGAAATATTTATCAAGAAGTGATGAAAGCCAGCTGTGGAAAAAGATTCTGTAAGGAAGAGTTTCTGTATTACAAAGGAAATAGCTACACAATGTCAAGAAGGGAATTGGTGAGATGGGAAACGAGGAAACCCACCACAGTGAGATGTCATAATTGCAAAAGCAGTGGTCACATAGAAACTTGACATTGTGCTGTGTTGTGGCTTGACATTTTTGTTTCATGTCTATCAGGAATCTACCTCATAACTCTCATGGCTCGATCTCATCAATGTTGCTAATTGTCTTAAAAATATCCCTTGGAATCTTATAAATATGTTGTACCATTTGTGTGGTTCTATGTATTACATTTATTTCATTGGGATGGGGACAGGCAGAATATCTATAGGAATTTCCAAAAGACAATTTTGCAATGCATAAAGCCGCATGTCTACATCACCACACATTTGTGACAACAATAAATCAATAATTCAGAATTATTCTTAGCATATTTAAGTAGTGAACAATATTTATATATTGGCAGCTAAATCCATTGGCATCATCTCTGGTAATAAAAAAATGATAAGAGCTACACTATCATCATTTAAGATTGTTCTGTGTTTTCCAAAAATGTTTTGAGTCTTCACTAAAAGTAGTCCAATGAGTGTTTTGCTATACAATGTGCGACAACTCAAAAAGGAAACTGACTATACACATAACCATAGTTGAGATTTGTGTTCCTTGAAACTTTAGATGTTTTAAAAAGCTGCCTTGTGGCTTAGAAATCCAGTGATAAGCAAATTGAAAATAGCTGATTTTAGATATTCATCAACATAAATTACTTTGGGGTCTCAAAATCAGGCTAGACATCTTGAAAGAACAGACATTCTTGCAAGATTTCCAGAACTTCCTGTGTTCAGTTAACCCAGCAATGCCACGAGAGGAGCCTTTCTTGTTTATTTTCGTACTTCCACTTCCTGTCAACTGCTGCAAACCAGCAAATTTAGAGGCATATAAATATTTAAATAATCTCTAAGTGTGCATAATTATATGTTGAAGGCCCCACAAGTTGGATTTCTCTTCATAGATTTCTGTGGCTTTTGTTTTATTTAAATTCACTGGCAGAATTTTTACTTGAACGCAAAGTTGATTAATATTGTTTCTCTGTTTCTTTGAGGCCATATGTAAAGATATTATTCTTTCTTGGTGAATTATAAACAATAATACAATAAGTACTATATTGACTATACAGCACAGTGCTTTTCAAATTCTTCTTCCCAGATCATTAGCATGATAGAAATGCACCTAATTTAGAAAACAGCAGCAAATGGCAATCTCTTTCACGTTCATCTTCTACTCATCCATGGCAATTAGGTTCAGCATGAACAGAAATCTGAGAAAGTTCATGTGAGAGTAGTGGTTCACGGCCCAATCCTGCTTCTAACCCTTCTATCAAGAGATATACACATCATTCTTTCTGCCCAATCATGATGCCATATGGCAAGACAAGGTAAACAACCTAAATGTTCATTAGAAGAAAATAACTATTAATCAAATCTTGCAGCCAAAATGTATCTTCATTATACATGTTTTTTGAAATTGTTATATGTTAGATAATTGGATAATTATGAACTCCCAAATCTCTCATCTTCTCTAAATAATAATTATAGACTCAAGCCGGGCGCTGGTGGCTCACGCCTGTAATCCTAGCTACTCAGGAGGCTGAGATCTGAGGATCGCGGTTCAAAGCCAGCCCGGGCAGGAGAGACCGTGAGACTCCTATCTCCAATAAACCACCAGAAAACCGGAAGTGGCGCTGTAGCTCAAGTGGTAGAGCGCTCGCCTTGAGCTGAAGAGCTGAGGGACAGTGCCCAGGCCCAGAGTTCAAGCCCTACGACCGACAAAAAAAATAAATAAATAAATAATTATAGACTCATTTCCAGGAAGTATCTTATTATAATTTTAGTTTAATCTCTCTCAATGTAAAGATACAAACTTCATCTCATTGGGTGGAGCTGAATTTACTCTTTTTACCTTGAAACACTACTTCCTAATTCTAATACATTAGGAGGACATAGGAAGTTGTTCTCAGATCTACCTTTCATGATTTTACAGAATGAATAATAACATCCATAGATTGCCTATTAGATTAATAACACCTACTTCTCTTTTCTCTACCAGAATACATTTTCTCTCTCTTTTTCTTTCTCTCTTTCTCTTTTCCTCCTCCCTCCTCCCTTCCTCTCCTTTTCAATAACTATTAAAATCGAAAACCCTCTAGCAGGCTGGTCAGTCATTAGAGCCTAGGGCTTTCCATCTAAAATGTGAGCCAACTGCTCCCCACTCCACCTCCTTAACTCTTGAATCCCTCACTTGCCTAATACTCTTGAAATGATCAATTGTCCAATAGATAATTAGTGGTGAAGTGCCTTCTCAGCCAGGGAACTCCTTCCAACTTCCCATGCTTTAGAAAATATAAAAAGCTGAGTAAGGGGTGGAGGGGAGAGGGTGGAGGTGGGAAAGTGGGAAGGAAGAGAGGGAGCGAGCAAGCAAAGTATATATATAGAGAGAGAATCAGTCAGAAGGCTCAACTATAATTAATGCATATTGGGATGAGCAATGGTGAGTTCATTTAGCAGGGAGGTTAAAAATATTTCAAGAAAGGGAAGCAGAGTTGTCGCTACATACCAAAAACAAAATGTGTAATTTCTGAAATATGTAAAATCTTGAGTGATTCATAAATGAAACTTAGAAGGGTGTAGAAAGCAGGATATGGGCTAAGTAGAGATATATGCATATGGGTTGGTAACATTGGGAAATACCAACAGTACAGCACAGCATGACTAAAGGCTTAAAAAAAGGGAAAGAAAGAGGAAGGAAAAGAGAAAAAAGTGAAGAGAAAAATAATAGTATCTCTATTTGGTTTGCTGAAACAATCTGATTTTGAGAGAGCCTTCTTTCCTAAAATAAAATGTAGTTATATAATATACTTACTAATTAGACTTCCTAGTGATTTGAATCACATAATTCAAATAGATAATGGAGAGTTCATAACATAATTCAACTGTTGTCATGTAGAATGTGGGAATTGTATGACTCGGTTCACTTAGCTCAATATTCCAATTTAGTCTTATCCATGTTGATGGCCTTTTCTACACTGAACACCTATTATCTGTGCAAATCAACAAGGATTGGGGAAAGTTGGAGGAAAAAGAGCAGGTAGTTTTTCTGCTCTCTTTTCCCATCACCCACCCTAAAGCCTACCTAGGCTGATAAAAAAATGTGATAATGTTTTCTTCTGTTCCATAACTCAATAATGACAAAGAAAACACCAGTAGAAGCTATTCTTACAGAGACACTACGGTTCTTGGAACTAAGGGGATTTTTAATGTCATTTAATCTCTGCTTTCAGCATAAATTTGATGAGCAATATCAGTTACCCTCTTTTTGGGTCTCTGTTTTCTAATAAATAGGATTCATAATTATAACTAACTCCAGGATGTGGGATGTTACACATTTATTGGCATTCCAATGCCATGAGTAAATGCCATTTATCACTCACTGTCTTCAGTTCTTTCCTTCTAATTCATTGCTGTCCCAGGCTCAGTTTCACACAAATAAAGATATTTTTTTTACCAACCTAATACAGTTTTTCTCTAGCAATTGCAGCTTTTTAGTTACTTATGTAGGTGGTCATTACTGTAGGTGGAACATTCATACTCAGGTAAGAGTGCTTAATAAAGTGTGTGATATTTAACTATTCAAAACAAAAGTACTATTTGATAGCTAAAAGCAGCTCAAATACTAAAAATAGCTAAAGCCACAACCCATAAAGACTTCAGAGGTTGAGAGTATATTTAATATTTGTTAACTACCTACTGTGTGCTGTGTTAACCATTGTGTGGCAATGATGAATAAGATGAGCCGTTTCCTTCCTTCCTTCTTTCCATCCTTCCTTCCTTCCTTTCTTTTTCTTTCTTTCTTTCTTTCTTTCTTTCTTCCTTCCTTCCTTCCTTCCTTCCTTTCTTTCTTCTGCCAGTACTGGTGCTTATAATTTCAGATACTCTGATTCTGGTAGAAAGAGATGGATACATAAGCAGATAACTTCAATACATTTAGTGCCAGACTAGTAATGTGTGTAGAAGATTGTAGGACTCTACTAGTTCTATCTGAGGAAGATAAGCTTTCTATTTTATCTTAAAAATAGAGTTGATGCTTAAGGGAGCATACTTCACAGAGAAAAAGGTGTAGTGGCTATGTAGAAACTACTGGTAAGGGAGGAATTTCTGCAGACTGATAGCCATAATAAAGTGAGACAAGAACTTTAAGTAAAAGTATGCATAAAATCTGTGGGAACACCAAAGGGAAAAACAATGTAGTGGGAGGTATGGGGATAGGGAGGGCTGTGGTGAATACAAAGAAAGAACATGTGGCCTTAGCTCAAGTTAAAGAGGAAATAGAGATGTGATGAGCAAAGAAATAGATGGGAGGAAAAAGAAGTATTCCAGGGAAAAGGAGCAATTTGGGCCTAGCCTTGAAGTCTGGATGGGGAATATTCTGGAATGTATAACTGTATAGAGGGTAAGAGAGCAAGGAGTAACTTGAAAACTGGGCTTGGCCATATTATGAAAGAGATCATACACTCCATCAAGGAATTTGTACTTAAGTGCCTACATGTCTCGCAGGCAGTTGGGAATAGAAGGCTTTTAATTCTGGAAGCAACATGAATCAATGTCATTGCAGAAAGATGACTAAGGGAAGGTCTGGATAATCTTGCATGTGGTGAGCTCAGAGGTAGAAAAGAATTGTGGAATTAGGATGGAACAACAGAAGACTCCTTAGGAGATAGAACAAATGGTAGACAAGAGACAGAGAGTAGATCACTTTTGGTATTTGGAAGAATGCTGGAGAATGGAAGAAAGAGTTTGTGTGTACGATGCCAGGGAAGTGAACATGCCAATTCTTTAAGTATGTTGAATTATGAAGAACCTAAAGGACAGTTTCTACAATCAGTTGAAAATATAGATCTATACAGCTCTATAGTTGGAGAAGTTGGGCTAAAGACCCATGAGTACATGAGCTTGATAAGATATGAAGGAATGAAGAAGGAGAGAATGGTAGAGAAAAGCTCAAAGAACCTCTACTTTTAAGGGATGGACAAAAGAGGGATTTTTTTAAAAAAATGGAGGAAAAGCTAAAACCTAGAAGGATTCAAGGGAGGCTAAGAGAAGGAAGTGAAACCAAATTCAAACCACTTTCTGGTAGCATCATTAGTAGCTGAAGAAGGAAAGTAATAGAAATGAAGTATCCATTGATTGGTAACTAGATGTTTAAGCCCATCTCAAGACATCAGTGAGGTAGGGACAAAAATCAGCCAGAGGTGAATCTAAAGGAAAATAGGAACCATTGAATAGAACAAATCACACAATACCTTTCTCAAGAATTGATTATGAAGAGACTTAAGCTGTTAATTAATTAATTAGCCCAGTAAGAAAGGACATTAAAGAAAGAGTGGTTGGTTTGGTTGGTCACTGCTGTTTATTTCTTCAATATCTGGAGCACATACATAGCCACAAGGGAAAAGATGAGACACAACTGTGAGAGCAGAAGCGATAGCTGAGGAAGCCAAGGGCACAAAGTAAAAGCTATTCTAGTAAGAGGTAGAAATTCTTGTCTCCTCAGGAAGTAGACAAGAATAGGTTTAAACACAGAAGTCCTAAGATGATGAGGAAGACAGACTCAGGGAGTTTATGTTGGATGACTTCTTTTTTTTTTTCCTGGAGAAGCAATTGTCAAGAAAACTGTACATTACCAGAGACAAAGCATGTTAAGACGGAATGTCGTCAATAAATACCAATGTCTTGTTTGTTCCTTTAAATGCATTGCCTCATTTTCTCTAACAAGATAACGAAAGTCTTATCTCAAGGAAGGTGGTTCAATATGGCTGTGGAAAACTCAGGCTACAGACTTATAGATATAGAGTCTATGTATAGCAGGCTAACAATGGCTTACATACTTGTTGGGGCTCAGCAACTGCTGTTGATAACACTTCTCTTAAGCAAATTTAAAGTAAAATATTGGATATAGGTTAGAGTTTCTTTGGAATAAGATATACTGGTACTTCATGTATATCTTACAAAACAGAAAACGACTAAGGCTTTTCTCTTTTTCTCTGTTAAATCTAAAAAAAAAAAAAATTCATGTGACTTTCCAGCCTTACTAGAAACCCAAGCCTCTGATTATTAGGTGTGATGCATGGTTGTATTGAACAAATGAGCATCAGACACAATTATAAAAGGAAGACAACACTAGACAAGCTATCAGGTATAAAGAATTAAGACAGCCATATTGTGAGCTAACCATCAGCTCATCTTCCTCCTCCTTGGTATCTCCTCTCTCCAGCAGCTATTTAATCTTATTGAGATAAGACAGCCAGCTTAATTGATACAGAAAACAGAAAAGGAAAGCTCTTTGATCTCCTATCAAGTATAGTCAGGCTAAAAAATTAAAAAAAGGACCCCACAGGCAAGGAAACTATCTTCCGAAAGAAAATTAACTCTGTAGGAAGGAAAGTGGGAAAAAAGTACTGTCTTACTTTGGAATTTTATCAATTTAGTTTGTTTAAACAAGAATTGAAAAGTAGTAAATTCATCCCAATGAATGATCAGAGTCTGTTTGCTCTTAGTGATAAAGTGTAAACAGTATTACTGCTAGGAAATCTTTCAAAAGATCAATTTTCAGATAAGAGTTATAATAGTCATGGAAGGAATAATAGAAGTATCACAAATGTAAGTACACCTGTCTTTTAACACTTAACTGTGAAGGACAGGTGTTTGGTCACTTTACTGACACCATATGCTGCCCCATGAAGGAATTTTCCTGAAATGACCTGGTATATATTTGAGCAGAGTAGCAATTTTTTTGTGCTTTAGTTATGTAGTACAAGTATAAGAAACTGTCTTTGCCATAATCAGAATGTTATATATGTGAATGTAAAGTTATCTGACCGTTAAACATACTCAGATCATAGAAATATATATTCCCTGCTTTAATAAAAAACTCAATTTAATAATTGTATCAATTCTAGTATATATACTTAATATAGTGTGGTTTCAAAAATTAGTCCGAGACTGCAATTACATGAGTAAGATTAAATAAATTAATTAAAATACTGTCTTAAGGGATCAAACATTAGTTTTAATACTTCCCTTTTAATAGAAAATTACTTTGAAAAATAGCATACTCTCTAGTTTAGTGGCTTTGCCAATTAGATCTCTCTCTTTCTCTCTCTCTCTCTCTCTTTCTCTCTCTCTCTCGTCCAGGGGCTTGAACTCAGAGCTTGGCCACTGTCCCTGAGATTTTTTGCTCAAGGCTAGCACTCTACCGCTTGAACCACAGCCCCACTTCTGTATTTTTTTGGGGGGGAGTTTAGTTTATTGGAGATAAGAGACTAATGGACTTTCCTGCCCAGACTGGCTTCCAATGTGATCTTTGGATCTCAGTCTCCCAAGTAGCTAGGATTACAGGTAAGTCACTGGAGCCCAGCTACATCTCATTTTTTGATTAATGTTAAGGGAACTATGAGCAGGATGCCAAGGGCTCATGGCTTTCATCCTAGCTATTCATGAGGCTGAAATATGAGGATAAAGGTTCAGAGCTAACCAGCACAGCTAAATCTGTAAGACTCTTACCTCCAATTAACTTCCAAAAGGTAAGAAGTGAAGCTGTGGCTCAAATAGTAGAATGCTAGCCTTCAACAAAAATGCTCAGGACAGCACCCAGGCGCTGAATTAAAGCTCCAGTATCAGCATGAGCACACACACACACACACACACACACACACACACACACCACACACCATACACCACACACCACACATACAAAGTTTGGGCAACTATGAAGAAATATTTCAAGAATAAAAGGAAGCAAAATATGAAATGATATATTTTTCTTAGCAAAGATTACTATAATGAAAAATAATCAACATCAATAACAGCAAATTGGCATTGACTGAAATGAGTGCGGGGTGGACCCTGCAATTGTCTATTTAAATGTCTTCAAAAATAAATTCTGGTCCTTTTGAGATTTTAAAAGTCTAACTTTAAACTTGTGAACTACTCAGTCACTCATTTCTTTTTCTACCTCATTTGAAATTTAGACCATCCTCTTAGAGGTGTAAAAGCTGCCTGTCTTCACCAGACTCCTAGGAGACTCTTTCCCATCTTTCTAATAAATATGACATTTCATTTGTATTTTTGTTTCCACACTCTCATCCTTTAGCGACACTTACATCAACTTTAACTTTCATGTTAGGTGTCCATCAGATTCCAGCTGTATAGCCATAACTCTGATACTTGTAAACCTCCAACCCCACCCTTTTGTAGCCATATACCAGTAAGATCACTTCCTGAATAGAACCATTAAAAGCCCAGGAATGTTTCTTCTCCATTCACATCTCTTGTCTTTACTACCCTTGATTTCTATTTCCTTTTCTGACACAGATGTGCTAATCCTGTCCTTGTAATATACATCATGCTCACTATGCAATTTATGTCTAAGAGCAATGCCTGAAAAAAACCTTGGACTGTTCTAGCTCACTATAGCACATTCATGATAGCTTCTACTGTGCTAGGAATAGCAACAATAATTCCCTGACTTATTTATTGCTGGAGACATCCTCTCAACAGCTTTGTATACATAATTCTCATATAAGTACCTCAAAAATTTTGTATTTTTTCCTGTACTACTCATGGCAAAAATTTCATGATATGTGTATATATATAATATATGCATATATAGTGAATAAAAGAATATATAATCACTTCTCCACAGTATACATCAATTTATTCTCTTAAGTTTTTTCAACTTCCATCTACCTCAAACCCACTATTACCACCAATTATCTGACTTCCAATTCTATATTTAATATTTTAAAGTCTCCCCAGAAGGCCAATATCTCCTTAAAAACATAACATGACTCAGAGCTTAGTCTAGAACTGAAATATGGTTGGTCTTCCATAGGTATTCATTGAGTAAATGAATAAATAGACAAATTTATACCTGTATACTTCTTTCTGTTCAATTTCAGGCAAGTGGGAGAAAGAGAAAAGATAATTGATGAAGACTTTTCTTTTGAGGTAGAAAAGTTTTCTATTTTTCCACTTTTGCTACTCCATTGAGTGTTCTATTAATTTTTTTCCCACAAATTTTTTCCTTTTCTTGCCTTGAAGGTTTTTATTACATCACATTAGATTCACATAAGATTAACTGAAATTAAACTTGATTATATACACAGTGCTTAAAATATGTAGTATACACAATGTGTTACATATATTAACAATCAAACTATAACCATACTAATAGTTAATATTACTTAAATATGCATTAAAGGTAAAGGTATATGTTTGTGAATTTAGAAGAGGTATAACAGTACACTAAAACCATTCTGATCACAAATATTCCTAGCATGTTTTTCTAATTTTTACTGCAATCAGATTCTCATATCCTGATGACTACTGTTTTTGTGTTCTTCAACTACAGAGCATCTTTATGACAGTGTGGAGAATGGTCACCTACCACATTGTTCTACATGCTTTCCAACATGTGATTTCTATTATGTATACAATTTTAAACTTTCTTATGATCTTGTTTAAAATATGTGTTTATAAAATGTAGATTCTGTTTTTCTGGTTTGTTCATCTATGATCTGTCTCTCTACCCCCCAAACCTCTAATGTGGATGAATTCCAGGAACCCAGAAATAATATCTAACAAGATCTGAGCAGAGGAAGGAGAGGAATGGCAAATAAACATTTCCCTGAGTTGCTTTAGGAAGATATTCGATCTTCCAATGTGTTCAACAAATGGGTTTAATAATGCACATTTCGGTATAAAACAGTTCACAACAGAAATATTTGCTACTCAGCCCATTTATCCTGGGAATTACACAACATGGACCATTTTCAATAACTCTTTTCATTATAATGATTTCCTCCTGCTCAGTGACAGAGATGTACAAACCAGTTTTGTCTAGAAATGTAATACGTAGAGATACAAATATATTAAAGAAAAATGAAAACATAAACATTTTCATCACTTTGGGTTAGTGTTTCTTGGGGTAATTTAGCCTTTTGAAAACTTTCCAACCAGAATATAAAGTTGTTTTCTATTCTGAATCCATATAACTGGATAGCTTGAAAAAGAAGATTTATTTCAAATGCATGACAGAATACTGGTTAAACCAAACCAAAACCAAACCAAAAGCAAAAAAAAGGCAATTTTACTTTTAGGGAAATTGTTTTTATCTTTTAACTTTGTAACTTAAGTAAGTTGAAGTACCTCTTTAATCCTAAAAATAATATATTTAATATAATTTTGCATTTACATAATATTATATTTTAATATGCCAATTCACTCATATTACATAGAGTAACATTTACTTAATAAAGCCTTTCAATTAGTAAATAGTATGTGTAATTCATTTAATCACTTAATAGTTACCAAAAGAATAGGGCTCAGGTGACTCATGCCTGTAATCCTAGCTACTCAGGAGTCTGAGATCTGAGGATCACGCCTCAATACCAGCCCCGGCAAGAAAGTCCTTGAGACTCCTATCTCCAATAAACCACCAGTAAACCAGAAGTGACGCTGTGGCTCAAAGGGTAGAGTGCTTACCTTGAGCTGAAGAGCCCAGGGACAGTGCCCAAGCCCAGAGTTCAAGCTCCATAACCAACCAAAAAAAAAAGAAAGAAAGAGAAAAAGAATAGGATATTTATAGTACAACAGTAAGAACCAGCTCCCCTAAAAAGTTTTGCAGGCAATAAAATACATGTATGTCTCCATATTACTATGATTAATAGTAATGTGTCATAAAATATTATAACAGACAATAGAGATTCACGATCATTGTTTTACTAGTGTCACAATTTAACACTTAGAATTATATTTTACAAAGTTCCTGTGTGATGATCACATATAGCACTACCCTTATTTACATTTTAAGGCTTTGTGCTTTCAGAAGTTTTTATCATATAATTCTGGGAATATGCTTTTTTTTTTGAGGAGTCCCAATATGTACCCCTGTTGGCTTAGAATTCATGATTCTTCCAAGTACTGAAATCACAGGAGTAGAGCACCAAGCCCAGCATCCTCTGGGAGAGTGCTCATCCACCATGCATGGAAGACATGGTTACATAATAGGTCATTTCCTTCCAGAACTCTGTGAATGACAGTAGAAATGGCTTCAGGAGTAGCAGACAGAAAAGGCTAATGCACAACAGACTGTGTGTGAGAGAGAAGTATAATGAAGAAAGAAAGGCAAAACTTGTGGAAAGAAGGAGGAGTGAGGAAGAGAATGAAGAAAGGAAAGACAGGAAACATGCCTTCATTCAAGAAAAGGAAAAAGAAAAGAAGAGGAAAAGTAGCAGTTAGCAAGTGCTCCAAAGGTGTGGTGGCTGTACCAGTTGGACACGGAGTACTGGATAGTAAATTCTGGGGCCAGATGCCCAGGAACTAGGACTAAAATACTCAGGAGTGACAGCTCTTTTTTCAAGAGGAATATTAGTTAACATGTACTTTCTATGCATCGGTCTCATACAAGTCTTACATTAGTTCCTCAGGGAAAATCCATGAGGCAAGGAAGCTTATTAATTACCAACCCAGACAAAGAAACTGAGACTCAAAGAAGTTAAGCAACTTAACCAGTGACACAAAGCTAAGAAATGACAAAGGCTGGCTTTGAACCAACATAGTCTGTCCCCAGTTACCCTATTCTTAGACACTGTGCTACTATTCTTCATTGGCTCTCACTAGTCATGTGAGATCCTGGAATAATGGAGAACTGAACCTGCCACCTCTAACTTCCCAACTGTTCCTCCATTCTTCATTAGAGGAAAAATAAAGTTTTAAATAAAACTAACATCTGTTGCAAACACATGTAAAGCTAATTTCAAATAATCAAATACTGTTTTATAATCTTAGTAATTGGTCTAATTTTACTTGTGGATTATGAAACGTATTATCCTTAAGCATAATCTTCAAGAATCCCAACTGAAAGCCATGAGATGGATTTCAGGGGTATCATATAAAGTTTATTTTACTACGGACAGTCTTGATGAATAAGCTGCCACGCAGTCAAGGACAGGTTAATTGATAATAGGAGAGTTCATTTCTCCAACAAATATTTATTCAATGCCAATATGTTTGCTCTACTTTGATTAATGTATACTAATAAAAATAAAATAGAAATAAGACAAAAACTGCACAAATATGTTTTTGTGATACAAGTATGTAAAACACAATAAAATTTAAATTAAAAAAGAGTATGTAAAACAAAGTTCCTGCTTTCTTGTAGATTATTTTAAGGAGGTGGGTAAAGGCTGATACTAAAATAAATAAATTAAGCCAATAGTGTGTTAGATGTTGATAAGGAGTAAGACAGAAAAATAAAGTGGGACAAAGTGGATGAAATGTACATAGTAAAATAAAAAAAGAATATCCCTCTGATTATAATGATGGTGGTGGTGGTGGTGGTGGTTGTGGTGTGTGTGTGTGTGTGTGTGTATGTTTTGCTGGAAATTGAACCCCGAGAATTATGCTAGACTAGACAAGAGCTCTACCCCTGAGCTACATCCTCAGCCCCTTTGGATAATGTTTCATTGAGAAGCAAAGGAGTAGGGAAGTCAGGCAGGCAGATGTGTGGATGGACAGCATTTCAACCAGAAGAAAGAAACAGCAAATGCAAAAGCTCAGTAGTGTTATGTTTAGTGGACTTGAAGGGGGCATCAAGGGAGTAGAGGAAACTAAGAGAATAAGGGGCAGAATCATGGTGGACAAGGGGCAGAATACAGAGGGCCCTTTTACTCTGAGAGAAATAGGATGACAGTGGAGAGAAACAGGATGGCCTGTCTTCCTTTTTAAGGATGGAAGGGCAAAGACAGAAACAAGCACTAGTTGGGAAGCTATAGCAATAGAGTAGGTGGCAGACAAAGTTTTATAAAGTATCTCTGTTTGTTAGGCAGGACCAGGAGGAAAACCTGGCAATGAAATGCAAAAGAACATCAAACCAGTAAGTGGCAGAAGTCACATGTCATGACAGCTAAGAGAGGAAGGATTTGGGGAAGGACTGAAAATCAACATTTAGAAGGACAGAACTTAACAATGAGCGGAAATTCATGTGTTCAGTGAAGACATGTGAAAGTCTTACAGCTCATTGCTCCAAGGGCCATCTTTTTTGTTTCCAAGTATTAAACCAGTTTCAGATTTTGCTGAATAATCAAGGTTAAACTTTCCTGTTTTGGATTTAAGTGGCTCCTGCAAGCCTGTGTGAGTCATATTGACTCAGTTTCATGAGGATGCTATACTTTGTGTCCATGCGGTGGAGGAGACCAAGACTATGCAACCCAGAGATGGAGAGCAGAGCAGGGCTGCTGCTCTCCATCAACAAAAATGGTGACTTTTATCTGCCCTGCCAAAGTTCTACAGCATGGAATCCAAGACAGGGAAGAAATAGGTAAGAAAGATGAGACAAGAAGCAGGTGACATTTAAGGGGGAAGATGATGTGCTATTAGATCTCCTATTCAACTAGCACTTCTTGTTCACTGACCTTAGGCTATATATAAAAGTCTTCAGACCCTGCCTACAAGGAGTCCATCATTTTTAATATTCTAATACATACAGTCCTATACATTTTTATAGTACTTCCTAGTAAGAATCAGTGGAACACAAAAGGGTAAGAATTGTGTAGGGATAAAAAAAAAAACTTTGAGGAAAAAGACTGACAAGGAAACATTACAATATAAAAGGACAAGAAACCAAGGAGGTATGGAAGTATACAAGGAAATTTAAAAGGAGGGGGAGTGGGCTAACTCTCCCTTAGTGTTTCTAGGAGAGAGTATAGGATAGGAAATAAAATACTAACCTAACTTAAGAAAATAGGAAAGAAATAGGCATGATAACAAATAGGGAGCAATAACATTTCAAGCAAGAGAACTGGGAGAGTATTGGCAGCTGTGGAAGAGCCTTTAGGTGTAAGGAAAGCAATAAAGCACAGGGTTTTCAAGACAAATATCAGGAAATATTTGGAGTACAGAAACAAGGGGCAGAATAGTTCAGTCTTAGGGTCACATCAAAGCAGTAGGAAAAGAAGAAGGTAAGGAAAAAATGGTGAGGAACAAACTAAAGAGACTGAGTTATACTAGGGTAAGACCTGAACAGAAGATCAGACACAGAAATCTCAGATGAGACAATCCACCCTCTACAGCATTCCTCACATACCCAGGGACACTGATGATTTTGTCAAGGCCCAAGATAATTTGGGTATGTTCTGTTCTAGGGTTGCTTCTCGTGCAATGAGTACATGTTCCAACTCAGCTAAAAAGAAAGACATGTCCATGGAAGGGTTAGTTGTCCTTTAAATGTGAAAGACCAGGACCTGTGATTTTGGGAAAGGTATATTGTTTGCACAGTAATACTTTTTAAGTGTCTGCAATTTTTTTTAATGCACAAAGCAAGCATTATTTGACTCTCAAAACAACCTACTGTAGCAGATTATAGTACCTCTACTTTGCAGTAGGGCTGCTACATGAAATGAAAGAAATTGGGATCTAAAAGGTCACATGCAATGCAGCCAGGCTTCTAATCCATGACTCTATAGTTCTAACTGCCTATATTTCCCTTCTCTGAACATTTAAAGACCTGAAAACCATCCAGATAGCCCGATAGAGTGAAAATAGAGTCAGAACCTCTTCCTCTATGCATGCTTTAGAAATGGCTTTTGATCAGCAACTCTAGAATATCTGATATTACTGGAACTCCTCAAATTCACAGCCCACTACCTTTCGTCCTCCCTCTTACATTCCCTGTCACAGAAGACTGTCTTTCACTGACACTTTTAATGGTTCATAGACATATCTCATCCCCAAATGTAATATGTCATGATACCTTTGAAAAATTCCTGTGATCACCCAAGAGCTCTGATTTGGATATCCTAGGTCTACATGTTCTATTGTAATTTATTTCACATTTTATTAATGATGGTTGGTTGGTTTAGCTTGACCCCTCCCTCTGTATCTCTAAAAAAAACAAAAACAAAACAAACCCTTGATGTTTTCCTGGAAGTGTTCAATTGTCTTTGAATTCTAGAGCATTGTGTTAGAGAAAAACAAATATAATTTACATTTACATTTGAAATCCAGACACCTCTCTGAGTGGTGAGACTTTCAGAATCACATCTTCTGGTATTGCCTGTTTAGGGGATTGGTAGAAACAGATGTGTATTGATGATACTAACATGATGGACAAGATCATAGCATGTTCAAGCTGCAGTAGCTATAGACATCATTCTGTCTAATCATCTCTCTCTTTTTTATTTTATTGACAAGAACTTCAAAGCTCAGGGTTTAAGTTTGTTGCCCAGCCTCACACTTGTCCTTTGTAGCCAATTCAAGATTAAATTTCAGGTCTTCTGACCTGTAGATTAGCAACCAGCTTTATATCTCCATACCTTCCCTTGTAAAGATGAAGTTCTTTGTTGCTTATCTCCAAATCTTCCTGAATAATTAGCAAACCCATTCAATAGGCATTGACGCTGAAGGTCAGAAAGGTTAAAGGGCTGGTCCTTGAGGGTACAGTGAATATCATTGAGAGTGGAAGAACTAGGAATTAAATCATAGGTCTGCAGGCTTAGAAACCAAGGGCTTTATCTTTGAGGATTTAGTCACATAAATATTAAGGACACTGGCAAATAAAGTCAGTAATTTTTGTTTTTCTAAGCTCTGATCTGCAGAGTATCTAATTTAACTTGAGTTAAATATTAAAAGTTAATTTTGAACAAAAAGAGAATCTTTTGGAATTTTGTGAGTAGAGAATGGAGAAATTGATCTAAAAGCACTTTCTTTCAGACAAAAGTGTTCTAGGTGATTTCTGTAACAAGAAGAAATCATTACAGTCTTCCAAAATAACAGGAAGGTTCTTCTTTCCTGTTTAAGCAACTTGCAACATTATTCCTAATGGTTCAAACATTATTCTAGTTATTCAGGACTTATTCTGTCTATTCTGTGTCTGCTTGATTTAGTAACAGCCCTGGGAGTGGACAAGAACTATTGCCGCATTTACTGTCCATGTACTATAGCCAGGAGACACAGCCACGAGTTAGATTCTTGTCACATAAGGCATGATGTATACTGGGGGGGGAGGTGGGGCTGAGAGTGGTTAATAGTAAAGCATCTAGGTTTCAGTGAGGCAGAAAATGAATGACTTCAAGGTACTGGAGAAAAGAAATACATCTACTAGCTGAGGGAATGTTCTTAGGAATTGCTGACCTTTGATGGAAAGATAAGATTTAGAAGAGGATTAAAATGGAGAGACACTGTAGATAGAGAAGACAGGCTTCTGAGCTCCTGAAATTAGCACACAGATCCTTAAATTTCCTTAAACATCTATGCTAGATTACAGAAAAACATTATTCTACTATTTTTCTGAAGGAAACAGAAATCATCTTTATTAGTCTTTGTTCTGTCAACCTCTTCAGGTCAACAGAAGAGGGACTAAAAAGACACAAAGCAAGTTTTGATTGTATTGGATATGAAATATTTCCTACATATTTCCTTACATATGAATAACTTTGAATAAATTTATGGTACAATTTTTAAAAAGTTAGACTCTCTCTTTGATCTGTGGTAGAAGCTCTTTAAAAATTATGCAATTATGTATTTTATTTCTATGCATTCAAACAATTTGCAAAAATTCCCATACTATATTATTTTCAAGAAAAATTCAGAATGAGACATCACTAGATAGCATTGCATGAACATGGACCCACACTCGACACAATTTCATTTAATAAGATAGATTTAATCACATAACAGAAGACACACAGAATCCCATTTACTCTGAATGAATCAGGTTGCCTGCATTTGCCATATCTAGGGCACCAACGTTGAATCTTTTGGCCCCATGACCTCAGCATGTACCTCCTTCTCTTGCTCCTGGCTCCCAAGCCATTCATAGAAGTTTCTCCCTGGGTGGCTTCTTTGTTTCTCCTCTTATATACCAGATCCCACTTCATCATCATTCATCCGCACTATGTTGCACCTTCAGTGCTCAGCTGAATGGTCTAAGACTTATACACACCTTTCAGTTCAACCCAAAGCAGCTGTACAGTCATTAGGCCATCAGTGCAGTCAAGATGTGGATGTTGTTTAAGGAACAAAATGATAGGTGCCAGTAAAAAAAAATGATGTCACCATAAATTGGAAAGAAATGTAGGTATTTCAATGTGATTATCACCCTTTCTTGGAAGTATATTTCCATGGTTACTTTTCTGATTATTCAGAACTCTAATACAGATCTTAAGAAAGGATCTTAAGAGCATGTCTTGAACATGTTATAACAATATGCCAAGAACACACAGGTACTCTCACACAAACACATACACAAAGGAAAAAGAAGATACAGGTGTCTATCAAAAGGAAAAAATTAGAAAAGATGATGACAATTACACAAATATGAACATAGTACTGACATGTTGCACAGAGATAATTATAGAGTAGTAGAAACCATGGAAACAGAATGTTCCAAAAGATAATAATGACTGACTTTTTTTTCTAAAATTTTTATAAGCTACTACTTAATAAGTTTTTCCCCCCTCAGGTACTTACCAAAATCTTTCCAAGTTTCACTGCTCAAATGCAATGTACTAGGCTCTTATGCAACAAATTAAAAAGATAAAAAATCCAGGTCATTTCCAAATCCATTGTAATTTGTTTAGAAACCTAAACTTTAAAACTCATTTAAAGTCCAAAATTTCACAGTTGAAAAGTTGGAAATGTAATTGATTTTTTTTCCTGGAACACTTAGCCGCCTTTCAATATTATAATTTAAGGGAATCATCCCCCTAAATATTTTGGAAATGCCTGAGAAGGGAATAAGAAGGCACTGTGCTATGTTATACTATTTGTATCTAAATTATAGTTTTTCATGGTAATTATCCAACAAAGATAACATTTATACACATCTAATAATCAGGTTAAAAAGTAGGGTAATTCATTCAAAAGTTATTAAACCAGAATGCTTTTATCAAAATAACGAAGAAGATAATTTTATAGGCAAAAATATACATTTATATGGAACTCCAATTAAAATAAATACATAGTTAATTAAAACAAGATTTAATTTCCAAGTTTTTGAAAAAAGTATTTTTGTAAATTTGAATGGCAATATAAATCAGAAATGACCCACAATTGGTTATACATTATGTAATGACTATTTAAAATAAGCTACTCATTTCTTTAACTTGGTTAAAATTATAGACTAGAAATTTAAATTTAACAAAAATTTACAGATATTTGATGTAAAACTGCTCATCCATGAACCTCTCTTATTAAGAAAAATTTTAGCTTGAACTACAACAATAAGAATTAAAACCATAAATTCTAATTTTTTTAATCCTGTATGTTATATGAAATGAAAATTCTGGGTCTTGCCCTTATTCTTGAATGCTGTGATTTCACTCACAGAAAACTCCTAAACAAAATAGTATGACTTTGGTTCATAGTTTATAAACTTTGCACAAATTTTGTTATGATAACCTGTTACCCACAGGGGAAGTTAAACATACACAAAAACAATATGATATTTACTAATTTTACATGATTGAATATAAAACTCCATTGGATCTGAATTTGTTTAGTCAACTGGAATTTAGTATGGACCAAAATCAGAAAAGTGAGCAATTAACATAAAATGTAAGTAATATCAGAAAAAGAAGACACAATCAATTAAAACCTGGTGATTGACAAACAAAATGCAATGAAAATTTATTATTTTTTCTTAACATTCTTCAAGTGATCTAGTAACCTAAAACATGGGATTTTAAACCTAGTATGATTGTTGTCAAATTCAGTAATTAAAAAATACTACCCTCCATAGAAAAGACACTCTTCTGTCAATTTTAAAGGATATTTACAGTTTACTACTTTTAAAACAAATTATTTACTCAAATAAATTATTGCCTTCAAGTGCTGGGTCCTCCAAGCATTTATTGACCATTATTTCTAGATTATATAAGCATGATAATTACTAGCAAGTAAAACTTGTTTTAAAAGCTTTGATAAGAATGTGGAAGGATGGGGGGAAAGATGGTGGGGGTGATTGATTGATCAAGATGCATTGATCAAGATGCATTGTACTCATAATCTGACTTCTGGTATTGAAATCCTTTTTATCTAACTACTTAAAAACTAAATATTTTTACTAAGCATTAGCAAGTAATGAACAATTATTAAAACAAAGGATTCCCATTTGTGTCTACAGCTTAAAGTCCAATGAGTGATTTGTAGTGATTCAATACTTTATGTGAATATAAAATCAAATAACCTACTTTCTTAAGACTATAATATGAATGGAATTATAAACAACTACAACCAGAAGTTTTGTTCAAAAACTGAATATTTACTTTAGAAGAGATATTCTTAAACAAAAAATGTATTTTCTAAATTATTTTAAGCTTGCAGACTCATTTACTTTTATTGCTTAAGAAAAATTATTAAAATGCACTTGGAAAATGTTTGCTAGTGGAACTGCATCCATTTTTCTTTTCCTAACTTTACTTCACATTGTGATATAGAATTAATTTTATAAAGGCAAAATTTTTATATATTATAAAATTAGTAACATGTTTTAATTCAAAAGGCAATAATTTACAGAAATAATATTTCCAAAGAATTTTGTGGGGTTTTTCTACAAAGTATTGAAATTTTTTTTCAGTTAAAAAAATTTTGCTTTAAGGTGTTTAGAAGCATTTCAAGTATTCTAGATTTTTGGAAAACATTGAATTCTTTACAAAAGACAGTTATGTTTAACTTTTACTCCATTGTAAAAATAAAAAGTCTTAAGGACTTTTTCCCCCTTCCAAAATCTCATTTTCACCTGAAATAATTGTATTCAGTTGATCTCAGCAGGTAAAGCATACATTCTTACAAGGTTTCACATTTCAAAATTTCAATAACACATTCAGACCAAGCCCTCCTCTTTGTGTGTGTGCGCGTTTGTCCATCAGCTTGCAGTTCTGTTATTTACACTAAATTTTAGTCTTCTGTAGCTCCCCAGAAATACCTTAGTGAATCCTCAGCAGTTACTAACCACTTAATAATTGTGACCCCGCCAAGCCCCTTCAAGTAGATCGTTAACCACAAGAGTGCCTGACAGTTTCCAAACCGTATCCTCGGTCCAAAAAGGAAAAGATAGGGCTTTGTGAGGCCGAAAGGAAGCGAAGGAAAACAAAACAAATGTAGCTCAAGCTGAAAGTGAAAAGTGCTTGGACAGATTAGTATTTTCTTTTCTGCGAGGCACCCTGCCAAGCTCTTTGCCCCCCCCCCAACACAGAAGAGTTCTTTCTTTCTTTTTTGTCCGATTTTTCTTTTCTGTTTCTTGGAAAGTGTTGCTATCTGTCCCTCCCACCGGTCCTTCATAATTATTGTTGTTGTTTTCTTTATTTCTTTCTCATCTGCACACATCACAGGCTGCTGATACACCCTCCGCCTCATCCTGTCAAAACCCCAACTCTGGGCGCCCCTGGGTGTTGAACCTCTGCCGGTTTGGGTCCACACATCCCACTCTCTCCCTTTCACGCCACTCACTGGAGTCGTGGGATCCCCCACCCCAGCTGCGGTGAAAACCGGAAATTTTCTCTTACACCGTCCCCCCACCCCCGCCGCCCTGCTCAGCCCCCCATTCGCCGCGGATCGCCTGGGAGCTGGGAAGCTCGGAGCACGGCCGGGGCTCGGCCGCCTCTCCCCTCTCTCCGGAAGACTTTAATTTGCACACTTGCTTGCCACCCCGCCGGCCCAGAGCACCCCCCCCCCCCACGGGCCCCCGCTGCCGGGTGGGTCTCTGGCAAAGTCGGCTTTCGGGTCCCCTCCCCCGGTGCGCCGCGCGGCCGCCCCTGCAGCCTCCCCACTTCGGGCCCCCGAGCCCCGGCCGGAGCCCCGAGGCCCCCGACCGCCCCCAGCGCAGCGCGGGCGGCGCCCTCCGCCGTCCCTCCGCCCTCCGCCGCTGTGCCCACCCCCTCGCGGCCGAGAGCGCCGCGGCCGGGTCCCCAGTCTCGTTACCTGCTCCGCGCGCGTTGGACACGTGCGGAGCCGGACTGACACTCGCCGCCGCTCTCCGGAGGCTCGGCGCCACTGGGCCCCGCAGGTAAGAAGCTACGGATTTGACTCGGGTGGGTGGACTTTCAGGGTAGGGGTCTGGGGGGACATCTGGAGGCTTGCCAGGAATGGAGACAAGGGTGGAGGGGGTAAGTACTGGAGTGGGGGGGCTGTATGTCCTCAGAATCGGCTTTGATTAACCCCTTAGGAGCCGAGACAGGGTTGGTTACGGGCGGGGGGCATTTTGGGGGAGCTTAGAGGAATCTTTTCTAATGCGGGGAGAGAGGGGTACCCACATCAGGGACATCCTCTCCCCCACTTCGCCCAACACCCAGGTCCTGTGCCAGCTCCCACATGTCCGTGCGCACAAACACCCACACATACAGTTCTCATCTAGCTTCTCCGAACAGAACTTGGACTCCACTTGGACATTCGCGTAATCATTCACATTGAGGTTTAAATTGTACCGTCTCCGGAGACCCCATGCTTGAAAACGTGTTTCCGTGCCCCCTGTTCCTTTCCCTCCCCCCCCCGCCCCCTAGAAAGCTCGCTCTGCAGCTTTTGGAGGTGTGGGTGTGGGCTCCATCTTCCCCACTGTGAAATAAAAGTTAACGCAGGCTTCCTGCTGGCAACCCCCGCGGGCGTGTTCTGCCCCGCCGAGAGCTCGCCGCCCGCCGGTCCCCAGGCTCGAAGCCCCGCGAGGACGCACGTTTGCTTTAGTTCCCGAGTTTATTTTTGTATTGTTTCAACTCTCAAGAGTTCAAAATGCACGCCCCGCAGTGATCCGTTCCCGGCCCCGCGGCGCGCCCGTCCGTGTGCACGTGGACACATGTGCGTGTGCGCACACGCGGGAGTCGCGGTCCCCGGGGCGGCCTCTCCATGCAGCGCTGGTGGCGACCCTCGCGGGGCTCGGCGAGGCTTGGGGAGAGGCACATGAAGGATTTCATTGAGTGTGAAGACAGAGAGCAGAGACAGAAAGCAGAAGGAGGCGGCTGCAGCCTTTGTAGTCGCGGAGGAATGCGGAAATGTTGAAGCACTATGTCAAACTTTTTTGAAATGGGGTCAAGTCACATTCAGCCAGCGTGGGAAAGCAACAACAACAACAAAAAAAAGTGGAGGAGAGGGGGGGAAAAGGCATTGCTGCTCCGATTTCCCCGCGCCGCCGAAGCGGACCATCCCGGGGGCGCGCGGGAGGGGGGGAGGGGGCGGGTGCGGGGCCGGGCGGGGGCCGCGGGCGCAGCTCCCTGCGGGGGTGGGACGTCCCTGACGCTTCCTTCGCTTGGGAGAGGGGCGGGGGGGGGGGGCTGGACTGGAGCGAGAGGGGGAGGGCGGCGTCGAGAGGGGCGGGCTGGGCGACCGCCGGCGGTTTCCCCGCTACCTGTGTGGCCCACGACCTGGCTCAGACCCCGGGGCAAGCTCCGGGGGGCTCTTTTCTCGGCTTTTAAGGGAAGTTCTGAAAGGAGCGAGTGTGGGCGGCTCTGCCCACGCTGCGGTCCGCTGCGTCCGCACCCGGCGGGGGTCGCGCCTTGGGTGTTTTGGTTCCCTCCCCCCCCCATCTCTTTTCCTTCCTGCCAGAAGATCAGCGGGCCAGCGGTTGCGGGGCAGGTAATTTCGAGGTGTCCCGAGGGACTCGCGGCTGTGGGGGTGGGAACTTGTCTAGGTTCTGGGTAGCCACTGAATGGGTAGGGTACGTGAGGGTACCCCCCCGTTACCCCCACACACACCGGCGCTTTGTTGTGCAGAAGGGGTGAGGGGGTGCCGACTGCACCACCAGACCTGGCCCTCTAGCCCACGGGGCAGCTGATAACGCCACCTCCGCTCCCTAGGTCGGGGCGCCGCTGGCACTGGATAGAAGTTCTCCAGACCTCCCCCAACAGAGCCCCTCTTTTTATCACCTTTACTCACCCCTCCCCCTTTTAAGGGAGGTTGCGCGTTGACAAGGTTTCAGTCAGTTGAAAACTTAACAAGATGAGTCACGGTTATGCTATCTTGCTCCTGAAGTTATTCTTTAATGACACGGCCAGCCAGCATGTGTCAGACACTACTTTCCCCTCACCCTGGTGGGATCCCTTGGGGAGGGGGACTTACCCGCCCCCCCCTCGAGTCGCCCACCCTCTAGCCTCGGTCCTCCCCTACCAGATGGCTTGTCTTGCCTGGGTTTCCACTAGGGAGGTCCTCGGAGTCGGAGGAAGAATTCCGTTTCCCACCAAAGACTCCTTCTCCCCCCCCCCAAAAAAAAGACCATTTGTATGTGCGGAGCCCTTTTTAAATGTCTGCTCATAGAAAAACTGAAAGTAGAAAGAAAGGAAGCAATTTCCGAGCAGATGTCTGACCACCCCTTCTCGCACACTCCCAGCATCGGGTTACAAGGTCCCAGGAGCCCCCACCCACATTCTGCGGGCCCCACACGGGCGAACCTCCCAAGTCCCTTCCCACCAGATTGCGCACGACCTTTGAATGCCCATCCCCACCCCACCCCCGACCCTCCTTCTGCCGGCCGGTCCGGGCCCCTGGGAACTAGGCTCTCCCTCCCCTTACCCCCCGCGGGGCAACAATGATATAGGTATAAATATGAAGCCGTGACATTGACGTGCCCGGCGCCTCCCCTCCCCCGCGCTCCCGGCACACTCTGGGCCGCTCGGCACGCCCCCTCCCGTCCCGCTGCGTCCCGCGCGGCGCTCATCCCCGAGGGGCCCCTGCAGCCTCCGCGCGAAGACGGGCTCCAGCCCGGCGAGGGAACGAAAAGTAACTTGGCCTTTTCTCGGAGAAACTGGGGAGGAATCGGCGTCGGGGGAAGAGGAGGGTAGCGATGGGGGCTCGGGGAAGGGGGAGCTGGAGGAGGGAAGTCCGGAGGAACCCCCGTGGATAGCTAGCTCCGGGGATGTCTGATGGCACTTTCTTCTCGTCTTCCCCGTCTCGTCTTTTAGGTGCTAAGATTGCGGACCGAGGCGCGTCCGGGCAGATTATGTGATCGCCTCCGTGTCGGGGTGGAGGACTTCGCTTCGGGGAGGGAAGAGGAGGGATCGGCGGTTCGCTCCTCTCCGGCGGCGCGGCGCGGCGCAGCGACTCGGCTAGGCGGAGTTTCGCGGCCGCCGCACCACAGTCGAGCCAGGCGAGCCGGCGGGGAGGTCGCTCCATCCAGTCCCGGCGGCCACGAAAGCCCCGGCACCGGAGCGCCGGAGCGGGCAGGGCGAAGGCCGGGGGGGACCGAGGGAACGAAGGAGCGAGCCGGCGATTGCACCCCCCGCCGACCCCAGCGACGCAGCGCCGGGCGGCATGGAGAAGGAAGGGCTGAGCCGGGCGGACCAGCAGTACGAGTGCGTGGCGGAGATCGGGGAGGGCGCCTATGGCAAGGTGTTCAAGGCCCGCGACCTGAAGAACGGAGGTCGGTTCGTGGCACTGAAGCGCGTGCGGGTGCAGACGGGCGAGGAGGGCATGCCGCTCTCCACCATCCGCGAGGTGGCGGTGCTGAGACACCTGGAGACCTTCGAACACCCCAACGTGGTCAGGTAAGGAGGGAGGACCGCGCCGTGCCCTCGGGGGAAGCGGGCTGGGGCGTGGGGGGGGGGGTGGGCCGATCCTCGGGTCCAGAAAGGTGCCAGGCAGGGGTCGGCCTGGAAGGCCCTGCGCGATCTATTAACCAGACAAGATGAGAGTGAGTTTTATCCACAGAGCCCTGAGCCAGAACCAGTGACCTTGCCAGCAGAGCAAACAACAACAAAAAACAAACCACAGAGGAAAAAAAAAACTTGCTTCTTTACCGCTGAGCTACTCCCAAGTACTTTCTCTCTACTGTCCTTTAGGAGTCCTGGAGAGCTGGGTTCTTTTGGAGACAAAATCCAGCCAGCCTAAAACAGGTTCCACCAGCTCCTTGTACATATATAGATAGATAGATACACATATGTATGTATATACATGTACATATATACATATATGTATATATTTCTGCCTTTGGAGGACTTCATGAGACTGAGAATGAGTGAGGAGGTAACAGGTTGTGTGATAATTAGAAGGGAATTTTAAGGGTCGAGCCTAATATAAATCAGGTTTAAGAAAATGTAGAACATGTCAGTCCTACTCAGTTTCTTTTTATCAAAGTCGCCAAATAACGATTTCTGATGGTCTAAGGAGTTGGTGATGCTTGGTGTCAAATGCCGTTTTAAAAAATGTCAAAGTCAAGCATGGTGATGCATGTCTGTAATCCCAGCTCTTGGGAGGCTTAGGCAGGAGAGTTTAAAGCCAGCCTTGGCCACACACATTGGGAGACCCTATCTCAGAAGAAAAAAATAAAATTGGACTGGGTAAGTGATACTGGGCCAGCTTCCTAAGCATAAGGCTCTCCCAGTACTATCAGGTGGGGGGAAATGTCTTGCAAAAGTGTCACCTGTTGGTATTACTTCATGACCCTATGCTGACAGAGTCTTTAGACTTCTATTAAGGGTTAGATGTGAATCTAGGATGTGGCCTCTTTAGATTCTAAATGTCCTGCCCTGGCTTTCCCAGTTATGCAAGTGGGTAGGCAATGCAGTATTCCTAACTTTCTCCTGTGTAGTAACCAGTATTAAAAGAAAGTGTTTGTGATTTAGGATAATGATGTTTTCTTAGTGATCCTGGAATTTCCCCATTGTGTGTGGTTGTGTCATCCTTTTCTTTCTTAAACCAATGCATAGCTACATAGCTTGAAATCAAAAAGGAATGCAGAGAAACTTGTACACACTGAGTTGTGATTTTTAAC
The DNA here is from genome assembly GCF_000151885.1 of Dipodomys ordii. Classification (NCBI taxonomy): domain Eukaryota; kingdom Metazoa; phylum Chordata; class Mammalia; order Rodentia; family Heteromyidae; genus Dipodomys; species Dipodomys ordii. Next base: position 1,299,762 of record NW_012267306.1, read on the forward strand.
CTTTTTGGGCTCTTAATGTGTGGGAGAAAGGAGATTTGGAGGATCATCTCCCTTTTTTCTTGTCCATCTAGGGATTCTGTTCGACAAATACGTGCCTACTGTGTGCTCTGTGGATGAAACTATGTAAATAAGCATGGCTAAATATTTTTGTAAAAAGTCAAAACAGTTTAACATTAGTCATCAAAATGGAGAGACCCAGGACTGACCTTTGAAATACCAAGCCCTCTACAGAACCAAGAGAGACCAAGTATCTTCAAAATCTTCCTGGGAGGTTTTAACTTGTCTCCTTATCCTAGGCTGGGTGATTTGTGAGATGCTTTGTTACCAGCACAGTCAGACTGAGGCTAGAAGGCAGCAGAGAATCATAAGTACATAAATAGAGTAATAAAGGGTTGGAAAGATATGACCCCATTAGCCTATACTTAAGGCAGAAAAATGAGATTGGGAGAATAGTGTTCTAGAAGATGGAAGTTTATGTAAAAGCATTAGTTTACCTTTTGTGTCTCTGTGTGTGCTTGTTGAAAAACAACAAAAACTTTGGGAAGGAGGGTCTTCCCAAAAGGGAAGGGAGGGAAAAAAGCAAACGTTCAATTCACCAGACTTAGTTCTTTTCCCAGAGCAATCACAGAAGCTCTTCCCAAAGAATGACTTTCAGCACTTGAATTTTAAGACCGAAGTTGCTTTTTTTTTTTGTCGGTCGTGGGGCTTGAACTCTGGGCCTGGGCGCTGTCCCTCATCTCTTCAGCTCAAGGCGAGCGCTCTACCACTTGAGCTACAGCGCCACTTCCAGTTTTCTGGTGGTTTATTGGAGATAGGAGTCTCAGGTCTCTCCTGCCTGTGCTCGCTTTGAGGCGTGATCCTCAGATCTCAGCCTCCTGAGTAGTTAGGATTACAGGCGTGAGCCACAAGCGCCCGGCCGAAGTTTTTGTTTTATTTTTGTTACCTGTAAAAGATCCTATTGAGAGTGATTATCAGGTATACAAATTAAAATATAAAATTAAATAATGTTTTTCTAATAGACTGTATAATACTGTCACAAAGCCCAATTAGGAAAGTTGTGCCATTGTGTTGGGTTCCGTTGGTTGATCCTCTTGAGATGGGTGATCTTTAGAGATGTTGAAGTTGACATGGATTCTCAACTGTGAATTATACAAGGCTCTACAATGAACTGAAGAAAAAGGCATCATTCTCTGTAATTGTTTTTTACCTGAAGTGAGGTAATGATGATACCTATCTTGTAGAGTTTGTAAACTTAAAAGTACTTCAAGTATCTTGAATATTTGTATTTCAGCAGATTAGTGGGACTCTTGCCTTCCAGTTCCTAAGAAGGCATCAGTTTTTCTGACTTTTTTTTTAAATCTTGTCCAGCTTATTTTATTTAGTATAATGTCCTCATGATCCATCCATGTTGATAAAAACAACAGTATTCCTTTTAAAAAGGTGAAGGTATATGTCCAGTAGTTGGATTTCTGTATTATACTGTAGTTTGGCTTTTAACATTTGGGGGTACCTCCATACCAATTGACATTCTTGTATTTTCTTGCCAGTTTATCTTTTTTTTTAATTTAATTTAATTTTATTTGTGAACATACTGTACAGAGGGGTTACAATTGCATGGGCAGGATAATGCGTACATTTCTTACCAAGCATTGCAGCCTCCTCCTTTGTTTACCCTTCACATCACTTCCCAGCCTCCCCCCTCCCCCCTTTTCTGACTTTTTATATAGAATACATGATATTAAAACTCAGACACTTCAGGCTTTAGAAATAATGAAGCTACTTGAGAATAATTAGCCTGAGGTTTGTCCCCCCCCCAAAAAAAAACTCCAAGCAAACTCCAAAACACATTAGTCAGAAGTTGTGAAATTAGTGACACTTGAAGTTATTGATGAGATTACCCTCAAGAGCTGAATACCTCCATTCTCTCTTGGTTTCCTTCCTGTTTCTTCTCTTCTGCCTCTGCCTTGGGACAACCACTGCCCCCCTTAACTTGCTTGGGTCATATTAGGAATTTCTGATTTACAGGTTTGCTAAGATTTTTTTTTCAAAGTTAGGAAATAAGTGAGAAATGACAACAGTTCCTTCAAGTGTCAGATTTGAACCCCAGACCTGTCGTTGTTGTCCATAGGATAAGTTTTGTAGTTGTATGCCTGGTTTATTCAAAGTTGTTTGGAAGGGCAGATGCCTTTTTAAGTGCCTTCAAGTTATAAGTAATTGATGATAATTATAGGGTTTCCCCACAGATAGTTAAACCTTAAGCTTGAAAGAACACAATAAACATATTAGTTTTATTTTTTAAGTTTTAAGGTTTTAATTTTGAAAGACTTACTATAAAAGCTTACTTGAGTTGTTGGCCCAGGCACTGTGTGCATGCACAGAGATGATGATTTGAAATTCTTGCTTACCTGCATGTGATATCTCCCAGGCACAGGCTTGACCAGCCAAATAGTGTCTGAAATGTAAATTTACTTTTATTTTACAGTTGTTAATCTTGAATTCAGAAGACTTTGCCAAAATCAGACTTCAGTATGAACAAGCGTTGGAGTTTCTGCACTCCATGAATGAGTTCTGTTTTCTATCCTGAACTAAAACACATAGAGAGAAATAAAACATAATAACAAGTTTTGTCAGGAGTGCATTTATTCACCAGCTGTTTATAGGGGCCTATTATGCTGTCAGACAACCTGAAGATAACAAGCTGGGATAGAGGACTGAGCAAGTCAGAATTAGTAGCTACACTTGTATGATATACCTTGTTATAGGATGAGTTGCTTTTTTCTCTTTAACAGTTCATTTGTCTTTATTTCAGTTGCCTTTATTTCAGTCAAACCAGTTTTATAGAGCAATTTAGTTTGCAATAGTTTAGTTACCAGGAATTTGACGGTTGAGTAGGCAAGATACCTAAATGTTAATAAGAATCACATGCTTTTTGAAGATTAAATTTCACCTTTAGGACATACATAATGACCTGTACAAGAAGTCATTCACATGGAACTATGTATAAGAATATTGGATGGGAGAAAATGATCAGAGATGACATTGATGAAGTTGCATTGTACTTATAAACTGACATTTTGAATTGAAACTCCTTTGTACAACTACTTAAAGATAATTTAAAAGTAAAAAAAAAATAAGAGCATTTGCTCCATGTATTCAACACATATTTAGAAAAGACTTCATCTCTAAAAGCCACAGGGTTGGGAGTGCTGGAGAAATACAAATCACTCACTCCTAGCAACTCCCTCAAGTGGTTTCCCAACGTTAGAAGGAATAATATTATCATAAAATTTTAGACATGAAAGTATCATATGCCTAAGTGAAATATAGATAAAGGATTAAATTTATTAGAATATCAGTGAAAGTAATTCAAGTGCAAAAACTGATTCTGTAAATGAATGGTTTAAACTATCAGTGAGTAATATATGCTTTCTAAAGGTCTAAATATGTTAAATTTTTACTAGAATATGCAGTTAATACTTTAAAAATCAAAGAAACAGAAAAGTTAGATGGTTCAGTGATTATTTAGGGACTTGTAATTTTCTCTTTAAACAGCAATATGCAGAATGAAAGGAGAGTACAGTTATGATTTCTCTAGAAAAACTTATAAGATAGAAAAATTTGGCTCTGTATGGAAGCCAGGTCTTCAGGTAGGTAGTTCATGGAGATCCTTACAAAGAAAGGTTGTCTTGTGGATTAGTAATACACTATGTATGGCCTGTTTTAGTGAATGCAGGAATAACTTATTTAAAAGTCAATACGTTAATAATTATGTTCCTTCGTTCTGAAGAGTTCCTTGAAAAGTCTCCAATTTATCAGGATTTATTAGCAAACAAATATTTTTTCAATGTTATTCTATTTTTACCTTGTTCCTACAGAAGAACTTGGTAATTCTGAATGTATATCTTTGTGGTTGTATCCTTTTTTATGTAACATCATCATGACAGTTTTACAAATTCTCTATAGAGTCAGGGGGAAAAACAGACTCTAAGAGGGGAATATTTAAATTTAAAATTTGGGAGGTACTTTCCTATGTAAAAAAGTGCTATATGTAGACTAAGTGGAAGGTTTGCTAAGCATAAATGATAATGCCAAGTGCTGGTGACTCATACGTGTTTTCCTAGCTACTCAGGAGGCTGAGATCTGAGGATCAAGTTCAAAGCCAGCCGGAGCAGGAAAGGTCATGAGATTCTTATCTCCAATAAACCACTCAGAAAACTGGAAGTGGCACTTTCTGTGGCTCAAGTGATAGAGCGCTAGCTTTGAACTGAAGAGCTGAGGGACAGAGTTCAAGCCCCATGACTGACAAAAAAAAAGAATAAATGATATCAATTCAAGAAACTTCTGAATTGTGCCGTATACCCTACTGAAGCCTTGTGTTTTAAAAAGATGTTTATACTATGAAATTGTGCTTTTAAAGAACTTGGGTTATAACTATAACCATTTAAGCTAAGTAGTAATATAGTAATATAATTAAGCAGTTCATCAGTATTTATTTTGGATAACAATAGAAAAAATGTAATATTTGGTACTTGTCTGATGAATGAAATATTACATAAATTGGATTTAGTACTTAATGAAATGAATACAATAATAATTAAGCTAAAACAGCATAACACGTAAGTCAATACATTTTGCCCAGGTTTTTGAGGAACTGTTGCTGTTTCTTGTAAATTTCAGATGAGCTTCTCTGTCTTCCTAGGAAGTGATCAATTATGAACTTCCTAATGTTGCAGAAAACACGGTAAAGATGAAATCTGGGCCCAGGTAACAGAAGGAACAAGTGTGCTTGTGTGATCTTGGGCATTGTCCACTATCTAGGAGGCAGCATTGGAAATGGACACCTGAAGTTGATTATTAGCCTTCTTTTAAAGGCCAGCATTTGTGTGGTGATTCATAATGGGGCACACTGGCCAGCAGCCAGCAAGGATTTTTATAAGATACATTGGGTAGTTGCTTTGCATTATCACCAGTTTGCTGCTGTCACTGACTTTTTGTTTTACCAGCTGCACATAGCTACTTTCACCTGACAAGTAAGGAAGGACACCATGAGGCATGTGGCAAGAATCCTTGCAAGTGTAAACTTGCTACCTGGAGGTCCATCTGAGATAATAAAAACATTTGAGATAAGATACTAAGTATTGCCAACATATTCTTTGCCTGTAATAGTTTGCCTAAAGTTTTTAGCAACAACTGACTTTGTAGCCATCTTAGAATCACAGTATGAGAATTTTATAATTAGATGGGTCCTAGATTTAATCTAAGTAGCTGTGGTTCATTTATGAGCCATGAGATTTTTTTTTAAAACGTGTTTTTACTCATTGGTTTTATTTTCAAGCTATATGCATCATAGACATGAAATGACTGGAGATAGTTAATGTTCAGGAAGGTTTATGAACCTCATTAGCAGGACAGGATGACTAATGGTAATTGCATACCAAAAGCCTCCCTTAAGATGTAAACATATTTTCAGTTTAAATGACAATGTTTGCTGACCTGTGAACAAGGACTGTGCCTTTTATATACATGAATAATAATATGAAGTTTACAACCATTGATAGGCCAATGTAAGTTTCCTGAATGAATGAATGAAGTAGACTAGATTAGCATTAGTAATTGATTAGTAATTGTTGGGAGAGTTTTAAGTGACAAAGGTCATATTAAAATGTTTAGCTGTACTCCCATAAATTCACACCTGTAAATTCTAGCTGTACACAGGATGAGATCTGAAGATTTCGGTTTGAAGCCAGTCTAGGCAGCAAAGTCCAAAAAACTTATCTCCAGTTGACCACCAAAATGCAAGAAGTTGAACTATGACTCAAGTTTTAGAGCAATAGATTTGAGGGAAGAAGCTCAGGGACAGAGCCCAGACTGAATTCACATCCCAGGACCAGCGCGCGCGCGCACACACACACACACACACACACACACACACACGAATGTTCAAATACATATTCCTATTTAAAAATTTTCTTCAGTTTAGTCTTCAGTACACATGTTGATTTTACTGGTATTTTTTTTATATTTTCTTTGCATGTGCTTGTTGCATGTATGCTAAACATGTATGCTACAGGCAAATAGACTCATCCATTTCCCCTAGATGTCCTTCTTGACATCCACCTCTGTGACTTTAATTTGGACTGATCTCATGATATGCACTTGATGCCCCTCCCCGTACCACTCATTACAAATGTTGAAATGCTACCCATCATTCAGGGTCAACATTTTGTGCCACCTTCTTGGTAAGATCCTCAATACCTTTTTGAGGTACATTTCTGCTTTCTTGGAAACCCTACAACTTTGGACCTGTTATATGGGTACTTAATATATTTCTTTTTTTTATATTAATTCTGTTATATAAAATATATTAACCTCCTCCCACCTACAACTTTTTTTTTTTTTTTGGTTGGTCGTGGGGCTTGAACTCTGGGCCTGGGCGCTGTCCCTCAGCTCTTCAGCTCAAGGCGAGCGCTCTACCACTTGAGCTACAGCGCCACTTCCGCTTTTCTGGTGTTTTATTGGAGATAGGAGTCTCACGGCGGTCTCTCCTGCCCGGGCTGGCTTTGAACCGCGATCCTCAGTTCTCAGCCTCCTGAGTAGCTAGGATTACAGGCGTGAGCCACCAGCGCCCGGCTCCACCTACAACTTTTCATTTCCCATTATAAAGCTCCTAAGTCCTAATGTCTTGGGATCATGTCTGTTGTTTACACCCTATATCCAGAACAATAAAATGAAGAAATAGCAAATGGATAAAATAGTAGAAAAGAAGTCTAGTTATTAAGGAGGGGACCATATGGGTTATTTCCATTACATGAGAGAATGCTAATATTAGGGAATGTCAAATAAAGAGAGAGAACAGATTTGTATATTGGATTACACTTACTAGATTTCCTGGGAAATGACTTTAAAAATGCTGAAAAAGTTTCCTTTTTGTTTTACTGCTGTTTCTATAGTTTATATTAAACTGAGTTTTAAAGTTCAAGCAAGTCATTCCCATAGTTAACTGTACAGTCAGACTTGATTTATATACTGTGAAGAAGATATTAATGTTAGGAAATGAGCACATATTCAGCAAAAGTAGAAAGTGATTTGAACATTTTAAAATGGAAGAATGTAAAGTCTCATGAATTCAGTTGCCTGAATTCTTTGACATTTGTTTTTTGCCCCATTAATATTAATTTCTTTGGCTTTCTATAGTGGAAAAACTGTTAGAGCAGAATTAAGTAAAACCTTCCTAGTAATTTCCAAAAGGTGATGATTCTGGATTCCATCCAGGCCTTGTCTTCTTCTCTTCTACATGATTTGTGTACAGAGAATTTGGATTTCACCTTGACATACAGATAGATTGAGTTAGGAAGTTCTTCACCAATGAGACTAATTCCAGTTCCTCAAGACACACATGATATATCTGCACACACTAGTTCATGGACATGCAAACTTCTTCCCAAAAGAAGAAAGTGTTGTCTTATCTTGTTCCTCCATGTATCTCAAACATTTGGCATGGTTCTCAGAATTTGTAGCCCAGAATGAGTAGCTGTGAGTGAATATATTCCATCTAGGAATTCAAGTTTAATTTTTGTGGGGGTCAGGAATGGATAATGATGACTTTACATATGTAGAGTTTCTAGTATTAAGTATTTTTTAGCATTGGGCATATTTAATTCTTTTGCTAAATGTGACTTAGGTCAAAAAGTGTTTGACATTGAAATGTTCATCCCATTTTCTTCACCTAACAGGAGGCCTGGAATTTGTTTTAAAATGAAATATAAATGCAGTAAGACTGGATTATGAGTTACTCACTTGGTGAAGTTACGGAGTTTCAGTGTACTACCCTGTCTCCATATGTTCCAAAATTTTTGTAATAGTAAGTTTAAGAAATGTACAGGCTAATGAACGAGGATTTGGGAGACTTGATTCCATCCTACTTATTATCTTTGTGGTGTAGGTAAATTCCCAATATCTCTAGGCTGCTATTTTCCATAATAAAGAAGGAAATTATTTTAACACTTTGAATCTTAGGTTTCTGTGACCAATGGAATTATTAATACAACAATCACATATTTTATATATGAAGGGTATTATTATTTTTTTTGGTCGGTCGTGGGTCTTGAACTCTGGGCCTGGGCACTGTCCCTGTGCTCTTCAGCTCAAGGCGAGTGCTCTACCACTTGAGCCACAGCGCCACTTCTGGTTTTCTAGTGGTTTTATTGGAGATAAGAGTATCACAGACTTTCTTGCCCAGGCTGGCTTTGAATTGTGATCCTCAGCTCAGCCTCCTGAGTAGCTAAGATTACAGGCGTGAGCCACTGGCGCCTGGCTGAAGGGTATTATTTAACAAAACTAATTCCTGCCTTCAAGAGGCTTATAGAATTTATGGAAGAAACTGAGATGTACATAGATATACATATTAATTTTTGGTAATGTTTACTGTAATTTTTCCATCCCATAGGAATGGAGCTAATATTTCCAAACAGATGTGTATTAAATTATAGCAATTATATAGTAAAAGATCTTTCTTCTGGGCATTGGAAATTGGTGTTAGGTTTATCCCATGTTGCATCCTATTAATGGATTTGTGTGTGTATATGTGTAGGAGAAGTTGTGGACCAAGTGCATCTGACAACACATGGGAGCTGGATGGGTTGTTTTATATTTCAGTTTTTAAAGCAACTCTTAGACAAGGGAGATGCTTTACTGTTCTTTAAATTTGAAAGTTTCCATGGAACTATTCATCTTTATGACCCACATTGGAATTTCTCCTTGCTCTCTAAGGATATTTCTAGTACATAACTGCTTTGTATCATTTAAAGTTTTGCTCCATGTACTCTGTGTTTAAATCTTTAAGAAGTTCTAGCTGCAGCAAGGAAACCATACTCTTTCAGGAGCAGCAATCTCCAGGGAATCCTCTCTTTTTCTTTGCTTCCTTTTATTACAAATAATCTCATAATTTCTGTGTTTTGTATTCCTGATAGTTGGTGTAAATCCTTTACTTTTCCTAGAATGCTCTTCTTTTAGAAGGCATCAAAATATAATATTGGAAACATCAATACTCTTCATCAACAGAACAAGAAAAACGAGCATTTCAAGGGCAGACTTTAAGGTAATTGGATATGACCGATTCATTTGAAAATATTTAGCAAAAACCAAAAGACTGAGTAGTTTTAAGTTGGAAACTTTAAATGATATAATATACAGCCCCAATCATATAAAATTACTTAGAGAAGTTATTAAGTAAAAAGGAGATACTTTCTTGCTGAGCCATGAGAAACCAAGAGACAGATTCCAAGATTGGGCCAGAAAGGATCCCTCAAAGCTAATTATGAATGAAGGGCATGTCACTTATATAAGTTTTGTTAAGGAACAGGGAGAGCATAGATTGCACTTTCTTACACATTAAGATACAAAACGAATTGTTACATCCTATTAGTCTGTATTAATGTTTTTAAGCCTGTGGGATTTATCAGTGGTTATGTAATTAACTACTAGATTATGATGCCAAAACTGATGCTAGATAGTTTCTGGGACGTACTGGGTTTTGTAAGAGCAAAGTCTTTATTAGCAGTTTGCTTTAAATTTCTCAAATATGTCTGATTCTGGGTGATGAGCTTTATCTCAAGGAGAACTCTGTAACTGTAATTGAACCTATGGTACCAATTCCAATCCTAGAAATACAGACTTTGAAACAAGTCCAGAGAAGCATCTTTGTTTATGAATGATCGCTGATATGTTTTTCCCTGTGGCTGATTTTATTAAAAAAAAAAGTGAATCCATCATTAGGCAAAGAAAGAATGAGTAACATGTAGCCATGTATCTGAAGGGACTTACACACTCATTAAAAGGAGGGGAGAAGATGACCTAAATTGAGATAGAGTTGAGAATCTGGGATAAGTAGCTCTGACATTTCTTGCTAGACTGCACCATATGCAATGAGATGAAAATTGTAGTATGTGTAGAAAGCTCTCAAGCTAATGCATGTTGAATGAGCAAATTTTCTTGTAATAACTGCTTTAGATTTCCCACTGTGTCTGGCACTCAAAATACTTGAATGTTTGCCCAAATTAATAGAGAATGTTTGCTTCCAATTAGAATAGAAACTCCATGAGGGAAGATATTTTTGTTTTGTTCATCGCTTTATTTTTCAGTTTAATAAATACCCATTGAGTAAATGAATTAGTGAGCAGATAAACTATAACCAGAGATTACTTTTTGCTGTAACTTTATTGGCAATAAAAATGTAAATCAGAACTAAAATTTAGCAGATACTTTATCTTCCTATTTATTCATTTTACCGTATAGCCTAATGCTTACGGTAATAAATTGGTTTCTGACTTAGGAAGAAGTTATTAGAATGATGAGGATTGGGCCCTGAAGCATGTCCTTTCTAATTTTTGCTTCCATTATGTTCGTTAAATTATGAACATAATTTTCTATCAATAATATTAAATGAGATGCTGTAAGACTGCAAATGGTCTTTTATTTGTTTGCAGATTTGATTAAAATATTTTGGTGGAAATTTGAGGACATGGTTTCATATTCTCTGGGATGTGAATTTTTTTTTTAATTGTGAAAATACCATACAGAGGGGTTACAATTACATGGGCAAGTTAATGAGTACATTTCTTATCAAGCATTGTTGCCTCCTCCTTTGTTTCCCCTTCTCATCCCTTCCCATTTCCCGCTCACCCCCCATCCTGGGATGTGAATTTCTTTCCTTTTTTTGCCTGGGGTGGGGGTGGAGGGGTGGGTCCGGTTGTGGGGCCTGAACTCTGGGCCTGGGCACTGTCCCTCAGCTCTTCAGCCACTTGAGCCACAGCACCACTTCCGGCTTTTTTTTTTTCTGCTTATGTGGTGCTGAGAAATCGAACCCAGGGCCTCAAGCATTCAAGGCAAGTGCTCTACCACTGAGCCACCTTCCCAGCCCTGGGATGTGAATTTCTATTCAGATGTATGTATACATTCCCCTTAAGAGTTTTAATGTGCGCTATGAAGTCCTTTTGTGAATGGCTATAGCTATCATTACATGTAATGAGAGGCTCAAGTGGTCAGTCCCATTATGGGCCTTGCCCCAGGACTCCTATTTTAGGCTCATATTACACATATTTTTCTTTTCTGATCATCTAACCAGTTGTGACATCACTTGTTTATATAATTATACAAATAAGTTTTAGAAAGGAAAAGGAGAAGAAAGGAAGACTAGAGTGATATTCCCAGTCAGTTAGGGGTCTGTTGCAAGGATGTTGTTCCTAAAGTACAGTATCAGTTTGCAAGGGAGTGGAGTTTGTAGTTTTTAAAAATTTAAGTAGACACAAATCTATTGAAATAACTGTTCAGGCTAATATTGCTGCTAATTTAGAGGCTTCTTCTTTTTTTTTCCGCCAAAAAGTAGCTATAATTTTACAAATCAAAATGACTAGCATGATGAAACAAAATGTGAGGTCATTGGTCCAATAAGGACTTCAGTTGAGTGGAAGGTATAAATGGTAACAAGAGGATAGCCACAAGCTATCTCAGATTAGAGATAAAAGAATCAAAACATTAATTAGGCTGGGTACTGGAAACTCACATCTGTAATCCTATCAGGAAGCTGAGATCTATGGGATCAAAGCTCAAAGCCAATCCAAGTAGAAAGTCCAAGAGACTGCTCCTCCAAAAATAACAGAATGCAGAGCTAGCGGCATGGCCCAAGTGGTATAGAAGTAGCCTAGCAAGGTCAGGGCCTTTAGTACAAACTCTTTGAAAGTGTCCCAGTCCGGGCAGGAAAGTCTCTTATCCAGTTAACCACCAAAAAGCCAGAAGTGGAGTTATGGCTCAAGTGGTAGAGCTCTAGCCTTGAGCACAAAATCTCAAGGGACGGCATCCAGGCCAAGAAGTCAAGCCCCAGGACCAGCACAAAAAAAAAAAATGCGGAAAGAAGTTTTTTGGGCGTCCTTTTGTACACAACAGCCTATTGATGATCTTCTCTGTAAACGAGTGTGATGACATGTCTCTGACATGCTTCAAACTGGGTAAACCACAATGGGTGTGGTCCCAGGAACAGTTTGCCTGTCTATTACAACTACTGAGCAAATGGGTTGGCATGAATAGTTAAATCCTTAATGTGTACATCATTAAGAGGTCGGTATGTCTTCTCATTTACTGGTAACTTCTCCAACTCATCCAGAGTCTCCAGACCATCTATCACGTTTCCAAATACTGTATATTTCATGTCCAAATGTGGCTGCTTGCTGTAGGTGATGAAAAACTGAGATCCATTGGTGTTTGGGCCATTACTCGCCATAGGTACAACCCCTCTAACATTGTGCTGTTGGATCTCCTGTTTGAACCATGAAACCCTTGATATTTCTATGAAATATACAGCCATTGTAGTAATTACTGGCACAAAGAGCCAAGAAGTGCTCACACGTCCTGGGTGTCCTCTCACAGAAGACTTCTATTTTAATATCACCTACATCTGTATGAAGTGTGACAGACATTTCTCTTCTTGATGCTTTCAGGAAGCACTATTTCAATTCTCAAAATCTTCCATAGGAAAGCTTGGAAGTTTTTATTCCCCTCGTCGGCCAGAAATGTTCACTCCAAATAGCCCAAGATCTGCAATAGCATTAATGGAGAGCTCAGCTAGCACTGAATAAATAAATGCGTTTAGAGGCTTCTTAAACAACCATTTACTTATGGTCACAAATGCAGTGGGTTGGGAATACAGACAGCAGAGATGTATCTGTGTCTAGGACAGAGGCTGGAAATGGTGCAACAGGTGGGAGTTTGACTCATTCAGAAGTTTCTCCATTCTCAAGTCTGGTGGTTCTATTGGGTTAGTAGATGTATGCTAGGAACTGAACCAGGGCTGTTGAGCAGAACATGTATACCTGGCCCTGAACTTCCTTCCAACACTGAAGATTCAAAACAGTTGGACTTACTATTGGCTCATGGATCCAAAAGCCAGTGTAAACCTTTTTGAACGAATTTTTTTCCTTTGACCTCTGCTGAGATTCATTTTCATTCATCCAGAAAATCTGCTTAACTCTTTCTGCTGTTTTTGTTTGCTTGTTTGTTTTGTGTTATTTTCGGTGACAGCTCTTGGACATTTTTTGATGAATCTATACTTAGTCATTCAGTTCACTTTCTGGTTGGGAGCAGAATTGTTGTAGACTGAGAATTGCTTATTACCTACAGGAAGTTTTCTTTATGCAGAAATCCTTAAAAAAAAGTTAAGTGTGGATCAAGGATGATACTTGCAAATTTCACCAGAAGCAAAATAATTTAAGACCAAACAGCTGCTCTGGAAGAATGGTGGATCATGTTAAGTATACTTTTGCCCTATTTATTCTGCATTCTTCAATTTTGAAGACAACATAATCTTCTGGAAAGGGCCATGAATGTAGAAAGAACATTGTCTCATTCTTTCAATTCCTGTTGCACCTGGCTGTCTGAATTCATTGTCATATTCTAGATTTTCATTCTGTTAACATACCATCTCTAAACCAACAGCTGGTATAAACTGTAACATGAAAAAGATAAGCTGACATCATATTGGGAATGTTGGCCAATTTTATTTTTTGTAAGGGAAACACACTAGAAAAACAAGCCCACTATAAATTAATTCTTTGCAGGAATTTCCCATGTCTGATGATTTAAAAGAATAAATTCTTCATGCAAATGAATCATTAGGAACTTAATTGAAGCTTGTTGGATACTCACTCTGGTGTGTTTTTGATGGAGACAGGAAGTGAAAAAAGCAAGGTCCATGAGATCTTTTTTTTTTTTTTTTTCCTGTGAAGTCTCAGCCAGTCTTTTAATGTTTCTCATTGAGTCTTTGGTCGCTAGGGTAAATGTTTCAAGGTATCTATTGCTGCCTAGTTGTTTTTAAGAGGGAATTTCCCCCATGTTCTCCCCTCCCCAAAATAGCTAATTATATACTGAAAGTTTCAGTACATTGTTCAGAGTTTGTGAAGTCAGCATATTTCTGGAAGCGTACTGTGAATGTAATTCTTAGCTGTACTGATGCTTTTGTTTCTCCATCTCTGCAGCTAGCCCTGTACTGTAAGGACACAATTCTATCGCTATTTTTTCCCCCCTCACATTTGATGTGGTAGTTTGCATACAGCTGCAGAGTAGACAGTTACCTTTGAAAGGAACACTTGGCCGCTCTAATTTGATTAAAGAAAACCACCTCAATCATTTCTAGAATGAGAACGTTTTCATTTTAACTTGGCAGTAGGAGTTGGGAATGTACTCACTGCACTTAGATATGTAGGGGATCAGTTAGGAAACAAAACCAACCACTTGAATGAAGAAAGCTTTGGTGTAATTTGCTTTTTTTTTCTTTTTTGAAACAATCAATATTATATGAGGTTGATTCTCATGCTCTTTGCCTTCTAAATTTTCTTTTTTTAATATTTTATTGTAAAGATGATGTACAGAGGAGTTAGTTACATGAGTAAGGTAATGAGTACATTTCTTGTCGAACATTGTTACTCACTCCTTCGTTTTTCTCCCACTGTCTCTTCCTTCCCCTCCCCTTCTGAATTTTCTGTAACCTTGTTTTTCTCCCGCAGCTCTTTTTCATGATTATTATTTACTTAGTAATTCCAATGAATGGATTCTGGCAGGTATAGCTTGTTAAAGACTTTGAGATCTTTAAAATTTATCCTGTTTTTACATAGAAATAAAAATTTGAAGTCACAAATTACTATGAATTACATATATTTTCTTGGTAACTTGGTAGAAGTTAAAAAGGACTTTCGATCATGAGTACACAGACATAGGTTGGGAATTTGAGTGTAGTCCTAGTACTAGGTCTGTATCCCATCCATGTGGACTGTCACTGAACTAGAAGATCCGACACCAGTTTAACAAGAATATACCCTGTTGATTGTGGGTTGGAACCAACTTCACATATAAGTGTGTAATATATGAGAGCAGGGCATTAATGTCTGTATAATAAGTTATTAATTTTTAATGAACTTCAGTTCATTAATTTAAACAAGACTCTGTGCCAAACATAACAGAACAACAATGATATGTGAATGTTCACACACATATTTTATACATATAGATAGATAAATCTCCATGTATATAATAAATGTTCATGAGAGTTGGCTACTTGAGTGTTATTCTTATAGCAACAAAAAGAGAAGCTTGGGCAAGATAGTTACTCCTATCCTGCAGATAAAGAAACAGACACAGAGAAATTTAAGTTACATGTTCAAGGTTGTCTATCTGGCTGCAGAGTTCAAGACTAGACCACAAGTCTCGACTCCAGAGTATTATTTCTCTTGCTTTACAGTTTATGTAATATTGCAAATGTTATAGTTATGCAATGGTCATTGGGATTTGACTGTTTTGTATAGTAAATTAAATGCATATAAATAGCATGCTGACAAAAAGGTATTACTAGAGGAGGAAGCTATCTTGCCTTGTATATCTGAAAAACAGATGTGTAGTTCTTAATTCTGGCACATATTATATATTTGTATATCAGTTTGTGTATATATATATGCATGTGTTAACATGTGTGTCCTCAGGTATATATGTATTTATGTGTATATATGTATTTAAATATACATGTATAAATATGCTTGTCACTGAGCTATGCCACTAGTCCATTATATATTTGCATACATGTGTGCAAAATATATATTTGAGCAATTGATCATACATGTCTAGAGATAAGCGTATGGAATTGAAACTGCTAAGTAGTAGTATTTTATTTTTTGTTGTCATGCTTGATGGCATTCAACTTTTCATAGTCTGCTTCAAGCCAGGAAGAAAAGCAAGGAAGAAGAACAGGTTAAAAGAAGTAGATTCACCTTGGAATCTGGCAGAGAAAGTGCTGACTAAGATGTTGCATATGCTCCTGATTACTCAGCACTTCCTGGCTTCTTTTATCAGCCCTAATGGCTAATAGTATCAAATGACCTTGCTCCAAACTAAGAGTTTAGGGACTTTTTTTTAAATCATGAAAATTTTTCAATCATTTTTTACATTAATTAATTGTACTATGAGAAGCCATTATATTTTGCACTGGATGAGATGATAGTCTCAGGAAGAAGCTTTGGCCGGGGACTATCAATAAATTTCTCTTAAGTTCATCTTTCTATAACCTGTTTGGCTTTTTGTTTTTGTTTTTTTATTGTTTCTGTACTAATGAATAGTTGAGGCAAAGTTAGAAGGAAAAGGGCTGAGAAGGTGGCTCGGTGGTAGAGCGCTTGCCTTGCATGCCTGAGGCCCTGGGTTCGATTCCTCAGCACCACATAACCAGAAAAAAAAATCCGGAAGTAGTGCTACGGCTCAAGTGGTAGAGCGCTAGCCTTGAGCTGAAGAGCTGAGGAACAGCACCCAGGCTCAGAGTTCAGGCCCCACAACCAGACTCTCCCCCCCACCAAAAAAAAGGAGAAGGAAAAATACAGTTAGAACAATAGTGTATAGATGCCGTATTTGCTATTTCACATTTAAGAAAGTCCAGTGAGGCCTAGTAATCAAGGGAAGTCATGGATCTGTTCCTTGGGTCTCTTATTACTCTTTGAATGGTCTAGAATTGGTCTACCAGACATATAAAACCTTGTCGTTCTATTCATTTTGTAAAGTAGCAAATATTATGGACTCTTAAATGACTAATATTGTGCAGAGATGGAGATGAAATGTTTTGGAAAGCCTTGAAAATTCCAGAACACCTTGCAGTTATTTTGCATGACTTTAATCCTAGGCTGTCATGGCATTAATTACAGGGCATGGCTGAGAGTTGCTTAATATTGACAACAAACCTGTTTAGGAAAAAAAAAAACTTACAAAGTAGTCTTAAAACTAATTTCTAGATTACCATGACATGCTGTCTCTTTGGAAATTTATTTTTATTATAAACAAGGAAAATCTTAAGCTAGTGGTTTGTTGTGAAGAAGTAGGTATGTTATAGCAAGAATATAGCTATATTTAACACAGGTATTTATTAGTCAATCTATATATTTTTATCTTTACAGGGGCCTGTAAATGGCAAGAAGTCCTCACCCTTTAGTTACTTCCAAACAGGCAAAAGTAAAAATCCCTACAGAAAACATAGCCTTGACCTTTTTGCACATGTAATCCAAACGAAAAGTTAGCTTTGAAGTGGAGTCTTGTTACATAATCATGCCAAAAATATGCAGTAATATGTATTCCTTTGAATGTCTTTCATTCAGAAACATATTTTTGTTTATTTGACTATCCTACCAGCTCAAAATGGATTATGTTCTGGTTGTTCATCTAACCACTCAACCTCAAAATACTTGCAAAATTACATGAAGATCTTTGTTCCAAAGCGTAAGATTTTCAGAAGACTTTGATGCCACTAAAAAGTTAAACATGCAGTTTCATTCCATTGATGTTGAAATAAAATAATCGTAATAATGGGTGAAAATAAACAGAAATTACAAACTCAGTTTTTACTAGGCAGAATATCTGTCTTTTTTTTAAGAGTGCTTTTTAGAAGGCATTTAAAATATTTATTTCAGATGTGTTTGTAGCATTTCTACTAAACTGTTTGGCCAACTCTACTATAGAGCATAGAGGATGCCTGAGCATCCCAGAACTTATGGGATGTAGGAGCCAGTATAGGCAAAAACAAATTAAGCCTTTTGTTTTCTTGTGCATTCTCTAGGATGTTGCTGTCTAAATCTGAGAATTAGTAGCACATGTTTAAGACAGAAAGCTTCTGAGGCTGCCCCACAACATAAAAGTGACCATTTTGGTTTATTTGGTATTTTAGACATCTTGTGCTGATTGAATGGGCATTCTGTGTATTGAGCTCTAGTAGAGATTATACTTAGTGATAACTACACTGGAAATGAAAGGTACAAGAGGTGTACTATAACAACCATTATCTTATTATCTTTAATGGTAGTTCCTTCATCAAAGAATAAGAATATGATAAAATACATCTAAAAGTCATAAGTTTTTGAGTATTGAGAAGATACTTGTAACATTTATTGGAATCCTAATAAATTGACATTTACCTGGGCACTGTTCTCTTGATAGAAGAGAAAAGGGCTGTTGGGAAGACAGACTGTGTTGCTGTATTATATTTGGGTAAGTGATTAATTATACAGTTTCACTCTTTAATCTTTGGAGGGAAAAACTAAGAGATTGAACAGCAGTCAGGGAATTTAAATGAAAAATAAAATCATAAAAAATTAGAAAAATCAGGGGGAAGAGATGACATTGTCTCACATAGATACACACACACATAAGCACACACACACTCATTACCTGACATAAAATATTGACTTCTCTTTACAACACTTTACTAATAACAATAAAATTATATTTTAAAAAATGAGAAGGAAATAAAATATGAAAAAGGAAATTCAGAAAGTGGATGAAAAGAATAGGAAATACCAAAAAATTAAAAGAGGGCAAATTTTTAAATATGATTTCTTTCAAGTCTTAAAATATTAAAAGATAAAAGTCAGTATGAAAAAAACTTCGAAGGGCTGGGAAGGTGGCTCAGTGGTAGAGCGTTTGCCTTGCATGCTTGAGGCCCTGGGTTCGATTCCTCAGAACCACATAAGCACAAAGAAAAAAGCCGGAAGTGGTGCTGTGGCTCCAGTGGTAGAGCCCTAGCCTTGAGCTGAAGAGCTGAGGGACAGCGCCCAGGCCCAGAGTTCAGGCTCCACGACCGGACCCAAAAAAAAAAAAAAGAAAAAAACTTCCGATTCCTAGAGTATATATCTCTAGACTCAACAGAAGAAATGAAGTTAAAATGAGGAAGAAACAAAAAATGCAAGGGAATACTACTGAATTAAAATTAGATTGGCTCCAAAAGTGGTATAATACCAACTTCTGTGTGGTTTATCTTAAATTGTTGAACTAGTGCCCCAAACCAAAATAAATATGCATTTGTTTGTTCTTTTCATAGTATGTCTCTTGTGGGAAATGTAAGGTAAATTCATTTGCATTCATCCAGCCTTTGGTCTTAATGTGGAAAAACATGGTTAAAAGACTTATATTTGACATGGCAACAAGAGTTTTTGGTCTGTCCCATGTGCTTTCAAATCTAGAGGGCTTTTCTTTTTTAGTGCTGACATTATATGAGGTAGACTGTGTTCATTATCTGGTTACATAGACATTTTGTCACATTATATTAAGATGTAAACTGACCATACAACTGGCAACTTGGCTATCAGTTTAGGAAATTGAGTTCTCTACTTCTCACATCCATCAGAATTTACACCACAGAAAGTTCTTCAGATGGAGACTCATGCATATCTGTGTTTGCATTTAATTTGATATATTTATAATGCTATATGTTATAAAGAAATGCATAAAGTGATATGTTGGAAAAAAACCAGTGTTGGAGAAAAAAAACCACTTGAAGGTCATTTCATAACCTATGATTGTTCACCTTTAAAAGAGTGGTATTAAAAGACCTTGCTGAAATTTGGGAGTATTTAGAACATACTATTCTGTATATTCTTTAAGTGTAGGGGAAATACCCTCAGCTCTCTAGGTTTGTCTTATGTTGAGGATTAGGAGCTTTCATATAGCTAGAATAGTTTGAATTTTATTTTTTTCAAGGTGGATTTGTTTTTCCTCTTTGTTTTATTTTGGAAAAATAGACATAGTATAGATTTGCTATTTTAACCATTTTCAAGTGTGCAATTCAGTGATGTTAA
The DNA here is from genome assembly GCF_000151885.1 of Dipodomys ordii. Lineage (NCBI taxonomy): Eukaryota > Metazoa > Chordata > Mammalia > Rodentia > Heteromyidae > Dipodomys > Dipodomys ordii. The sequence goes on from NW_012267306.1 coordinate 1,319,405, forward strand.
GTACACTCACATTGTTGTATAACTTTCACCACTATCTTTCTCCAGAATTTTCTCATCATCTCAAACTATAAATTTGTACCCACTAGATAATGATTCCCTATTCCTTCCTTTCCCACAAGATGGTAGATTTTTTTTTTTGTCCATGCTAAGGGTTACACTCAGAGCCTTTTACATGGTAAGCAAGTGCTCTACAATTTGAACTGTGTCCCTAGTCCTTTAGTTTTTTTTTTTGAGACTGGTTCATGCTACCTTTGCCTGAGCTGGCCTCTAACTTAAGATCCTCCTGTCAACACTCTACTTGGCCAAGAAAGTAGACTTTAAAGTGACATTTTAAAACCAGAAAAAGAAAACCAGAGGTTAGTTTGGGCCATAGCCTAAAGATTGGGTCTTAGGATTGACAGTAGTGAAGACCCACTATAACTAGCTCAAGAAAGAGGGATCTTGTGGTAGAGGAATACTGTTCCCATGAGAATCTTAACTATATTTGGCCTCCTGGGACAGGGATTCTGGACTTCAGGAATCTCTAAGGAATGTCTGATATCTGCTTTGCACTAGGGAATTATTCAGGGACTTCCTCAATATCTGTCTACTCTTTCTAACTGCCTCCTTTGTGTCTTTCTTATATCTTCTATAGGGCCATCTTGGTCTTCATAGCACTAACTGCCTCATATTCTTGGTGTGGTGCCATTGTTACCTCTTAGTTCTTATTCCAGATTCTGAGGTATGGTGTAGAGAACACAGCCTCTTCTTGGAAAAGACAGCCTCAGAGCCTGGGTTTACATAGTTAAGAAAATGGGTTGACTTTTGATTCCTTATTGTTAAGGTCTGAGTACTCAATAAGCAAAATACTACATGTATCATGCAAACACAGCTTTGTGATAATTTTTTAAATATCCTGAAGTTTGTGAATTTCTAAGACATATACGTACTACTGGATATATGAAGATATAACAATAAGGTTAAAAATATAAACTGTCCAGTTTTAACTCTAGCATATCTTTAGATCACTGAAAGAGTTGTGAAGAGTAGGTTATTTGGTGATAACTTGAGCTCATTCTTTTTGGTGGGGAAAGTCATGCTCTTCAGGATGAAAAGTTGTAACATCATAATAGAAAATGGGTTTCTCTTTATTGAGCACAAAGGCTACTTTGCTTTATTTCTTCTATTTATTTGTCTAATCTTCAAACCTGGAATTACACAAGTACTATGTGTCCTTTACTTATTCTCCAAGGTCACATTACTGCAATGGTCTTGAACCATGAGCGATTTTGCCCCCCACTCCCAGGGGACATTGACAATCTCTGGGAACATTTTTCTTTTCACAACTATAAAGGATGTTTCTACTAGCATGTAATCGAATAAGGAAGCTGTTTAATGTCCTTACAATGCATAGGGACAAACAAGATTCAAAATGTTGGTAGCACCAGTATTCAGAAGTTACATCATAAAGAGTAGGTTTAATATCAGTTGCTAGAAAGCACTAAATTTAGAGGTCTGTGATGTAAATTGGTCAAAACCAATCTTGCATCAATAAACAGATATATTTACTAATAAACAAACCCCAATGTTAGTGTACTTTCTATTTTCATGAGTAATATTGAGGAAATCCCCAAGAAGAGGTAACTTTTTTCCTTACTTGTTTAATTGATAGTAAGATGAGATTGCTGAGATGGAAATTAGAAAATTTGGAATTTGTGGGCTGGGAAGGTGGCTCAGTGGTAGAGCACTTGCCTTGCATGCCTGGGGCCCTGGGTTCAATTCCTCAGCACCATATAAGCAAAAAGAAAAAAGCCGGAAGTGGCGCTGTGGCTCAAGTGGTAGAGTGCTAGCCTTGAACTGAAGAGCTGAGGGACAGCGCCCAGGCCCAGAGTTAAGGCCCCATGACTGGACCCCCCCAAAAAAAAGAAAATTTGGAATTTGCTTAGAGTATGATTCAGAGCTAGAACCCACAATGATGTTTAGAAGTCAAAAGGTTGGTGTAAAACAAACAAACAAAAAAACCACCCAGGTGTTGGTGGTTTATGCCTGTAATCCTAGCTACTCAGGAGACTGAGATCTGAGGATTGAGATTCAGAGTCAGCCAGGGCAGGAAAGTCAGTGAGACTCTAATCTCCAATTAACCACCAGAAAGCCGGAAGTGGCGCTGTGGCTCAAGTGGTAGAGCACTAGCCATGAGCTGAAGAGCTTAGTGACAGCGTCCAGACCCAGAGTGCAGGCCCCATGACTGCCCCCCACAAAAAAAAAGCCTGTTGGATTTTTTTGGTTAATAGTTTATTGACTATTTCAAAAAAATATATATACACACACACACACACACACACACACACACACACACACATATTAAAGGAGGTTAATCAGAATGAACTATTAGGAATGTGATGACTTAGTGACCAGCCTTATAAAAAGAGACTGTGTAAAAAGAGGCTATGGGTATTTTAGCAATCGGCACCTTGAAGCAGAGTTCCCTCCAAAGTATGGATGCATTGCTTCATCTCTGTCTTCATGTATCATAGTGCTTGTATATTATTAGTCCCTATGAAGTAATAAAACAGTGAAGATATGATTAAGGATTAGTTAAGGTAAGTAACATGAGGGCTATGAAAGCTAGAGATAATTTATATATAGTGAGATCTATAAATGCTGGAGATGGCTTCCCTTGTTTTTCCCTCTGTTCTATTTGACACACTGTGATGGATTTGATGAACCAACTCTGATGGATTTTTCCTTTAAAATGTCCCTGCTGCCCATGTTTTCCTCTTTAGATTTTTCCAGTGTTTCATCAGTAAATAGCTCTGTGGTTAACTTTTCTCTTTTTCAGTAGTTATTTTCTAGTTTGTATCATGCCTCTTCTTATATCACGTGTATTTATAAAATGGGTTTTAACACCTTCTGTAAGTCCAGATTTTTCTGTCAATCAGAACTCTCAGTAATCAGAGTTCTGCTGTGTATGGGCTGGGAATGTGGCTTAGTGACAGAGTGCTTGTCTAGCATGCATGAAGTCCTCAGTACCACATAAACAAAAAATGCTGTGGTTCAAGTGGCAGAGTGCTAGCCTTGAGCAAAAGAATCCCCAGGACACACACACACACACACACACACACTCACACACACACACACACACACACACGATCTAAGTGAGTCCTCTGCCCCACACTCTTAACAATCTGCTTATGTGGCTTCCTCTGTGGTTGGTGTGCTATTTGTCCTATCCTACTTGATACACAACTTATCCATATATAGCTGGCTCTCATCAGCTCCCTAATTGCATCTCTGGGAACTTTAGTACTGACATGCTCTTTTCCCTTGAGAAGTTTGTATCACCTCCTGTAACTCTGTGTTGTACTTTGTCCTTCAGTGCCCTGCTTGTTGCATGCTTCCCTACTTCAGCTTTAATAAAAGCTCCTTGGAAGCAGAATCTACACTTTGATCTTTGTTGTTGTTGGGTAGCACACTGCTAACTGAAATGCATGTATTTAATAATATGCTCATTGTATAAAAGACTGTGAGCAATAGTCTATCTTTAAAAATTAAGTGAGGTAATCATACAGAACAGTGACAGCTATAATGTTCAAGAAAACTTAGATTAATTACTGCCTGTCATGTGGGATTAGATGGGAAGATTTTTTTTACAATTATATAATCATCTAAACAGATAGGTTAGTATACAAGTGCTCTATATTAGTAATATTCAACAGAGAGTAATTTTGCCTCCAGGGGACATTTGGCAACATTTACAGATATTTTTGGTTGTCACAAATAGAAGGATGATGTTACTGGTTGGTGTCCAGTGAGTAGAAGTTAGGAACACTGTGAAACACGCTACAGTGTAGAGGAAAATAACCCACAACAGAGTCACCCAGCCTTGGGTGTGTGTAGGTTGGGAAACCATACTTAATAGCCGTGTGTGTGGGCACCACCATTAGCATTCCTTACCACCCAATGGAATGAGAACATGCAAAAACACAGTGCATTTTTTTAATATAGAGGAAATGATCACATGTTATAAACTCCTAAAGGGTGGTAACTGCAGCTATGTACACAAACCAGGGTATTCTGACAGTTAAACACATGTGTGATAGCTGCTTAGGTAATAAACAGGCATTTTATAAATTTTCACTGGTCTTTGCTAGTAATGGATGCTAACCAGAGAGAATTCTTTTAATGTTTAGTGCATATAGTCCACACTTTCAGAAGGTGAGAGGCGTTTGCCAATCCAGAGTGGGTAGGAGGAAAGAAGAGAGATGTTGACTCCAAGGAAATGGAGGTAGGAGCTGCCCCGAGGGAGACTTCAACTTGGAGAGAAATCTATTAAGTATTCAACAGGAAGGAGTTCCTTAGCTCCAGAGACACTCACCCTCATTCATCAATAAATGGAGACTTTATATAGGGCAAGAAGTATACATATAGGAAAATATCATACTTAGAAAATTACTGTCAGTTCAAGCCAGCCTGGGCAGGGAAGTCTATAAAATTCTTTTCTCCAGCTAACCACCAGAAAACTGGAAGTGGCGCTGTGGCTCAAGTGGTAGGGTACTCACCTTGAGCTGACAGAGCTCAGTGACAGTGCCCAGTCCCAGAATTCAAGCCCCACGACTGACAAAAAAAAAAATCATTATTATACATAAAAACTAAAATTCTTAAGAATAGATTGTTGGGCTGGGAAGATGGCTCAGTGGTAGAGTGCTTGCCTTGCATGCATGAGGCCCTGAGTTCGATTCTTCAGCACCACATAAGCAGGAAAAGCCGGAAGCGGCACTGTGTCTCAAGTGGTAGAGCATTAGCCTTGAGCTGAAGAGCTGAGGGACAGTGCCCAGGCCCAGAGTTCAGGCTCCATGACTGACAGAAAAAAAAAAAAAAGAAAGGAAGGAAAGAAGGAAAAAAAGAAAGAAAGAAGAGATTGTAGCTGTTATCATCTCAACTATTCCTTTTTTTTTTGTTTTTTGTTAATTGTAGGGCCTTGCCACTGTCCCTGAGCTCTTTGCTTAAGGCTAGCTCTCTCTGACTTTGAGTCAAAGCTCCACATCGGTTTTCTGTTGGTTAACTAGATATAAAAATCACATGGATTTTCCTGCCTGAACTGGCTTTGACCCATAATCCTCAGATCTCAGCCTCCTGAATAGTAAGGATTATAGGCTTAAGCCAACAGCGTCTAGCTCAACTATTCTTTAATTGAACATTATTTACCATGTCTCAAGCTACAGTCTGCCTATAGATAGATCACTAGGCAAATTTATGTAAATGTAAGTAAATTTCGTCTTCTATGTTTCTTATTGTTTAGAATATACACAACATGCACACATAACAACAGTAAATTAAATGTAGATTTAAATGTAGACCTTTAGAAATTGTTAGAAATAACATTTTTAATTGTTCCTAACTGGACTAGTAAAAGTTGGGCAAACTTTTGCTAAGATCTAACTTCGGTTTGATAAATTTCCTTTTTCATCAAAGTGTTAGAGTTGAAATGCAAAAGAAGAAATCTGATACATAATTTTGACATTTTAAAGTAATTTTGTTAGATCATCCACCTGTGAATTACTGAAGATTGTCCTACTGTAAATAATTTTTTCCATTATCTTTCTTTGAATTAGAAACAAGTTGTCTGCCATTCTCTTGGAAGAAAGTAAATGTATTCCGTGGTCAAATACAGTGATTTTTGATGCTGCTTTCTCTGCTTTTATTAATGAATGCTTTTGTTCAGTTTTACATCACATAAAATAAATTTGGGGGCTGGGAAGGTGGTTCAGTGGTCGAGTGCTTGCCTCACATGCATGAGGCAAATCCTCAGCACCACATAAACAGAAAAAGCTGGAAGTGGCCTTGTGGCTCAAGTGGTAGAGCGCTAGCCTTGAGCTGAAGAGCTGAGGGACAGCGCCCAGGCCCAGAGTTCAAGCACACGACCGACCAAAAAAAAAAAGGTTTTAAATAATTAAAACTAGGTACAAAACTATCTATAATTTATGTTGGTAAAATTCACTTGAAAATTTTAAGTCATCATTCAAGTCAAGTCTTTTGCAGTCATATTCCCACTCCCAGAATACTTGAGAAAGGAAACAGACTTATCACTGAGAAACAGATTCATCACTTACAGTAGTTTCCCAAGAACAGTGATTCCAATAACTTCCAGAGGGAACAGTTTTGCTTATAGGAGCATCTCCCCTATTAGCACACTGAAGGTATCCAGGAACCCATTGTAGCCTGACTGATTGGCATTGGAGGGTAACTTGGTATTTGACAAGTCCCTACAGAGTATTTTGCTATCTGGTCTTTACCCTCTAGCAGTTCCCATCCAGTGATGCAATTTGTAACTAAAATAATTCAATAAAACCTAGTCTAAGAAATTAAATTTTTCCTAAAGTGTTTATCTGTGTTGTCCAGAGAGATGATGTCTTCAGAAATTCTTCCAAAAAACCTGAGTGGATAGGTTCCTGAGGCATTATCTTTATTCTTTGTTGGGGGGTGGGGGTCGTGGGGCTTGAACTCTGGGCTTAGGTGCTGTCTCTCACCTCTTCAGCTCAAGGCGAGCACTCTACCGCTTGAGCCTCAGAACCACCTCTGGTTTTCTAGTGGTTTATTGGAGAGAAGAGTCTCATGGACTTTCCTGCTTGGGCTGGCTTTGAACTGTGATCCTCAGATCTCAGCCTCATGAGTAGTTAGGATTACAGGTGTGAGCCACTGGTGCCTGGCTATTCTTACAGTTTACAAGATAACAGATGTTAAAATCAAAATGTAGAAGCGTTCTGTATTAATGTGAAGAAAAGGTGTATCTGAAGGTCAAGGTAACCTCTGTTGCCTTTCAGGAGCCAGTCAGAATTATGACTGGCTGCCCATACACAGAGAGCCAATTCTGTGGTGCCACATTCCAGGATCTGCCTGGCATTAAATGCTGGAAGCCCAAATTTATTAGGATCCCTAGAGGGATTGAGAGACCAGGATGACACACTCTTGCCAACCTCACAAGAAACTGAGGTTTGAACCAAAATGTTAAAGTACTCTTTTCCAGTTAAAAAAAAAAAAAAGCTGAGCTTCTCAAATATACTTCATCTGCCAGCCAAGGCATTATCTTTTTTACATACTTACCAATGGGAAAGTCAGATGACAATGGGACAGATGCTTGTTGAATGTGAAACTCTCCGGTGTGTTAGAGATGATCTTAATGCCTGTTGGCCTCAGGCTCCTGTGCTCAATGCAGCCTTTGACTATAGGGGAAAAAAGTTCCATTTGTCATCCAACCTCCTCACAGGGCCAAGCCACATGGCCACATTTTGTCCTAGAATTTGCTTTTATATAGATAAAATATAGGCTTTTTGTAAAAATAGGGCTTAATTGCTTGCACTGGGCTCTGTTAGCTGCCGTCATACCCTCCTGGGCTAGATTTAGGGTACTATAATTTATTGAGCTTTCTCTACTGGTAATTCATCTCTATATTCATCTTATCTACTTCAGTTTTCAATTTTGTCCCTCAGCTTAGTTCAGGACTACCATGTTATCTGTCCACATGTCGTATAGCTTTAAAAGAAAAGAAAACTGTATAAATTTGCCTACTCTTAAACTCATGTTTTTCAAAAATCTGTATTGTTACAAAAATATTTCAAATAAAATTCTAAGTATAGAATTTTTTTCAAATTAATTTTAGCTGCTGTGGCTATGTCTTTGTTCTCTTTTGGATAGCATTGCTGTGTATTTGTGATTTCCTAACAGTTCGAGGGAAAAGTGAACTTATCACATAATTCCTAGGTGTCAGAAAAGAAAGAGTATGAGTTAATAGAGTGACATTCTGTGAACAGCTAAGCAACACGAGTAGTTAACTGAAATAAGCTCATTAGGCTGATGCTTGAATCTAATCATATACACCAATTTCACATACATAATTAAAAATTTAACTTCTGCCTACAAAAAGTAGTTAAAATACCTGGATACTTGTATTTAGAAAGCAGGACAGAATCTTGGAAAAGCACTTAAATACAAGGGAGCTTAGACATAGATTTAGACTTGGGGATTAGGATATGGATGGGCTCAAGTGCTATAGTATGTTTAGGAAACAGGAGGTCCTGAGTTTAATCCCCAGTCCATACACACACACGGGCACGTGCATTTAGGAGAATAACATGATTGAACGTGTGCTAAGATACAAAACAGTTGTCTTGTTTTGATTGTACCCTAAATCCAAACCTGGGTGAGGCCTAGGTAGGATGTGATTTATGTTATTGAAGTTCTGTCTTTCAGGAAGTTTTCTATAGTTGCTTGAACATTTCTCAACATGTTGGATGAGTGAGGCACATAGTCTCTCTGAAACATTTTGTGACCTACTTTTGGTCTCAGTATACTTTTATACTGGCAAATTACCCTGGGGATTTAGCCTTTATTCTGACAGCTAACTGAACTCAAATGTATACTGAATGTAAATTGCTTTGAGGGCTGTGGATCACAAGTTAATAGATTTTGGACCTTGTTTTTCCTTTCATGGCCCAGACATTCCTTGGATTTAAGGGTAGGTTTAAATTAAAGAGTAGCAAATTTCTACCTTCTTTGGAAATAAGTAAACTCACCCTTCTGATAATAAAATATTTCTCTAACATGTTAAGACAGTTATTGAGGACAAATGTATGAGAGAAACATTAGGATAATTCATTCAAAGACTTGCTCTTTAGGAAATGGAGTGTATTTAATCAGAGGACAATTGCCTTATACCATTTGACTTGAAAATAATGAGACAAAGAAAAAGATGAAAAGTGCTGTACTAGAACTTATGTGACCAAATAAATCGTGTCCCATGGGAGGCAGTCCAGTTTTTGTAGCTCTACTGTAATTGAGCAAAACATTTTCAGATTCTTTTGGAATTGTCTTCAGAACTGTTTCACAATCCAAACCAAAAAAAGAAAAAAGAAAATAAACATCTTTATTTTATTATCACACCTCTTTTTGGATCCAGAAGAATATTACTCAGCCTGATCCCCCACTTAATTTATCAGACTTGGCTCAGGTTATTTCCCAAACTACAGTACATTCTCTTATAAGACAATTGAATGTTTTTGTTCATTTATTCATTCAGCAATCATGGCTGAGTGCCTTCAATGAGTCAGGTATGCTGTGTAGTCCTGGCTTTGGGTATGGGAGGATGGAAGGAAGACAAGTAAGGAGCATGGAGAATGTTCACCTTTTTTTTCTACAACCTCCTGTCTACTCCGACCATTTCGTAAAAAATGAGTGAACATTTTTAAATTATTAAGCAATCAAACTTATCTTTTTCTTTTTTTCTTGTACTTTTTGTGTCATTTTGAAGATACCGTTGCTTAACTCAAGGTTGCAGAAATTTATACTTACATTTTTCATTTTAGATTTTACATTTATATGCTCTGTGTTGATTTTAGTTTTTCTGTGTGGTGTGAGGTTGGGATCCAAACTTACGGTTTTGCAGGTAGGTATCCAGTTGTCTTAGCATTATTTGTTAAAAAGACCTTTCTCTCCCCAGTGGCTGGTCGTGGCAACCTTGCATCACATCAGTGTAGCCTAAATACAGTGGCTAATTTCTTATTTTCAATTCTATTCTGTGGACCTAGCTATGTATATTCTCTCTTTTTGCTAGCAAACACTGACCTAAGTACTTCAGCTTATAAGAAAGGCTTGCAGTGGAGAAATATATTCTCTGACTTTTTATTTTCTTTTTCCAAGTCTCTTGCATTTCCATATGAATTTTCAGATTATCTTGTCAATTTCCACTGAATAGTCATCTTGGGTTTTGGTGTGAATTGCATTGCAACTATTTGGGAAAACTCGCTTTTGAAAAATATCAAGTCTTCCAAATCTATGAATATGCCTATCTTTCTATTTATTTAGAAGTTTTTTTTAATATGTTTAATCATTAGTTTGTAGTTTTTGTTATACAATGAAGTTTTGTTAAACTTACACCTTAAGTATTTTACTCCTTTTCATGCTTTTAAAATTGAATTGTTTTCTTAATTTCTTTGACTTTTGATACCATTTTCTTAAACTGTTTTCCTTCTTTCCTTCCTTCCTTCTTTCCTTTCTTCCTTCCTTCCTTTCTTCCTTCCTTCCTTCCTTCCTTCCTTCCTTCCTTTCTTTTTCTTTTTTCTTTTTGTTGGTTGTGGGGCCTGAACTCTGGGCCTAGGTACTGTCCCTGAGCTCTTAAACTCAAGACAAGCACTCTTATCACAGAGCTACTTCTGGTTTTCAGATGGCCAATTGGAGATAAGAGTCTCAAGGACTTTTCCTGTCCAGGCTGTCTTCGAACCACGATCCTCAGATCTCAGCCTTCTGAGTAGCTGGGATTACAGGTGTGAGCCACTAGCACCCTGCTAACTCTTACATTTTTTTACAACCCCTAAGACTTATGATATAGCTCTGCCTATAGTTAGTGGGGGCAAGAACTGTATATTCTTTTAGCTTCAACTCACTATCTTACTGCTGAACCAACTTCTTCTATCTCTTGTTTCAGCTTCTTAGTGGTTGTCTAAGTCTAGTAACAATTTTCCATCGTCTGTGATGCAGTTAGAAAAATAGGAGCCGTGTGGTAAATTTTTCAGACAGCTCCGTCTATTCCCATTTTGGGTAGTAAAAATGTGCTCTCTTTAAGAAATGATATTGATAGTAGATGGTAGGATATATTTTACATCTTTAGTTGGCAACTTTCTCTTGGGGCTCTAAAATTATTGGAAAGTTTACAGTCCCCTGAAAACCAGAGGTCTGGGAACACTGCTGTATCTCATGAGGTGGCACCAAGTCCCCAAAGTCAAAAGCCTATGAGTCATCCTTGGCATCTCCTCCTTTCCCATCCTTCCACCCCCGCTGCATTCAGACACTTAACAAGTCCTGCCAAGTCAGCCTCCTAAATATTTCTGGAATCTGTACTGTCCTCTCTGTCCTCAAACTGCCAGTTCTTCAGGATAGGCCTTCTTTATTTTTCTTGCACTCTTGCAGCCACAGTCTCTGTTTGGTCTTTTTGCTACTGTTCTCCTTTTACCCATGTCATCAGATTGAGCTGTTTGAAAATTAAAATGTAGATGTCCATCTTCAGAGAGTAAAAGTTGTTGCAGCATGCAGTTTTTTCCCCCCTTAATGTAACTTGCTGTTTGCTGTTTCCTTATAGCAAGTAGCCATAGTAGTTGATTTTTGTCTTATGCTTTCCTTCCCGTGTAGAATCTGACTAGCTTAAGATCATTTATTTTCTTGAATTTTTCTACCTCTTAATACATGATGCATTGCATAAAATAGGTAATAAATAGTTGTTGCTTAAGTGAATTTGTTCAGGGTTATGATCAAATGTGTAGCGTTAAGAACTTTCACTGGCCACAGTACAGGTGAGTACAGTTGGGAAACAGGATAAAGGCCTTCTGTGAAAGACTATCCCAAAGAAGTGAGTATCTGAACTCTGGAAGTGGCAGTGCTGAAATATTTAGGTGGTAAAATTAGTTTGGATGTACGGGGAAATGTTGGAATCTAGGATTACTCAATGATTTCTGGGCTAAGAAAGTTGTGTAGTGATATCATTCACCAGTGGGGTAATGTCTAGCTAATGCCTAATTGAGGTGTTCAAAATATTAGTTGAAGTTGTCTAAATGACAACTTGAATTGGAGTTTGGAGAGGCAGATGTATTGTAGAGTCACCAATCATTACCAGGACAGAGAACATCCAGCATAGGCCATTTAAGGCCTGTGAAATCATGTGGTTTCACCCTATCAAGACAACTGCAGGTGGGACTCGGAATTCAATGAATTTAGGAGCTTTCCATAGCAACGTAAAAATCATAGACAAAGTGGCCCTTGTAGAAAAAATGTTCCCCTCCGCTGCTAGTTGTTCCATGAAGCCGTGACTATAGAGGATTGCCTGTAACCAACCACAGTTGTCTGTTATTGACTGTAGGGTAGTGCATCAGATAAGGAGGTACGTGAAACTCTAGGAGTTAAAAGGTCCAGATCAAGTGGGAAAAGAGAGGCCTGTGAAGGATTCTAAGTTCAGTTTTGGTTCTATGTCTTATCTTTCCTATGAACCAGAATACAATATGAGAATACACATTTTATTATGATACGGAAAGAATTCTGTGAATTTGCCCATATATGAAGTCCCTGGTGCAGTCTCATGCACTTAAGTTATAAATTAGAGAGATGATGATGATGTGTGTGTGTACTCCCTCTTAGGATGGTTTCAAAACAATTTCTTAGTGTTTACCAAGGAGATTATAATTAAAATATTAAACTTACAACAATTAGGTTTGAATTAACACTAACTTGGCTTTAATAGTAGTATATAGTTTTTCCTTTCCTTTATGCTGTTATTGTCACATTACATCTTTATGCATTGTATAGCCATTAACATGAAATTGTAATTATCATACTACACTGGTCTTTTTATCTTTTTTTTTTTTTTTTTTTGGTACTGGGGATTGAACCCAGGACGTTGCGCTTGCTAGGCAAGCGCTTTGCCACTGAGCTACATCCCAGCCCTACACTGGTCTTTTTAAATCATATAGAAAAATTGAGTCAAAAACCAAACCGTAGTTTAATTAGTTTATATTACATACTTTGTTTTTTTTTTCCTTCAGACTCTTTTAAGATAGAGTCTTTTGTCCTTTCATTTCAGATGGATACATTTAGCATTTTTCTTTATATTGTGCCTTCACTTTTTTGTAGCATAGTTTTTCCAGATACAAGTTTCTTGGTTAGTCGTTTTTTCCTTCAAGCACTTTAAAAGTGACTTCCATTACCTTCTTCCCTGTATTGTTTCTGAGAATGAGTTGGCTGGTTATCCTACTAAAGGTCTGTCGTCTATGATACGGGGTTAGCTTTTGCTTTGATACGGGTTTAGCTTTTGCTTTCAAGATTTCTCTTTGTTTTTGTCTTTGATAGATTGGTGTTAGTATATATGGATGAGTGTGGATCTATTTGTATCATCTGCATAATCTGCATATAGCTAATGAGTCTGCAAATAAATGACCATCAAAATAGTGCTTAATTTAGTTATTATAACAATAGTAATAATGGCAAATCATCTATCAGTAGAGTATAATTGTTATATAATGCTTCAAAAGTCAAGCATATATTCAATGTATGCTATGCTGTCAGGAATTCCATTAAAACGTTAATTTTTAATAATAGTTCAGAGGCCTAAGGTAAGTAAGAAATCAGTTAAGTAAGAAATCAGTTATCAAAAATACGTACTTATATGTAAGTACTCACATAATATGTCTAGTGGTTTCCAGTATAAGATGTTTTATGTATGGTTCTTTGCCAAAAAAAGACTGCATTGTAGGAGATACAGTTGTAGCCACATTTACAGATTCTATTGTGGGCTTCTGGGTTTTTTTTTTTTTTTCCCTAGTACCAAATTTTAAACTCAGAATCTTGAGCTTGCCCAGCTTGCTGGCTTAGCTGATGCTCTAAAGATATGGCTGGCTCAGCCATGCCTCTATCCCAGTTTTTTAACTGATTATTTTGGAGATGGAATCTAGGTCATCTGCCTAGAGTGGCTTCAAATCTTGATCCTCTGGACCTCAGTGTCCTGAGTAGTTAGGATTACAGACATTAACCATCATTTTAAAATTAACTTATTAGTTACATAAAGAGGTATTCCATTGTTATATGTCTACATATGACATTATATTTCAATCAGTCTTAAATGCTGGTTTTTATATGGACTCTTTAAAAAAATCCATGTTTTAGTTGATTGCTCAATACCTTATTATATTAGAAAAATTCTCAATCATGAGACCCAGGTGTCTTGCTATTTCATTTTTCTATTCTGTTCTTTTGCCTGTGTTTTCTCATCTAGAAAACAACTCTACCCAACTAGGCAGTCTCTAAATCTCCCTGTACTTATAATAATCCATTGTACTTATAATAATCCATAAGTTTTCCTTGCAGAATTTTTCTTTGGCTTGTATAATGATAGAGTAATTTAAACACTTTGTTGTGTCCTTTTCTGTTTAGTTTCATGATACTTCTGTTAACTTCTTTTGGGGGGAGGGGTCGTGGGGCTTCAACTCTGAGCCTCGGTGCTGTCCCTGAGCGCTTCATCTCAAGGCTAGTGCTCTACCACTTGAGCTTCTATACTGCCACATGTTTTTTCAGTGGCTTATTGGAGATAAGAGTCTCACAGACTTTCTTGCCTGGGCTGGCTTTGAACCGTGATCCTCACCTCCTTAGTAGCTAGGATTACAGGTGTGAGCCATCAGCACCTGGCTCTGTTAACTTTTGAAATTTTAGCCAGGTATCAGAAAAATAATTTTATTCTTACTGTATTAATTTTTTATAGTTATACTGGAAAGGACTGGAAATTATATGCCTTCCAGTTACACAGTAGTTTTAGTATATTATTATATTTATTATATTATTATAATATTTTTCTTCTGCATCAAAATTAAGAATTTACACTGTTTACATAATTTTTAAAACTACATTGTCAGGTTTGATGATTAGAATTTTCTTATTAACTAGAAGGATGAGGAAAACTTGCATGAAAAAGTCTTTCATAATTCTCATTTTAAGCAATAGCTATTTTAGCCAAGTACCTGTGGCTCATGCCAGTAATCTTAGCTACCCAGAAGGCTGAGATCCAAGGATCAAGGTGCAAAACTAGTCAGGGCCTGAAAGTCTATGAGTCTCTTATTCCAACCACCAAAAAGCCAGAAGTAGAGCTGTGGCTCAAGCTGTAGAACTCCTACCTTGAGCAGTGGCAGCTGAGAGACACAGTCCAAACCCTAAATTCAAGACCCCTAGTACTCTCATCAGCAAAAACAAAAACAAACAAATACCCAAATTTAAAAATTCATTTTGCCCTTCTTTTCTGCTTTTCTTTCTCCCACATTGAAAGTTAAATTCAGGTCCTTACTCATCGTAAGCACATGCTTTATTACCACACTATACTCTCAGCCCTGTGAATTTTTCTTAATTAAAAATGAATAGTTTGCATTATAGACAATTCCAGTATGTCATAAAATGCTACAAATATCAAAAAACATTTTGCACTCTCATTACCTATAGATACCTATTCATATCATCCTGTCTTACTGTTTTACTATTTTGTTTACATCTGTGGAATCATAATATGCATACTCCAAAATCTGCATTTTCTATTAATAAAATATTATGAATGCCTTTCATGCTCAATAAATACGAAACTTTATCATTTCAAGAGCCACATGGTATCTCTCTCTGGCTCTCTTACCTCTGTAAGTGTGCATGTGTGTCCAGAAAGGTTTTTTATTTCTTTGTATTAACACAATGCTATGTTCTCATTTCCACCTACCCTGTATGGTTTTATCATTAGAAATTTTTTTTAATAAAATGCCAAACTTGAAGGGCTTTAAATAGTGTATCACCGATACTTTCATTTTTCTTTAAATTACTGCTGAAGTCTGATTTTTTTCTAATTTAGTCATGGTCATCTCTGATTACTTAAAAGCAACTAATTTTAGTAGCTGTCTCATTAGTTAAGAAGCTAATCATAAGTACCTGAGTGAATTAGCATTGGGATAAGTGTACTTACCTAGTAAGTAAGGATGTAACTGAAAGATTTTTGGCTTATGGTATAGGTAAAGCCAGGTTGGGTTTGTTCTAAGACGGTGTAGACAGTCTTCATTGCAGACGGCTGCCTAGTTTTGGCCGTTTCATCGTTTTTCCTCAAGAGAGGCCCAAGCTGGAGAGCAAGGCTTTTATAGGTCAGAAGTGGAAAGAGAACTAAATGTTGAAAGTTGTCCAGAATGTTCCACACTCTATCTGACTCAAGCCAAAACTGTTCACTTTGCTTTTAAAAATATCACTGAACTCATATATTCTTGAGATCAGAATATCTTTTTTAAGCTCTGTTGGATGAGTTGCAATGGGTCATTTTTCTAACTAGTCAAGGGAATATAAGAAGGTTAGAAATGAACAGTCCAGCTTAAATTTTTTTTTCCTGTGAACTTTCTGGGCATTTCTTTTTCCAGCCTCACATGTGGTGTATATATTGGGATCTCCAAATTTCCTAGTGACTATAGAGTGTATCTTTGCTACAGATAGTTTTCTCCATCTTTGACCCCATCTTTCGTGAAGTCCTGATGCTGTGGCTGTGTGCCGAAGTAGGACAGAAGAGGTCAGAAAATCAGATTCTGATGCCAGAGAGTCTGGCTCACAGTCCCAATTCCATCACTTACGTCCTGTGTCTTTCTGCTGCTGTGTCTTCTTTTTGCTTGTTTTTGTTCATTGGTTGGCTGGTACTAGAGATTGAACTCACTTACTACTAAGCAAAGTGCTCTGTCATTTAAACCATACTAGCATTCCTTTTGGCGTAGTTTGTTTTGAATAGAATCCTCGCTTTTTCTCAGTTGGCCTTGAGGACCCCAATCTTCTTACCTCAACTACTGGAGCAGGTGGGATTCCTGGCATGTACTACCTCACCAGAGTCTTGTTTACTTGTATTTAAACAGTTGTTAAGATAAAAATTTACATACTATAAAATTCACAGATATGCAGTTATGTGATCACCACAATCTAAAGTTAGAACATTTCATCACCCTAGAAAGAGACCCCATTCTCACATCATTGATTCTCCATTCCTCTACCCACTACCTACCTTGAGTTCTACCTAGGCCATCACTAATCTCCCTATCTCTAGGATCTGCCTATCTCTGGTCACATTGTATCAGTGAATTCACGCAGCCTTTTGTGACTTGCTTCTTTTACTTATAATCTTTTCAAAGTTTATCCATGTTGTAACATATGCTGATACTAATTTAATTTTTGTTATCAAATACGATTACCTTATGTAGCTGTATTTATCATTTCTCCAGTCATCAGTTGGTAAACATTTGGGTTGTTTTCACTTTTTTTGCTATTATGAATAGCTTTACAGTGAACATGTAGTTACATATGTCTGTTTCTTTATCCTAGCAATGAGTATCATCTCCCAGAGTTACTGTAGTTATTTTTTTAAAAAATCAAGCCAGACACAGGTAGCTCATACCTGTAATACTAGCTATTCAAGGGGCTGGGATCTGAGGATTATGTTTTGAAGCCAGGCCAGGTAGGAAAGTCCATGAGACTCTTAACCACCAAAAAGCCAGAAGTAGAGCTGTGGCTCAAGTAATAGAGTGCTAATTGAGCAAAAAGGCTCAGGGACAGTGCCTAGGCCCCTGAGTTCAAGCCCCAAGAATGGCAGGCGGACACACACACACCAGTCAAAATATGTAGAAGTAGCTAATGATATAGAGCCAATTAACAAGTAGTAAGTAATAAGTACAATACAGTATTGGTTTCTGAGTCAGCATTCAACATCAGTCAAGAAAGGTGGCTTTCTCAGAGTGCTATGTTTTTCTGATGACCGTCTCTTATGCGTTGGTCCTGGCTTTCCCTTAAGTTATAATTTTGAAATTTTTCATTTGTTTTATAATGCTGCACTGGGTTTCAGAAAGAGTTAAAAGAATAAACAGCAGTACCAGAAGTGTTTTCAGTTCCATGTTACCTTTAGTAGGCTAATCTGTTTTACATTTTTGGGGTCCCCTTCTCACATCCCACCAGATGCCACAGAGTTTGGAATCTCTTAATCTATTCACTCTCTTTGGGACCTTTGTTTAGGTAAAGTGGTTGGTTGAAATTAACTATCGTATAAGGAAACTGTTACATTAAGTGGTAAGAAGGTAATGATCCATTTCTGAGCTCTAGCTGGGGTTGATGAGTTGGTTTTTATTCTGATCTAGATTGAATAGTCACTATTTTTCTCTATTGGTAGGTTCATCCTTTGGGTAGAATTTCCTTTATGTTCTTTTGAACTTGTACAACTATTTTATATTGGAATTTGTATTTTAGCAAAAGTACCAGTTCACCAATTAACTGCCTATGTTTCCTTCTTGTCTTTGGGGCTTCGAAGTTCAAATACTTTGCACCTGTTACCATTTTCTTCCCTAAAAATCAACCAATAGGATAATGTTGTATTTTTTTTTTAACTCTAATGTAGTATTTTCCTTTTTCTCATAGTAGCATGCAGTGAACACAACAGAAACTACAGCCTCATTCTCCTCTCTGCCTTTAAGTCAGGCAAAATGCATTGGTAGTTTGAAGAAATGTTTGATAATCAGAGAGTGCCACTGGTGCTTGCTGATAGGTAGGACTATAGAAGAAATTTGAAGTCTTTTATTTAATGTACATTTTAAGAATTCATCATCAATATAAGCCAAGAGATATATCTGCATCTCATGTACCAGTTAAGCCACGCTAAATAGTTTATTTGAGGCCTGGCCAGTAGCACACCACTTTTGTTGCTGGTCATGTCCCAGGAGTATGTTACCCTATACACACATTTTACTGTTTGCTCTATTTTCAATATTTAGCATAGCGCAAATCACATCTTGTAAACTTGCTCACTTTAGGGGATTCCCATTTCATCTGTAAAACATTCTTTGGTTAACAGGTCCAGCCACAGTTGCCAGGTAGATGTAAATAGAAGCTGAAAGGAGATTAATAACAACTCTAAAAATGAACTGTAAGAAGATGAATTATGGAACTTTCTTATGAAGACACTCTTTAAGGCTGTGGGAATAAAGTGATTTAGTAAACAAAAAATGTTGGCATTGTATTCCCTTGTCAGATAAGGATAGGAGCACAGGGCTTTTACTGTTAACTACTTTAGAGCAGTAGCTAGTGAGAAGGTGGTTGTTTAATTAAGAGTTTCAGGAGAGCATTCCTTTGCACATTGACTCAATCCTTGAATTAATTGAACTCTTATCCAGGGCACTGGTGGCTCACACCTATAATCCTAGCTACTCAGAAGGCTCTGATCTGAAGATCACAGTTGGAAGCCAGCCTAGTCAAGAAGGTCCAGGAGACTCTTATCTCTAATTAACCATCAAAAAGCCAGAAGAGGAGCTATGTCTCAAGTGGTAGAATACTAGTTAAAAGCTAAGGGACAGTGCATAGACCTTAAGTTGAAGTTCCAGTGCCATCACACACACACAAAATCAAGCTCATTATTATATCATTTTAAAATCTTTCTTCTTCCCTCATCCTGTTAGCCTTTGAGTGCTTTCCTGTTTTAGGTTCTGTATTCCTGTATGATGAACTTATCCCTCTGTTATCTTCCATGGTCTGCTTTTTCTTCATAAAATCCCTCTCCTCAGACCAAGAACTTCAAATCTAAATTCTGGGAGAAAGCTGTATGGCTTCTTTGAAAAGAGGGATTTATGTTCTCTATTGCTGCCAAGTGCTTTTGTGCAGTGGACCTGCAGATGGATGAGCCAGTCTTGGGAGGACTCATTCATATTGAAGATATTACTGTTAAATTGTGTGTTTGAACTTAGTTCATTTTGTCAGTCATAGTAGATATTATTTGAGGGCAGATGTTAATGCTATTAAGCCAGCCATTTAATCATTTCAAAATATTTATAGATGTCTTAGAGTATTTTTTGTTGTAAGCAATGAAAACCCTATTCAGATTGGGTAAGCAAAAATGTTACATCACTGTTTCAAGTAATTCATAAATCCAATGGGTAGCCCAGGCACAAAGGGAATCAGATGATTAATCAAGGTCATCTAGATTCTCATGCCTCTGGCTCTGCCTTGTGTTGGCTATATTCTTTACTGAGTCCCCACTAGAGTGGGGACCACGACATCAACAGCAGCCATTAACAGCACATGTTTTTGCCTTGCCAGTTTGGGAATCCTATTGGAAAGAAAGCTTTATTCTGCTGGGAGTTAAAGCAAAATTCCTAAAATGGATTCTCATGATCCTGTCCATCCCTCTGTCTTGCCAGGGATGCTCATGTGCCATTACTGGGCCTCTGTTTCCCCAACCACATTTCCCATGTGTGGGGCATAAAAGATTCAGAACAAAGTAAAAGGATGGTTTCCAGAAGGTAAATGGTTGCTGGAAAATCAAAGACCACCTGTAATTGGCTGTGATTGTTGGTAAAATGAATTTACTTTTAATATATCAGTGGCACCTGGTGTTTATAATTTATTCAGTACTAGTTCATAGGTTTATATAGTTATTTGTAGCTTTACATGTAAGTCGTCTGTCTGCTTTTTTGGCAGTACCGAGGATTGAACCTAGGGGCTAGTATGCACCAAGGAAGAGCTGTGCCATTTGAGCCACACCCCAGACCAGATAGAAAAGCTCTTTTAGATAATACTTTTCTTACATCTGTTGCAAACCTTAAAACTGGGCATAGTGCCTGCACATAGATTTTGAGTAAAGTTTAGGTGCTGTTAAAATAGTGATTACTTTGTAGCAACATGATCATTATTGTTGGTGGCAAATACTTCTGGAACTATGTCATTTAGTGTTGGTGAAGAAGCTATGTATACACAATCCCTACTCATACATACAGAGAACACCCTGGACAGTATCCAGTAGTGTGGGGCTCAGTGAAATGCATAATGAACAACTTGGTGCACACAAGCCATAGCTATAGAATTACTATGGACTTCCAAGGAGATTAGAGAAAAAAAAATATTCCCAATTCCAACTACTGGTTCTAGTTCAAATAAAATTTTGTTATGACACTTCGGCAGCTGTGCCAGATAGCTCTTTTAAAAAAAAAAAAACTGACCGGAAAAAAGTCCTCATAGAACTTCCTGTGACAGATCCAAATGTAATCATAACAAATAATACAGATTTCTCTTTTATTATAGCCACAATAGAAAGGCAAGGGTTGTGTTTACTAAGCATGTTGATTGGGAGAGTTTAGTAATTTGTAAGCTTTGGAAATCCCAAACAAATTGGATGTAATCCCATCTATTAGCTGAAGTCAACTGACCAATGGAATAGATCCCAAACAAGTTAAATTGAGAACACGAACAGGAAGCAGTCGTTAAGAATTACAATGGGTAGGATGCAGAGTTAATTCAGGGAGATGTTTTGTTATGAGGCAATTACATCACTGAGACAGCTGGAAAACTGAGAACTGTGCTGGACCGCAGTGCTTGTTCTCTGCCCTGCAGCTGGAGGGTCAAGACAATAGAGACTGCAAGAGAACTTTCTTTATGGGATACATAGGGGCTTGGCTGACTCAGTTGTGAAATGATAATGGTCCATCGGACTTGTTTGAGTTGCGACTATATAGCTAAACTAGATGTACAACCTTAAATACTGAAAACCATTTTTCCCTCTTATTTTTTGAACATTTATTTGGATCATGTTATGTGAAGTTCTAATGGGTAAACACTGAACATAATTTTCCTCTGAAGGTCATCTGAAAGATATTTTATTCATATTCAGTATAGGGTTATTATTCCATTTTTGTGGAATTACATTCAAAGTATAATCATTGAATGGAATTTTTGTTGGTTTACTGAATATCTAGCCAAAAAAATTAAAAACCAAGAACTTTAGAAAGTCATAAAACGTTGATTAACAAGAGAAAACTTATGGTGGCAGTTGCTTACCTTCTGTGTTTATGTTCAAATGTTCAGACCTGTTTGGTTCATGTGTTTTGCAAGTGTAGGGGTTATAGGCAGCCTAGCCACATTCCTCATTGATTTATATAAATATATTACAGATTGTTAACCTCTAGCCAAATACCAGACATTTCATTTCTTGGTTAGCTCAGTTGGCATTTGTGAAACTCATTTGCTGCTTATTGAAATAAATATCTTTTATCAACCAAACGACTGTTCTTTGATTTGGGATCTTATAGAAGCAGTCAAATAAAAAACGATCACGAGTAATTACGTTGTAGAATTTATAAGATTAATATTTGCAACTAATTGCTTAAAATGTTATTTTCTACCCATTAAGACTAATGTAGTTATCAGCTTTTGCTACAGTAGCATTTATTAAGCAACGAAATCACACAAACATTCATATTTTAGTCTACATGTCTTCTCTGAAGTAGTGGGTCTATAGGATATTGATGGCCAACATGTTAACCAAAAAGGAGAGAGAGGCTTATATAGGTACTCTTGGAACGTTTTTTCCCCTGATGCTAATTATGAACTTCCAAATTTCCTCCAGTTATCAAGTTCAAAGATCTGTTTTCATAAATTTCCCAAATGCTTTTTGTAGTATACATTTGTATGTTTTTTTATGGCTCTGTCTTTAATAACTCCATTAAATGGATGTTTTTAACCTAATCAGAATAATGTTCCAAATAAGACACAGTAAGGAAAAATATTACTTAGAAATAGACATTAAAATGTAAAATACAGAAGATTTGGAAGTAGATACGCATAAAGGAAAAATAAAGTTGATTTTGTTAATTTAATAAAGTTGGAGAAGTCACCCCAAGCTACCCATAATTGACCAGTAGTTGGATGTGGCTGGAAGTGTATATAGAAATTGCATATGTTATGTTCTTTGTCCCACCAGATTTAGTTTAGTGTTTTTTAGATTATCTTAAAATTAGTTTAGATTCATAAGGAAGTACCAAATGTCAAGAAGTCCATATAGCCCAAAAAACCAATGAGAATTAATAAAAGTAATACACAAACCAGAAGTGAGAGTGAACTGTGTTTAGTTGGTCTGTGTGCACATACACAATTCTTTTCTTTGAAGAGGGTATTTATCCATTTTTTAATGAAAAAGACAGGAGCAGCATTTTATTAGCATTTTATTAACTTTCTCAGTATTTATATTACATTCTTCTCAGAAGTTTACTATAGATTGCTTATGGCTGCTTTGTTTAATTCTTCAAATACTCAGTGATAATCTCTTATGCCAATACTGCATTGTGGTTAGACATAAAGTATGTTTTGTCCTTAAGGTTGAAGGTTATTTTGACTACGGAAGGCTTTTGTTTTTTGTTTCTAGAACTTAAATCCTGAATTAGTTGTATGATTTTATGGTGAAACTGAATTTTCACAGATCCAAACTTAAGTACAGTATCTGTTAATCTGTATTTTTAATCATTGAAAGATGATATAGTGTACCAGTAAAGATTTTTTTCTGTCCCCTTCCTCCAAAAAAAGAATTTTATAAATTTTATAAATGTTTACATTGTAGTATGCTTTAACCTAACTGAGGAATAAATCTATTATATCAATACTTAACAGTTTTTATGGTTCCATTTAAAAATATTTAAGGTGTACATGTTCAACAATTCTGAAATATATTATGCTCAACAGTATGAAATATATAATGCCTTAGTTATTTCAGTTACCATCTATATAGTAGCTCAGCAATACCTTAAGTATATACAACTAGCTATCAAAAATTTTTAAAGTTTTCTAAAATTACAGTGTTAATATATTTGGAAAGTTAACATGAGTTAATAATTTTTTTCTCTTTACATAGAATTAATTTGACTCACCAGAATGTGTCAAATGTCTTAGAAATAAACTCATTCTCCATACTTGATAATACTTTTGTTTATAAGCATGGTTATGACCCCTTAAATTCTAAGAAAATCTTCATTACAGAGTCTAGAATCTCTAAAGAATGTCTTAAGCTGTGATCTAAAAAGAAGCAAATTTTGTCTCTCAACGACAAGTTAAAATTATGTCCATCAACATTCTACCTAAGGTCTTACCTTAAGCAGTGGTTCTTATTCTCTAGTCATTTGACTCTGGCTTGGCTGTGAAGGATGTTCTCCAGCTTAACTTTCACATTAAAGTATCAGGTCTTATTAGGTATCTTCACATATGATCACACATATGAGTGACCTGTGCCATCTCCCCTTCCCCATTATGTAATAAAATTGAGAGATAGATCTGAAAGACATTTAGGTTACTTTTTTTGCTTATTCCCACCTACTTAATCTCTTGTTTGTCTTCTAGGTTGTTTGATGTATGCACAGTGTCACGAACAGACAGAGAGACCAAACTAACACTAGTGTTTGAACATGTTGATCAAGATTTGACCACTTACTTGGATAAAGTTCCAGAGCCTGGAGTGCCAACTGAAACCATAAAGGTACCATGAAGCTTCTTTTTGCCTTGTCAGGCAGTTCACAGTTACAGTCTATTAAACAATAGCATTCTTTTCTTATAAAAAGTGCTAGAATTGGAGCTTTTAGAATTCAATATATGGTTTACAATGTCAGCTAATTAAAATATTCACAGAATTGGATGCCTTCTTGATCATTAAAGTAAAGCAAAATAATCCTTTAGTTTTTAATGCTAATTAAAATTAGTTAATAATATCTATTGGTACATCATCTAACCTTAGAAAGTATAGTGTAATAAATATAGCTGGTGGTTTTGGACCATGGTGCTTCATGGTCTTTAAGAAACATATTTTGAAACCTCATTCATGAGCACATCAGTATGATAATTGCATTTTAATCGAATTGTTTGGCCATTTCTGTTATTTTTTTCTCATTCATGTAAGCCTAAATTCCAGCCTCTTGAGATTCAAAAAAAATTTAAATGCTTTCTTTGGGATTGGATGCATGGTTTAGTTGGTAGAGCGCCAGGCAACCAATGAATGATAGTGTCTGATACTGAGTTCAAGTCCCGGACTCAGACAACAGAAAAATAAATAAATAAATAAATAAAATGCTTTCTTGCCTGTCAAGGTGAGCAAGGTAGATACACTGTATTGACTACTGGTTTTTTCCTTCTTTATGTCTTACTAAGAAAAGCTGCTTATAAAATTTTCCTGATATTACTTGAATTCTACTCAACTGACCTGCCCAGAAAATCTGTTAGATTTATACATATAATGTGTAGTTCTTCATGAAGCTCTTTTTGCCAGATAATTTTTATACTCTTGTTAAGGAATAAATTATAGATTTTAGCATCATTTCATGTAGGAATTAATATCTTCTCAACAGAGTAAGAATAATGTCTTTAAGTGATAGCTAGAAGATGTTCTCAGATACACTTAGTATTTGTAGTAATACATCATTTCTCCTTTTTCTCTTTTTCTTTTTTTTTTGGTCGGTCATGAGGCTTGAACTCTGGACCTGCGTGCTGTCCTTGAGCTCTTCAGCTCAAGGCTAGTGCTCTACCACTTGAGCCACAGCATCACTTCCAGCTTTTTCTGTTTATGTGGTGCTAAGGAATCGAACCTAGGGCCTCACGCATGCAAGGAAAGCACTCTACCACTGAATAACCTTCCAAGCCCCATGATTTGTTCTTTTGGTTTGAGGTCAGTAAGTATATTTTCTCCACCTGGTTTGCATAAAACAGTGTGGTGCTCAGCAAGGGTCTTATTTCTTCCTACAAAGTTGCAAAGACATTAAAAGCCCCCTAAATGTAGGTATTTCTGATCACCTGTTCTTGCCCCTATTCCCACTACTACTATTTTCCTTTTTCATTTATTCCATGTTTTTCTTTTATGAGCTTGTTAAAAAAACAACAACACAAAACTGTGGTCAAGATGGAGACAGAGATTTAGACCCTGTTTACTTAGCCAGTTTTTATATTGGGCTAATCACAATTCTGTTAGTGTGATCTGTGTGGCCATTTGTAGATAATAATGCATTCAACCAATGATTTCCAGTACCTTAAAAATAGACTACTACTAAAATAATCATTTGTACTGGGCACTGCCTATAATCCTAGCTACTCAGGAGGCTGAGATCCAAGGATTGCAGTTTGAAGCCAGCCACTGCAGAAAAGTCTTTTATCTCCAACAAACTACCAAAAAGCTACAAGTAGAGCTGGGCTCAAGTGGTAGAGTGCTAGCTTAGAGCAAAAAAAATGCTCAGAGACAGCACCTAGGCCTGGAATCTAGCCCCAGGACAGACAGGCATATGTGCGCGTGCACGCACGCGCGCACACACACACACACACACACACACACGCACACAAACACACACACAAATTATTCACTTTACCTGATACATTTTTAATTTCAAAGTTATTTTATGGGGTGTCATAAAAAAGTCAAAGTAGTCATATACTCATAGCATACATTGGCATGTCCATGGGTTTCTTTTTCCTTTAAGTTCTCATATCTTATTAAAGGCTTCTAATTAGCATATGTGTAATGATTGATGTATAATGACTGATAAGCCAGTATACTCCATTAGACTAAAGCTGGATTAGAAACTAGTAGAAATGAAGTGGTCTGGGGAAATTCTCAAACATGGGTGAGGAGGCTTAAGCAGGATAAGGAAAGAACAGAAAGAGAGGAGGTTAGTCGCCAAACTGCCACAGATGGAAGGAACTAGGGAGTGGTTGAGCCAGGATTGGGGGCGGGTGTTGCCAGAACATTTGAACTTGCTAAACGTTTTATGATTTTTCCAATCTATTGCTAGGGAAAAGGAGTGTCACTTCATTTATGGTAAACTGGACATTCTCATGGAGACTGTTAAATTTCTTCAGCCATCTAATTCAGTTTCCCCATTGATCCTGTAGAGACCATTTTTCCTTGTGGGAGTGATGGTGAGGTTGATGGCTCTGGTTTATGCTTTAGTGTATTGATGCTTTCTTAGTAAGATATGTCCAAATGAAATGTTTAAAACAGCTTATGTTCATTATGTTACTCGAATACTTTTTTCTAACTAATCAGAAGTCATTTTTTGTCTCCATTCTTGATTTCTACGTTTTCTAATATATTTTCCCTTTTTTATTAAATTCAAGATTTTTTTTCTAATATGGTCTTTTTTGTACTTTGAAGTTATTGTTGAAAATATGATTAATCATTTAGAAGCATGATGAAATCAAAATGTTTTTGGCTAATGTATAATTGATATAAATTTATTTTTAGCAATCACTTATATCTTGTTTTGCTGATTGGTAACTTTAAAAAAATGGAATATTGGCTACTTCAGTGCTGGTTAATTGAAGTTTTCCAGCATACAACTAGAGAACGGAAATATTTTGTTATACAGGATTATTTATAGGAAGTCTCAGTAACTTCATCAAGTTAATATTATCATGCTAAAGGACCTACTGCAAAGACAAAAACCTGACTCATGTAATTATAATCCCTCTGTACATCACCTCTATAATAACAATAAAGTAAATGATTTAAAAAAAAAAGAACAACACAATTCCCAAAGCTCCCACCTGCATAGAAAGAGAGCTTGTTTCTACCAGCCATAATGGAAAGACCTTTGAAAACTTTTGGTTTTAGTCCTCAGAACAGTTTAGTCTTAGTACTGAGAAAGAATCTGTATTAAAGGAGGTAAGGGAGATTTGAAGAAGTAATGACTGGAATGGCATCAAATTTAATAAAAATACAAGCCCACAAATTCAATTTCAGTGAACACCAAGCAGAAGGAAAAATTGTAATCACACTAGACTGGTTCATTCATCTTCAGAATTTGGGAAATAAAGCCAATCATGACTGATACCTGTTTAAAAGAGAAAACAGATTCTTTATATAGAATACTTTTCAGAAGTTTGTCTAGATATACATATAAAAATGTTTATTGAAATTATTCTGTTCAGGAGAGATCTATGCTAGGCACTTTCTGGACACCAAGCTGAATTAGAGATGAGCCTACTCTCAGGGTGCAAAAGAAGAAATACAAAAATAAGAGATAAAAGCACACAGAAACATGTTTATAATTATTTAACACACTGTGATTATTGCAATAATTTAGGGAGCATTTTCAAGTGCAAACAAATAGACCACTTATTTATAAATAAGTACAACCTGTATCTGATTTTCTTGGCATTATGATATGAAAATATTTTCTAAAACATTTTTGAAAGGCTGCAAATCATAGATATAATACTGACATTGTCATAGATATAATGTTGACATTCAGAACATACCAGATATAAATTACTTTAACATAAAATAGACATAAAACAGAAAATAAGGATAAAACCTTACATAAGATCATGTAGGCTAAGGAAATTTTCCTCCACCAGCTGTCCTCCACTGTTTCTATGGCACTGTTTTCCTGTTATGTAGTCACTGAAACTCAGGATGTTCTCATGTATATCCAGAGCACAAATTGCATTAATATGCAGAACTTGTTCAAAACTAGTGTTCCATAGTAACTATAATATTATTAATGTTGGGATGAACTCTTAAGTTAGTGTACTATTTCATCAGCATGTTCTTTAGAAAAGAACCCATGATGAACTTACAAATATCTTGTAACAGTTTTTCAAATATGTAGATAACACTTGTTTTCAGAGGGAAAAAAAATACAAAAAGCCACACCATAATCTTTAAGTAGCTGTGAAAGCTGATAGTTTGCTGAATTTTAGAATTTAATAGTTTTTATGTCAGATTTTGGTCATTTAAGTTAAGGACATAGGCCTGATTGAACATTGGTGAAATCTCACAAAATTGAAGTCGGAGGTGGATCTTTCCAACATTATAAATATACCTTACTCTTAAGTAAATGAAATAAGCATACTTAATAATAGTTCATCTTGAAGTTTTCATTACATACATCTCTTTTCTCAATATTCTTAAAGTATACATACATACATACATACATATATATATATATATATATATATATATATTCTCAGTTGACAATGACACACCCATAAAGGAACCAGTTGACTGCTGCAAATATAATGTTGCCTCTACTGTTATCACTGATATATTTTGCTTTCAGAATATTATGTTTGGTCCTATTTAATTGTAAAAAGATCCATTGCTACATTTATTTAATTTTTTAAATTATTTGATAATTTAATTTTTATCATCTAGGACTTCCATACTTAAGTTTATGAGGTAAAAATTGATTTTGCTTTGATTATGTTATTTTTTCCTTAGGGTGATAATAAGTCTGTGTGCTTATACAGCACCTACACTTGATGGCGGATTTATTTTTTAAAAAGTTGAGGAGGGGCTTTAGGTTTTATTTTTCCTCCATGACTTTGTCTGTGAGAGAGTCAGAAAGAATTGTAGATGAGTTCTTTCAACATTTTACCCAAAAAGGGAACTATATCTGGGAAGAATTATGAATGGACAAAATATATCTGTGCCTTCTTTTAATGAATCATTCTTTGGGTTACCTATACAGCAAATGCATTATCTTTCCATGGATATGACCTGCCTTCTCAACTACTTCCATACTCTTTGAGAGCCTACCTAGTTGTTGTTCCTTGGATTCTGTGTGCATGTAATACGTACGATAAAACTGGCAATATAATTTTCCAGTTTAAAATACTAAAAGCCACACATATCAGCAGCCTTTCTACGATAGGACAGGGCTCTTAGCTCAAGACCATATGGCCTCTTTTGGTGATTCAGCCATGAGATTAAAATAATTTTTATGTATTCCTATGATAAATTAATTTTATACAGCTTGAGAGCGCCAGGAAAGTTCAAGGTTTATATGTCTGTGTGGGTTATTTTCTCAGGGGATTAGATTTCACTTTATCTTCAATTGAATGTTTCTTAGAGATTTCTGTTTTAATATTTTCAGTAAGAGATAAAATGTACTATTAGGCTTATTTTACAAAGCCCAGGCTTCAGAGACTGACACACACTCTTAATAGCACCTGTTTTCTGCCTCTGGGAAATATCTGTTTTCATGACTAATATCTGCTTGCAATAAATAGTGGCTCTGATGTCACTATGGGATGCCCAGGGCCGATTCATCTTTCTCCATTTGACATAATGCATAGTGGCTAACTGATCTTCTGTCCTGGAGATGTACTACTGATCTTCCTTCCTTCTTACTTCTAAAAAAGGGATTCATGGCCCGTCGGGCTCCTGGTGGTCTCCACTTTCCCTGAATTAGGAGCAGGTGATTTGTCTCATCTTTGCAGGGGACAGAGCAAATTAACATGAAAATATCACTTCTCAGAAAACAAGGCAGGCTTGAATGCCCTGTCACTACTGGTCATTAGCCATCTGCCACCAACACTCATACTCTGTTTATCACATTTGAAATTCAGAGCAGATGTTGCATAATAAGGTGATCCCAAAAACAAGGCAAGAAATTCAAAGAACAGATACTCTACAATAACAATACAGATCTTGGAAAGAATTTTTTTTTTAGTCAGATATGTGGCAAGATGAATTGAATAGACTGTATTTTTTAAAGCATACACACACCTTTCTAGTATATTCTCTTTATATATTAATAGAAAATTTTAAAAGAGAGTACACATGAAAAATATGTGTACTAATTTTAAGGGTGACTATCCCTGGGGGTTGAACTCAAGGTTGCACATATGCAAGACAAATACTATACCACTTGAACCATGCCCCCATACTAAGCAAAGTGGATTGTTGTAATAATTAGTATAAAGGACTTCATAGGCCAGTCATGTTGATTTTACTGTGAGATAGTGTCCTTAATTTAGAACAGTTTCACGTAAAATAGTTAATTTCTGCTATACAGATGGATTGCCAAGGCTTTGGCTTGACACTAGCTTTTCAATTTATTTTTTTCTTAAGACTCAAGTGTGCATGTTTCCTGTATTCTTTCTCTCATGATTTCTAACAGCCCTTCTTCCCATCCCACTACCTCACTGACCTTGGCTTCGCCTGGCTGCGCCCACCTTCCTCTTGCCTCTCTAGCTTTAGTCACAGGCCTAGTTCTTACTATAGCCTGCTACATTAATGGGGCATCTTATAGAACTGATGATAATAATGTCTTACCTAATTTATTCCTGTATATTCTAGATCCATAGAATGCTTTATATAATAAGAATTCACTTACAGTTTATCAGTTATTGTGTCTAGAGATAGTCTGTTTTTCTAAAGAATAGTCATCCCAGTTTACAACTGGAACAGGACCTATGTTCTGTGGAATTTTCAGCTTCTGAAATAGTCCTTTGACTAAAAAAAAAAAAAAAAGTTTTCTCCACATAAACTACAACCTTACACCCTCTTCAACTGCCCCCTTCACATGTACGCTTTAGGGGACTCTTTGAAAAGGAATATCAGATATATATGGTTAAGCAGAAGGTCAGTAGCTAGTCAAGAGAGTAAACAGGGTAGTGCCAGTATCTGGCCATTGACTGCAGTGGGAGAGATGATTGGAAGATTAGTAAGTCAACATGGAGTACACTCCACACTGGAGAAAATGCTGAGGGAGTGCTCACTACTGTAGTAATTCATACTCCTAAACTCTTAAATTCATGAGCTGGTTACTACAATCCTTCATTCACATGTTAGTAATTTCTATTTGTTCCCCCTACTCCATCAGAAACACATATTAGGTTTTCTAATGTCTTTCACTCCAGGTGACATTTTTTAAGAACTTATTATTCAGGGTAATCATTTTCAGGTAAAGTAGATTTTTGACAACTGTCCCAGAAACAAAAGTTATGTAAATTCCTAGTTCTTTGTAGTAGTTGAAAACTTCTGTAGGGAAAGGGGACAAAATTATGCGAACACCTGATATTCTAATTACAAACTACAACAGATTTATTGAGTGATTTGTCATCCCCTCTCCCCAACAGGAAATAGGGGTTACAAGAAAAAGAAAGTACACGTCTTTCTAATGGTAACTAAGACTGACTCACCCAAATAAATACTGACTCACTAAGTAGACACATGGCACTAACTTAAGCTAATAACAGATAAGTTTAGGCTCTCTTTAGAAAATGCTTCCTCATGTTAGGCATTAAATCTGTTTATAGAGACATTAAAAAGCTGTAGGCACTATATACTCTGCCTATATCACCATGGTGACAGATAGCAGAATGATGTTCTATTCCAAAGAGGGATATTCCTCATCTAAATTTAACATGTGCTTAATCTCCCTGATTACAGTTTCCTTATTTCCTCCCTCCCCCTTCTCTCCTCCCCACTGCCCCCCACCAATGTTGGAGCACCAGAGACTTTTACTCTGACCATCCCAGCTACATATCTTTATCTATATATCAGGCAATACTATTATGACCTGCAAAGAGCAAGACAATCCACTGAGGCACGGTTAAAGGTGACAAAAAAATTTTATTTACACTATTTACACCAAAAGAGGGGCCTACAACTGCCTTGTTCTGGGCTACCTACTCAGAACCAAGAGCAGCCTTGACCACCAAACCTCCAAGTCTCCATTGGGCAGCCTCAACTTTTATTAGTTGGTCTGCAAAGCTCAGGCTGTAAACCTCCAACCCCAGACCTACAAACCTCCAAAGCGGAAGGCTTTTCCTTTTGCTTCCTCTTTCTCTGCAGGCCTCTCCACACTCCACAGACCTGCCCTGCTCCATTCTGATAGGAGCCTCTCCACAGGCCTCTTTCCAGGCCTCTGCACAGGCCTTCCTTGCTCTGCTCCAGTAGAGGCCTCTCCACAGGCCTCCCCTGCTCTGCTCCTATAGAGACCTCTCCACAGGCTTCTCTAGAGGCCTCTCCACAGGCCTGCCCTGAACTCTGCTCTGGTAGGCACCTCTTGCAGTCTTTTTCCTCCTGCTGTCTGTCTCCTCACCTCCACCCTGCCAGCAGCCTATACATAGGCTGTACCTCTCCCCAACTCTGATGGGTCTAACAGTTGAGGGTCTAATGGTTTCACCTACCTCTCATACCCCTCCCCCAAGCTTCCCACTGTCCAACCACTTTTTGACAGCTCAGTGGGGCCATGAAGTCAGCCTCTCCATGTCTTGCACCCTCCAACGGCCTGGTGATCTGATGGCTGGGCTACGATAACAGCACAGGGCTGGCTTTGGCCCTGCTGGTGATTACAATACCACATTTTCTTAACTTCTTCGTAGTGCTTAGCTAAATATCAGTTGTTTTTTATGTTTGTTTTTTCGAACTAGAAAGAGGAACTTGAAATCAAAATTTCAGTCTATTACAGTATCTTCAGGACCACCTTACTACCTGGAACATAGAAGAATGTTTTCCTAATTCTACTAAATGTGGAAAAATAAGCCTCAAAATTGTCTTCTCATCACATCTACTTTGTGCTCTTTTTTTTTTTTTTTTTGGTCGGTCGTGGGGCTTGAACTCTGGGCTTGGGCACTGTCCCTATGCTCTTCAGCTCAAAGCAAGCACTCTACCTCTTGAGCCACAGCACCACTTATTGTTTTATTGGAGGTAAGAGTCTCATGGACTTTCCTGCCTGGGCTGGCTTTGAACCGTGGTCCTTAGATCCTCAGATCCTGTAGGGTAGCTAGGATTACAGGCGTGAGCCACCTGTGCCCGGCTTACTTTGTGCTCTTATACATTCAATTCTTTATGGTGGGCAAGGTCCACTATATATAGTATATACCGTAGCAAAGAATTTGCTTAGTTAGGTTGGTTTAGATGTAATTTAAAATCAGTAACTGATCTCTCAAACTATACAGAATTTTCTTTTTTAGTATAGAACTGACTTAACTAAATTCCAAAAGTATTCATTTCCATTTGTACTGTGTTAATCATGTTTCAAAACATAGAAAATGAAGTTTAATGTTGAGACTAATACTTATCTAGAAGATAATCTGGTATTTATGAAAATTTTAACATATAAACATTGTTTTCCTTATATATCCATCATTGAATACAGAAGTCTCTCCCATCCCTACCATAAGAAGTAGAAGCCTCAGAGGATGAAAGTGTTTTTAAAGTAATTCAAAAATACTTCCCTCTGTATTACTTTTTTTTTTTGGATATTTAATCTTACCCAGAAATTTCAGGTATGTTTGTGGAATGTGGGAATTAAAAAGCATATAGCTTCACTTTATAGTTGCTATTTGCAGTATTATCATCACTGAAGTCTTAGTTGCTGGTAGGCATGTAAAGAACCCATCTGTCAACTTATCTTAGATAGGATCGTATTCCTCATTCCTAAGCAAGGTAGAAAACATTAGTCAGTCTTTTCATTGCAGTTGAGAAAAAATTGGTTCTGGCAAATATTTGTTGAATGAATAAGTTCTTTCACAGAAGGCTTATAATAGAGCTTTGCAAACGCAATGGAGCCAGTTATGAAAGTCAGATGTCTCCAGCATATAACTTTGTTGCAATTCCTGTCATTCTGATTTTTTTTGGTCACCATTCTATAAAAGCAAAATTCTTCAAAATGATTGACTCTGTTGAACACTCAGATGTGGAGAGCTTACACAGAATTTGTGTATTTTTAAGTATAAATACTTTGAATATAAAATATTTAATTTCATATTCTATTGGTGTATTAGTAGTATATCTATTTCATTATAATACATTTAAATTTATTTCTTTTGTTTAATTACATATATTTAAATCTGAGATTTCGTGCCAAGTGTCTGGGCACTGTGACATTTGAAGTCTTAAGTAGTAAAAGAAAATTTCTTTAATATTAGAACCAACCAATCAGAACTCTAATGTTAGAAAACCCTACCAAGTACCATAAAGTGTTCAGCTTGATTATGATGCCTATAAAAATATACCAAGACCAGCAGACCTTGCAAAAATGAGTTACCATCTAATAAAAGGTTGACAAAGGCTTAGGTGAAGACCGTGTTCTGTTTCTCTCTCCATTATGCACTATTTCTCCAAGTATGGTTAGTGAATCACATCACTATATGTTCAGCACTTGTGGTGTTCGAGTAAAATGCTAACTGACCTCCTGTTCCCAAGTGTGAGTCCCAGGAGGGAGTTTCTAAGAAATCAGTGAAAGACGTCCCTACTGTGACACATGTAACACAAATGGGAAATTTAAAATATGTCTCCCTTTTGTCCTTTTGTTCTAAGATGACTCAGCCTGTACATAGACGATCAGAGGTCTTGAAAGTTGTTGGGCATGGTGGTTCATGTCATCTTACCATGCAGGAAAATCTGGGCTACACAGTGAGACCTTATCTTAAAAAAATGAAAACTTGACCCATTTCAACAATGAGATGTACAAGTCGTTATGTCGAAAACGAACTTTACAACTTTGGTGCGGGGTGCGAGGGGGCCCCGCAGGGAGGATTGGGTGGGGAGGGGTGAGGGGAGGATGGGAAAGGATGGGAAGGGGAAACAAAGGAGGAGGCTACAATACTTGATAAGAAATGTACTCATTATTTTGCCCATGTAATTGTAACCCCTCTGTACAAAATTTTCACAATAAAAAAAATTTAAACAAAAAAAAATGAAAACTTGAGAGTCTCTAAGCCAGAGGCAGGGGTGGCATTCAATTAAATCCCATCCATATGCATAAAACTTGTTTGAAAGCGCTGAACTTGGGGTCGTGTGTGGGTGTAGTAGCATATACTTGTAATCCCAGTTACTTCGGAGGTGGAGATGGAAGGATGACGGTGTGAAGCTGGTTTTGCCAACTTCTTAGTAAGACTTTGTCACAGAAACAAGCCAGACCTTGTAGTACATTCCTGTGGTCCCAGATACTCTCTGAAAGTAGAGGTAGGTGAATTGTTGGAAACTAACCCAGGGCAAAAGCACAAGACCCTATCTGGGGAAAAAAGTAAAAAAACAACCAACCAACCAAAAAAACAACCTTTCATCTAAGGGACTAGGTCAGAAAATGGCCTGAGTAGTAGCTTGAGGCCCTAAGTTCAATCCACAGTTAATCACAAATAATAAAACAAAAGCATTCCTCAAGAACTCTGTTGGAAGCTGGGAGCCAGGGCTTACACCTGTAATCCTAGCTACTCAGGAGGCTGAGATCTGAGGATCACAGTTCAAAACCAGCCCAGGCAGGAAAGTCCATGAGACTCTTGCTTCCAATAAACCACCAGAAAACAAGAAGTGGTGCTGTGGCGCAAGTGGTAGAGCGCTCATCTTGAGCTGAGGAGCTGAGACACAGTGCCCAGGCCTAGAGTTCAAGCCCCACGACTGACCAAAAATAACTGTCTTGGAAAACATTAACTCATTAATAGGAGATAGTAAATGAAAGAGAAAATGCTTAGAAATAGGAAAGTTCTAACTAAAAAGTCTTAAACCACCCAGAAAACTACCCTTTCAAAAAAGTGTTTATGATACAATGTGATTTGTCCTTTCAAAGATGCTTTTTGTTTCACACATAATGTTTTCACAGTTTCCTGTGGTTTTAAATTATTAAACCATTACCAGAATTGTGAAAATAACTGATCTGAATTCTTACTCCATTTTTGAGAAACAAAGCATATGAAATTTAAGTGAATCATTGTCATAGATTTTAGCACTTGTATCAGTCTGGCCAGATAGAGTACTCTCTTTGAAGCTCATATATTAGAAACCAAGAGTGCTTAGAATTTAATTTTCCCCCCAGTTGTGATTCCTTTAACAAGTATGAGTTCATAGCTGCATTGACTTTTATATTTACCATTGTTCACTGCCATCCCTGACCATCTTGGACAAAACGAAGGAAAATAGTTATAATTCTCCTGAAGTACAGTCACACCACTTTTGGATTAGAATGCTAAAATAGAACAGCAGAGGTTGGGCAGTGGAAAGCATGGGAAGTTTCACTGTGAATGAAGTATAGGGCTGTAATGTATGTTAAAAGCCCAGTCTACATTAGCAGTGAGATACAGATTAGTCCAGAAATAGTCATCCTCAATTTAGAAAGTTTCATATCATAACCATATCTAACCATATCATAATCGTACCATATTCTATGGTTATGATAAGTAAGGAATAAGGACTTAAGTATTCCTTGTTGACATTTTAATCTCACTAGTATTTCAAATGTTAAAATTAAAACCTGGAACTGGGAAATTCACCTTCACCCATAGCTGAAAACCTGATGAAACTAAAACAGTGTAAAAGTTACAGATGAGGGCCCTGCTTCATTCTTCCCCTTCCACTACCAAAATACATTCCTTGTCAGAAGGATGAGGTACAAGAAAGGGAAGAACTAAGTTGGAGATCACTGGAGAAATGATTGACTGGGTCCTTTGAATAAAAGAGAAGTTTGTGTACTGTCGTTGACCTCTCCCAAAATGTAGCCTTTTAAAGTGTTATGCTCTGTTGTGTTGTTTTGTGTTGTTCTGAAACAGGGTCTTGCCAGCTCAGGTATGCTTTGAACTCTTCATTTTCCTGCCTCAGTCTCCCAACTGCTGGGATTATAGTAGTATATCACTATTTTTAGCAAAGATAGCTTTTTTAAAGAGCTTACATGTATGTTGAGTGCTAATAACTCCTATATTACACAAATAACTCTGTTGTTCTGGTTTTGATTACTACTCTGATTACAGCAATTTGTCTTTTGAACCTCAAGTTCTTTAATATTTCAACGCCAGTCGGGTGCCTGTGGCTCACGCCTGTAATCCTAGGTACTCAGTAGGCTGGGATCTGAGGATCACAGTTCAAAGTCAGCCCGGGCAGGAAAGCCAGTGAGACTCTTTATCTCCAGTAAACCAATAGAAAATCAGAAGTGGTGCTGTGGCTCAAACAGTAGAGCGCTCGCCTTGAGCTGAAGAGCTGAGGGACAGTGCCCAGGCCCAGAATTCAAGCCCCACAACCAACAACCAAAAAAGAAAACTTTCAACCCCATATTAAAGATGGGTTGACATACTTCTTTGCTGCACAGCTGTCTTTGAGTCTAAATAAACAACACACAAGGACAAAAGTATGGTTAAGTTTTGTCTTCGACATGATAGATTCTGAATGTTGCCACTTACAGTAACAGTCCTTGATAGCATCTCTGCTGTAAGACCATGATTTAACTTTTTGAAAGCACATTTAGGAAAGTAACATACAAATTACATTAGAATGAATTAGAAAAGAGTTGCAGTTTAGTTTCCTCCAAAGTGGAGAGATTTATGAAAGCGCCGCACCCCAAGAGAAAGGACTTCTTTCCCTTCCTGCTTCAGCTTCATGGCCACTCTCACCACTGCACTTCCACAGGACTTCTTACTTTAGTTATCACCAAGTCCTATAATTAACATATGGTTCATGTTATTGATTTCTCAGGTTTCAAAGTAAAATAAATCGAGCTTTCTTCCACATTTAGAATATACAGTTTTTCTAAGGCACTTTAAACAAAGACACACATTATTTCTAAGTTGGAGAGCAGCTGCCAGAAAACAGAAAATTAGGGATGTAGTCATGGGTGAAATAATGGTGATACTGTTCAAAGGTAACCCTTTGTACAGCAGGAAATTTTCCTTATAAAAGAGACAGCTGAGTTTGCTTGTAAATTTTGCTAGAAACAGGCCCAATTTAGCAACATTTAGTGCTGGTTAGGAGGCTGAAGACACACTTTCAACTTTGGATACCAAGCAAGTACCCTCATATATGATGATTTGTAAAAAGTCCAAATACTTGATAGTTTGAAAAGATGAGTATGTATGAGGTTGCTATTAGTTTGTTTTAATGTATAGAATAACAAGTAAGCAAATATATATCAGATATGGGAGTAGAGTTTGCTACACATAAAAAGGAGACATCCTAAGAAATGATTTGTAGATTAGTTAGAAAAATTTTAATTTATAGTATTATGACCAGAGCTAATAGGCAAGTGGAAGTTACAAAAAGGAGAGCTAAACCTTAACATTCTTATATGTAAAAAGCTCTTACAAACCAATAAAAAAATCACTTATTTCAGATATGGATGAGGAACATTAAGAGACAAATACACAAAAGAGCTGGAAGATATGGAAAGGGGGGAATTCAACCTCACAGATAATTAGAAGTGCATGCTGAAAAACAGAATATACCAAGAGATAACTAAATAACTAACAGAATGCTTACGTATCCACAGAATGATTTTTCCAAAAAAAAAATTATAAAACAGTAGTTGCCTAAAGAGACACAAGATCTAAAGTCAACCGTTGTAGTATGTTATCAGTATGTCCGTTTTTTTCTACTACCTGTTTGTAAAAGCTAGTATGAGGCTGGGCATCAATGACTCATGCCATTGTCTAGCTACTCAGAAATCTGAGATCTGAGGATTGCAGTTCCAAGCCAGCCGAGGCTACTCATCCTAGCTACTCAGAAGGCTGAGATCTGAGGATTGTGGTTCAAAGCCAGCTGGGCAGGAAAATCCATAAGACTTATCACCAGTTAACTACCAAAAAACCTGAAAGTAGAACTGTGGCTCAAGAAGGAGTGTACTATCCATAAGTAAAAAAGTTCAGCCACAATGCCCAGGCCCTGAGTTCAAGCCCCAAGACCAGCCAAAACAAAAAACAAAAAAAGCTGGTACAAAATGCACTAACATACTAATAATTCATCTTAAAGCATGCTGGGTTGTTTACGGCCCCAAATAAATGTCTATTACTATTATATTACACTGTATGAAATTCCTAGTGATGGTTGTTTTTGCCTACAAAGGTGGCTATTTCAATGATTCAGCCTAATACATTTTCAATCCAACAAGATATTTTTGTGTACATATTAATGGAAGATGCAATCTCTTACCTCAGAGTTGACATCTCTACATCTGAATCATCTTCGTAGTCCAGTATACAAATTAACAATATAGTTTACTTCCTGTGTTGTCAGAACAGTGGTAGAGCTTGCAAAATATCCATTGTATATAATATGGAAGTTGATGATGATAATGTTGACAATGTACAGCAAGGACTAACTAGAAAAAATTGATGTGACAAGCTTTCTAGTAAGACATACTGACACCATTGTTACTTTTTTTTTTTTTACTGTTAATCTTACTGCCATTTTACCATAAAACTACTAGAATTGTCTGTAGAGGCATTTCATTTGGTTGCAATTAGAAGGAATTGCTGCTGAGAACTAAACATTAAAATTAATGTCTGCATATAGAATAAAGTTATAAGCCTATTTTTACTATTATGACAAGCATAGATACCAGCTTCTCCAATGGTCTCTGGGTTTTCAGTATTTTTCACATGAAATCAACTTTCCATGTCCATGTTAATGTGAACTCATAACTATTTACATTATACTTTTGAGCAGATGCTTTTTGGGAGGTTGCTGCTTTTAAAAAAATAGCATTGCTTTTTAAACCCTGGGTTGGTTGGTACAGAGAGATTGTAAAGGGATAATTAAGGTGTTCTGCATGTAGAATTGATTTAATGAAAAAGTATGAGATGCCTTTTTAATTCTCTGTGAAGTGAAATACTTGAGCTTCAATGGTAATGTGGATGCCATAGGTACTCAAAGACATCTGACATTTCTTCAAATTAAAAGGGGGAAAATGCCAAAGGGAAATTGAATTATGTGTGTTTTTATGATTCTTTCTTAATTTTTTTATTGTTATTGTAGAGGTTATATACAGAGGGTTACAGTTACATCAGTCAGATAATGACTACAATTCTTTTTGAACCATGTCTCCCCTCGCATACCATGTGAGCTTTGACACTTTCCCTGTTGCATTTTTTAAAATGGCACTACCAAAAACATGTTTTTTAAAAAAAGTAGTGTTTATCCCACTGAATCATGTCCATGATGCTGAAATTTCTGTGCTTCAGGCTAGGCCTGTGAACTCATCATGGCAGCTTAGCCACTCTTTGTGACGGACACAGCATGTCTGAAAATAACCCAAATCATGGGTGAAGGGACACCAGAACAGAAACCACTGAGCTTTCTTTCCTCTAGTCAAAATAACAAAGTCCTGGACTCCAATGATTGATGAGCAACTTGCCAGGGGAAATGAACTGGAAAATCATCGCCTTGTATTTTGCTTGCCACAGGAAGACCTTGACAGAGATCTCAATTCTTCTCAAGTCTGATCAGAGGCCTGACACAGCAGCAAGAAAGACTGTAAATACAATCCATGGTTTCCTATCTCACAATATAGCATGTGGGTGTTTGATAGGCTTTGACAGGCCTAGCAACTCTTTGACCATTACAATATGGCATTTGAACTGAGAAAAGGCTATTTTAAGCAAGTGTAGGTATCCCATGTTTAGCATAGAACATGTATTCCTAAAAAGTATTCAGATGATGATATTCCATTTACCAAGGTCTGGCCTTTCTAGCTCTTAAATTGCATATTTGTAGCCTAGAAAAACTTAGGAGCTTATAAATAGAAACACGGAAAAATATTTTAAATGCAAATAATATATTTTCCATAAACATTTTTCCTTATCTGTAAGTAGTTAGTAGTTTCAATTCAGCAAATCAGTCTTGAGCCTTGTGACCCCTTCCATCATTCTCCCTTATCTTTCCCAACTCCACCCATTCCCTTGTTACAAATAATGACTGATGAGAAACTATGTTAGAATTGTCCGTGTTAGTCAGGTAGCTGGAACAGCTCTTTCAAACAGTGATCAGACTTGCCTGGAGACAATGGCTCAATCCTCACCAGCACCCATAGCCATTCTCTCCCGGGAGCCACTGCAGTAGTTAAAGTGAGGTGATAGAGCCACTACAAAAGCTGCAGGCATCACATGTTGAGCCAGGAGAGGTTCCAGACAAATGTCTTCATTGACATTTGCAGAGTGGGTCTGAGATTCATGTTCATGTCATCATCAAGTGTTCACAGAAGGAATGTCTTAAATGGAACACATTTTCTGTTAAATTTTCCACATTAGTCTTGAGCAAAAAGACTCCATATTTAGACAGTAACGTACTACACACTCTTGGGACTGGAGTGTTCAGATTTTCATTAAAATGTTACTTTGTTATCAGAAAGCAGGGGCCCTTAAAGATTGTATTGACAGTGAACATTTAGCATTTAGCAGGGCTCAGGTTGCATTATTTTACTGTATTTTAGAAATGTGTTTGTTTAGGAGCTTAGTGTTTCCGTATCCATGACTTCTCCTTTCATGTGTTTTCTGGGCCTGTGTTGTAGTTGGTTTAGAACTATTTTACACCTTGCCTAAAATATAGTAGATCTCACAGCTTGTATCTAGAAATAAAGCCCCTTCTGTGAAGTTACTCCCAGAGCCTTTATCCAAAGGCAGTGGCTTGCACGGTCTCTGATCGTGTGCTTCTTGCCCAACTGAGCCTGGAGATTTTTGTTAATTCCGTTTGCTGGTGGATAGACTACCTGTCCCTGTGGCTAACTCTTTACAGCCAAAGAACAACTATACAAGGGAACCAACTTAGATGTTGGCTGGGAAATGTCCTCTTAGAATGGGAAACACATGTCTCCTTTCTCCCAAGTGCCCACCTGGCAGCTCTGCAAAATGTGCACATTATTCTTTCATTGAATTCCAGACCTGGAATTCAAAAACTATGTGTTACTCTTATCAATTTTGGTATGCCTTAAAGCTTTGGGAGAAAAGGTGAATTAAACAGTGCTTTTCCAAAAGCCCTCATTACTTTAGAATTCCAAAATTTCACCATATGCCATGCTCAGCCGTGAATTTGAGGAGTTTCTTGATCATGTCATTTTAAAATGAGTTTCCTATATTTGTTATAAAATTCTCACCAGTAGAGTTTTCCTGTTAATACTCTCCATCTTTTCTCCTTAAGCCTGACTTTTAAGTTGTATACAAGATCATAGGTGACTTTTCTACTGTGCCTTTAAAAAACGTACATCTATGTCTTCCTCTGTGCTAAAATTAATAGGACCTTTTCCATAACAGAGCCACCATTTTAACCCAGGTTCATTCCTGATTATATTAAGAAGAGAAAGTAGATCTTGCCAAGGTTGGGCATATTCCCCAATTCTGTAAAACATTGCAGGCGATTAATGGGCTTGAACTGAGAGTTCTTTTGTGTGTGTACTTGTATGTGCACTTGTACGTGTGAGGAGGAGTGAAAGGGACATCCATGCATAGAATTTCTAAACTGGGCAACGGTGTAGTTAGCTAGCGGCAAGAGATACCCTGTTGGCTCCCAGACCTTTCTGGAGGCAGCCTGTTGGATAGGCCTCTCTGGAGATGAATCCTGCATGGATGGCTTCCTTTTGCCTAAATGCTGGTCCTGTCCTTATTAACACCTTAGGAGGCCTTCGGAGAGATATACTTGTATCCAAAGTACTTTGCAGATTACAGTCCTACCATTTGCCACTCAGGAAAATAAACAGGCATATTAACTCGTAGCAAATGCCACCTCCTTGGTCCGAATGAGTTTGTAAAGCATTTTCTTCCTGGTTTGTGCACACCACATTGTTTTAGCTCTTCTCATCACTGACCAGCTGGCTTGTTGGTGAATAGAGCTGTGGGCCCCTCGCCATGTTTCATGTGAGGTCTTGGCTGGGTGGCAAACAGGCAGCCTGTAGCCAGTGTCAGCAATTCAGGAGGAATTGGCACAGCAGTGTCCCCATTAATTTCTGCTTGTCACATACTGTCATGCAAGTTACACCAGAGAGGAAATGACCGTTAAAAAAAAAAAAAGGTACCCTTGTGGCACTGGGTCCCCTCCAGACGTTCCCCGAGGTTAAACAAGTGGATACAATTAGCTCTACACAGACAGCTGCGGGGAAGGGAGAGCCTAGATGCAATGGGTCTTTCCTGTCAGCCAGGAGTGTCAGCTGTCAACATCTGCCATATTTTAACCCTTCAAAGGGACCGGTAAATTAAGGGGAGCTATTATCCCACGCTCTGCTGATCATTATCAATCATAATGCCCTGGGAAATTACCAAAGTGCTGCTGCCTTGGTGGCAGATTTTGTCCTTTGGGGATCTTTTTTTTTTCTTTTTTAATGATTTTGCTGGGAGCAGAGAAAAGTGGTAGAGCAGAGGGCAAGGGGAAACTGGCTCTTTAATCATCTGTAATTTACTGCCACAGGGAAGGGGAGTAGAATGGTTATAAACTCCTCTTTGGTTCAGACTGAACCAGGCAGCTTCTATCTCCACAACGGTTCTTCCTGATGACCTGGTCACTGCCTTCACCAAGAGCTGTGATGACTTTCAACAAATTCAGACAAGACCTTTGGGAAATGAGAACCAGTTTCAGAGGAGGAAGACTGTCCAAGATGAGAAAAGAAAGAAACTCTTAGGATAAATAAGACCTTTGAAAAGAAAATCCCTGTATTTTCTTTCTTTGTGCCAGTACTGGGGCTTGAAAATCAGTCTAAAGCTCTCACCTGACTTTTCCACTCATTGCTAGCACCCTACCAATTGAGCCCACACCCCCACTTCCAGCTCTTTGCTGGTTAATTGGAGATAGGAGTCTTGGGTTTGTCTTCCCCTGGTTGGTTTAGAACCTCAGTCCTCAGATCTCCACCATCTGAGCAGCTAGGATTATAGGTGTGAGCCACCAGCATGGAGACAATTCCTATATTTTTCAAAGATTGAAATGATTAAGCTATTGTTGTCCAAATATAGTCTTGACCAAACTCTTTGTAAACACATGCTATGTATTGGAATGGGCTTGTCTCATGACAATCTGATGGCCAACACAGAAGGGCCTGTGAAGGAAATTTGTACATGTGAATTGTTTACTGAACTCTGTTTATTTCACTTCATCATTTAAACTGTTGAGGAGACAGGGGACTTC
Source organism: Dipodomys ordii (assembly GCF_000151885.1). NCBI lineage: Eukaryota > Metazoa > Chordata > Mammalia > Rodentia > Heteromyidae > Dipodomys > Dipodomys ordii. The sequence continues at coordinate 1,363,344 of NW_012267306.1, forward strand.
ATAATTTTGTGAACTTACAGCTTTTTATTCTGAAAAAGATACAGTCAGGACTACCACTCCTGAAATGACAGGATTTCTGTCAATGGACAGTAATAGTGAGTGTAGGATGCTCATTTTGAATGATTGCCAAATGAACTGGAAGGAATGATCATGCTCATATTTTATTTCATTCTTATGTCACTGAGGAAGATTCTGCAACCATTTAAAGTGAGAGATGGAAATCACCTCAGAACCATTGAATAGGAGTAACTTTGCATCATATTATCCAGATTTCATTCTTCTCTATGTGAAAGAATTGATAATAAGCTCACCAAGGAGAGCTTGGATATGATTAGTGATGAATGTTAGCTATGTACCAATCCAGTGACATCATCTTTCCTGAGACCCTCATCTTATAAATTAGAAAACAAAGCCTAGATGGCTAGGGGGGTTTCTAAGATTTTTTACAAACCAGAGACATTTACATCATACCAAGAGCGGAGGAGCAGTACAGGAGTTGTGGTCAACCCAAGCAACAACATGACAGCATGAAGGAAGAAGAAACTTCAAATGTAGACTCAAAGGCAGCTTACTTCAGTGAGGGCCCAATCAACTGCTTTGAAATCAAGACTAAGCTTGAGTCACCAGGTTTACTTGGCCCCATGAGAATGAGATGTGCCAACTTCACAAGATAACATGCCTGTCTAATTTTAAGTACATCTAGAAGCACATACAAGTATTTCTTAATCTTGATGTCAAAATAAGATATGAATTTGGAGAAAATTGCTTCATTAGTTTTTTTTAACCTTTGAAAAAGATGTGAAGTGTGCTTTAGTGTGACCCAAACCAATATGAGAATAATTCCTAATTGTGGCATCCTGTCTTGCGGATGGGTGTGCTATACATAACTTTTCTGTGGTCCACGTCATTAATCTGGTTTTAGGAGGACAATCAGTAATTGACCTCAAACTGTTTGAGCTTACATGACTAATGAAGCATATTATCGGATACATTAATGTCATAATTTAGTGTTTAGAAGGAGATTTATCCACTGGAAAACAGGTTCTTATTTCAGTGAAACATGGAAAATAAATTATACTCTCTGTTTAAATAACATTGTTTTCTCAGCCTTGTTTCTGAAGCCTGAGTTTAGGATGTGTTATCCAATGTCAGGCTGAGGTTGAAGCACTACTTGAAGATAGTGTATACTTCAGAGGAATACCAGGGGATTACAACTAGGATAACAGAGAAAATGCCAATTTACTGAATAACGATGAGCCAATTAGACAAAAAAAAACATTGGCTTGAACTTCATGGGAAGGCACTGAATCGTTACTAACTGCTGTGGCAATCAGAATAAATAACATCAATCATGGTGAACGATTTGGGGAGTCATGTGTCCATATGTAATTCCATAAAAAACTCTTCATTTTGGCATTATTAATAACGACTACAATTTATAAAATGGCAATGCTTCATCGAAAACCCTTGCATCATTTAAACTTGTCAGCTAAGAACTTGAAACTTTCCTAGCATTCATTAAAATGATAATTGCTGAGTTCTCATGGGAAAAAATAGTTTCTCATTTTAAGTCCTGAAGTTTCAACAGGATTTGGTGTAGCATTTCATTTCACTTCAAATCCTAATGACTCACTACATTCTTTTCCCCAGGACTTATCCCCTGTTTACCCTCAGAGTTCTCTCTCATGTAGACACAAGTCTACTGAATCAATGGGCATGACTATTTTCTTGAACAGTGAAACAGTTCGAGTTCTGTACTGCTATTGGAAGATACAGTTTAGCCTGCAAGTTTAAAGAAGATTAGCATTTCCTATGTTTATATCTATTGAATTTGGCTTCTTAAAAATGCTTGCTCCTAAGAGAATCTTCTCTGAGCTAAGTTGAGCCATTCTTATATGGTCAGGAAGTAACAGTGTCCTCATTTTTACAGATGGAAGTAGCTGCCATAAATAGCTAATTAATGACTTGTCCAAGTTCACACAGGTAAAAAGCCAGAAGGGAAATTTGTGACTCTTGCACAATCCATTAGAATGTTTTCATGTCAGCCACTGTAGTAGAATTAAATATAATTTATATATCTTTGTCAGTATTCTTTAATGAGTAATTCCCATTTGCATAAATGTTTTAGTATTTCCATGCCCTCTGGGTCATTAAAGTAATTTATTTTTATAATTTTAATTATTATAAGACTCAGTGTATAAAATATATTCAGAAATGAAATGAAGGCAGATACATTAAATTGTATTGTTATTAAAACCCATAGTGTCCATGATAGGATTAGATGAGAGCTGTGCATTAGATACAGGCTATTACATATGTTGTTTATTACTTAGCAATGTGAAATTATATTTAGCTGGGAAAAATATTTTCTTCTTTGTGAGGAAGGGCAGCCCTAGAGTTTGAACTCGGGGCCTTTCACTTGCTAGGTAGATACTCTACCATTTGAACCATTTCTCTAGTCCTTTTTTTACTATTGCTGTTTTTCAAATAGGGTTTCATATTTATATGTAGGCCCACCTAGACTGATTTTTATCTTAAGAAGGAAGGCCTCCTATCAACTTCTGTAATGATCAAATATAATGCCCTGGTAGGAAGTATATCTTGTGGTGGTTTAGCTATAATCTACACTCTGCCTCAAAGCTTAGGAGTGGTTTTAATAAACCATTATACACTCTATCATTAAGTATCATTAAATCCTTTTTTCTCTTACTTCATTTATGCCAGGTAAATTTTTACATTATGAGTGTTAGATTAAGCCATAGAAGAGCTTGTAAAAAACAATTAGAACACACTTGAAATTCACATCGCAAATGTTACAGGACAGGTTTTCCAAACCAACCATCCTATCTAGGATATTCCATCAGTTCCTCAAAGCTGCTGGGAGGTTGAAAAATATTTGCCTTTCCCACTGTGATATTCATACTTCTCTTGGTTTTCCTGCTGTTCAGAAATGGCCTGTTGATTTAAGGTTTCTATCTCGCTTGACTCCAGATTCTTTACAGATTGTGTCCAGACATTCTCATTTTAGTCTTTCTTATATTTTTCTTTTTTTTAATTTTCTTTTTTTAATTTTAATTTTAATTTTTTATGAACATACTGTACAGAGGGGTTATAATTACATGGGCAAGATAATGAGTACTCTTATATTTTTCTAAACACAGTATAGTCCCAACCCAACTGAAAAGTTGACAAGGTTTATCTAATAAAATCTAAAGAGATATAAATAAAAATGGAGGGAACATTTTTAAACTCCTCTGGAGGCTTTTTTTTATTGTAAAGTTGATGTACAGAGGGGTTAGTTATACAAGTCAGATAATGAGTATAGTTCTTTTTGAACAGTGTAACCCCTGGAGGCCATTTTTGAAGACTTGAAGGCATCATATACACAAGTCAGAGAAATTATAACATTTCAGAATAGGAAAATACCTTAGAATTCTTATTTGGATGAGTTACTAGACGTTACACAGTTGGTAGGATTGTAACCACTTCATCTGTTGTAGTCCAGCGGGCTTCCCAAGAACTATGGAAATGTGAGTATGTAATTATTTCCTTTGATAAAGACCCATACTTACATTTTCTTAGTGGCTTGAATGAATTACTGTACTTGCTTGCACATTCCTCAAGAAATGCTGTTAGTTTAAACTTTGCCCTCAGTTTTACCTGACCTAAGCCCAGAATTAGTAACACGTTTCTTGCTAGAACCTTCATTCTTAACATTTTATTCTCTTCAACCAGTCTCATTCCAAGTATATTCCTTTTTTCTCTCTGAAGAGTTGCGCTGCCTCGTGTCTGCCTCTTTTATTTCAATAATGTTCAGGTTCTATCCAGGTTTTTATTCCTTATACTATCTCCCTCGTAGTTTCTAGTCAAGTACCTATATCTTTTTTGGAATACGGCTCTGTTTTTAAACAGTCACTGCACATCTTCTGTGCATTGTGCACTGTGCCATCAAATCACTAGAGATGTCCAAAATAAGCCAAATGTTAGCTGTTCTCCTAAAATTCACAGAAGCAAAGCTAACAAACTGGTAATGGGGCCTACTTCTTTGGAAGAGACTTAGGGATCTTCCTAAACAACTGGGACACATGGCAAATGCTGCAGAACAAGCAGCTACTGCCTTTGAGACATGGAAAGGAGGTACACAAGAGGTAGAAAGAATCAAAAGTGTAGAAGGATTATAGCCATGAGAAGCTAGCATGTCTACACCGAAGAATTTGAAGATTTGTTTATTTTCTCGTTTGATCTAAAATTACAAGTCAGTTAGAATCATTGATTCCATAAATATAGGTAGGAATGGATGGTAGGATATAGAAGCTATATAGCTGTACTCTGTGGATCCCAGGAAGAATATATCAACTAGATTTGAGGACATACTACAATTCTTACAGAGTTAAAGACCCAAAGAGCAATGTCTACTTACTTCATTTACTTATTGGATATAGTAAAGGAGAGTCCCTGGCAACAGGGTGGTTACTAGCCTAAGCTTAACTTCTCTGAGTTTGTCTTCTCTGTTTTTTTTTTTTTACAGATAAGGATAAAAATATGCAAGTCAAATTAATTGAACTACTTTGTATACACTTCAGTATCCTCATGTAATTTCAAAACTAAAAACCTGACAAGACCCAGTGCTACTCCTAAAAGTTCCAGGTGAAGGCAGAAACTTATTAAATTGTATAAAACCATTATCAAATAGATTTTATAACCATTCTTAATGACCCACCAATGTCATTTGATCTGTTTTGTGTCCCTGATGGCTTCTTTCCTTCTGGTTTGGGTCTTTATTGACTATCTTTATTGTCATTAATGACAAAATCCATTTTGTGTTTCCTTCCATTACTTACTTGATGATAATGTTAAATTGCCTGGATTGCTATTAAAAACCTTTAGCTTCTCTGGAAAGTTAAATCCTATAAACTTTTGTTTGTAAAATTTCTAAATATAGAACACATAATATGCCATCATACATTTAGGGAATTCATTTGAAGAACTTTCCACTCTGTATTGGAACACTAAAAAGTGAAAGCCCTGAGTATATTTAACATCTGTGTATTTCCCTCAGATCTTAGTCGTCATGTTTTCTGGATTGCAGTTGACATATTGAAACACTAATTCTTGAAAATACTTTAATATATGATATATTTATGATGCATTAACTTTTACTAGCATGCCTCAAATAGAAACAAAAAAAGAATTTGAGCAACAAAGAAATTCTAGTTTCATACCTGATTTGTTCTACAAGTCTTTATGAAGAATGTTTGAGCTACTTGGCTAAGTAAATAGGAACGTATCACAGAAGCTAAGCTTAAAGATTGTTTAAAATCTTGAAACAGAAAATAAGATGCACAATGAAACACCATATATGACAGGTGTATGATAAGTGCCGGGTCAGTGTTGCAATTGACAAGTACTGTAAGAATTCAGAAGATGGAAAAAATAAAGACTGGCTTCCTGAAAAATGTGACAGTTTTATGGGACTTTAAAGATGTTATTGTGAAACAGTGATAGGAGCCAGCAGAAGCTGAGATCTAGATAAAAGTCTTGCTTTGGGAAATGACACCATTAATTTGTGAATATCCAGAGAGATGAGGATCAGAAGCATAGTAGGCAAGGGAAGAAGCAGGCTTGATAGTTGAAGATCCTGGGAAGTATTTGCAGACACTTGGGTAGATGCTCATACTTTCCTTGTGGTTTTTGTCAGTGTGGGGCTTGAACTCTGGGCCTGCGCTCTTCAGCTCAAGGCAAGTGCTCTACCACTTGAGCTACAGCACCACTTCTGGTTTTCTAGTGGTTTATTGGAGATAAGAGTCTCACGGACTTTCCTGCCCGGGCTGGCTTTGAACTGCGATCCTCAGATCTCAGCCTCCTGAGTAGCTAGGATTACAGGCATTGGCACTTTCCTTGCGTTTTAAGCTGACTAATCAGATACTACCGCGCTCATTTAGAAGAGATCTGTCAGAAATAGATTTGTTAAAGAGACAGGTCCTTTGGTTTGGGAATGAGATAATCAGGGTCTATAATAAGGTGCTCATGGTAAATAAATGGAAAGAAATGAGAAATTGTGAAAAACAACTTGACCAGACTTGGTTACTTCTTGTCCAGAGAAGGAAATAGATAAGTAGAGATAAGAATTGTCAGTTTGGGAAAGAAAGTGATACTTTAGATTAGTCTTACTGAATTTGGCCTATGTATCTAATGGTGTTGTAAAAACTTGTGCGGCAACTAACTTCTCAGGTCTAAGAAATCACTGAGGAAGAGGAATCTACGGTAGGAAAAAAAGATGGATTCCATAAAATATAAAACTAGTTAAGCCAGTGCTGGTCCTCATTATTAAAAGAATGAGTTGTCGTGGGACATGGTGATATACATGGTAATGCCAGCTAGTAGGAAGGTAGAAGGATTTGAGACTAGCCCATCTCCCAAAGAATGCATACAAAAATGGACATGTCTCAAGTGACAGAGCACTTGCCTAGCATGCAGGAGACTGTGTTTAGTCCCTTATATCACAGACAGACAGACTTCTAGAAAAACAATTGATTAATAACTATGAAAAGATGCCTTCTTACCTCACTATAATCAAAGAAAGGTAAAGTACAATGATAGGATTTTTGCTACTGTACTAAGGCAAGAAAAAAAATAATGCCAGGTGTAAGAAATGGATGCTTTTATGTATTACAGGGAATATAAATTGATACAGTACTGTGGAGGCAATCTGGCAATACTGATTAAAATTCATACATTCAGTAACATTTTCACTTTTCAAAGAAATTCTGGCACAAATACAGCAGGTGGCATGAAAAGTTTACTGTGACATTAATTCATCCCTCACTCCTTATTTTCTTTGTGATGCTTGCTAGAGATTGAACCTAGAGTCTCACAAATACTAGAAAAGCAGTCTACCACTGAGCTACATTCCAACCCTGGAGTCTTAATTATAATGGAATTATATTGGAATTAAGCTAAATGTGTATTAGGTGGCTGACTAGACCATGACCCTATATGGAATACTATGTCACAGCTAAAAAGAATGGTGCAGATCTGTGAAAACTTATTTGCAAGTTCTCATGGTGAGTGGAGAAGAGCCAGTTTTAGAGCAGTTTCCATTTATCTGAAGAGTATGTCTGTCTCAGAATTTATAGACTCAAGAAGAATATACATAGGCCAAGCTTAGAGAGACAAAAGGTGCATGTTTTCTCTCACATGGGAAAGCTAGATCTAAACTACACCAGGACTTGATAAATTATACAGGACTCTAGGCATTCATATATACTGAGAGGAAAGGAGGATACTCTTAGGGGAGGAACACAAAAGCACAATGCTTAGGTGTCTCTGTCCGTATAAAATAAGATTTATCTAAATGAAAAACAATATTCAACAAACTGATAGAATGGGCTTCTAGGAGAAAGTGAAGTGAATAGGAAGTAAATTGTCAGATTTAGCAAATAATATAGACTGATCAATTTGGTTTTCAAATAAAAAACTTGTGTGTAGTCCTGTGCAATATTTGAACATGTTTACACTAAAAATTATTCATTGTTTATCTAAAATTTAAATTTAAAACTTTGTTTTTTCTAGACACACTGGTGAGTTTAACTTCAACTCAGAATTTGTCAGAACATAAATGTATCCATATATACTTTGTGTTATAACAAATGAGATTCAGGTAGATGTGTAAAAGCTGTACTAAACACTAGACGTTAGCTTGCTTTGAGAAATGGCCTTAAAAACCTATTTTCATTTTCATACGAAATAGTATTGGTAAACTAGTAAATTAAGGAACAGTACAGCCATACAAGATTTTTATCTTTAAATATGAGTATAATATTTATTGCAGTTCATTCTTGAAAATTGCTGAGAGTATATTTGAAATGTTCGCTCCACAAAAGTACAAATGAGTTAATACTTGCTAATAAAATTTAGCATTCCCCAATGCATAAAACTTAGAAACACTACATTGTATTGATAAATATTTATATATTAATTTTTATTTGTCACTTTAAAAACTTAAATAGGAAAAATAAATTTATTAAATGCATATTCTTCCCTAGGATGTGTGTCAGCAACTGGTAATTTAAAAAAAATCAAATTGTAATTAGTATCCTTAATTAGACATAGCTTGTTGAGGACTTAATGCAGAATTGTTTAACATAACTTAGAAAATAACATATCATTTCCTAGAAACTTTGTCTTTGTAGGACTTTATTTCACATTCATTATCAGACTTACTAAACTTTATAGTTTGAAAAAGTTCATAAAAGGAATGTTAGAGAGAGAGAGAGAGTACATGTAATTTTAACTGGTAAATTCAGAACACAAAAGAGGCAAAAAAAAAAAACCCTCATAATATTCCTCCCACTATCAACACTGGACATAGAAAAGCAGAATTGTTTTCTTCTGTTTCTTCATCTAATCTCTCATCCCCAGAAGTAAACTGAATATCCTTTCAAACATTCTTATTTATATTTAGGGTATTCTATTAAATTTAAATTGAAGATAAAAATAAATATTATTTGTTGTATAAATATGCCCTGCATATTAAGCTTAAAAAGTATTATTTTTCTGAAATTCAAATTTAATTAAGTACCCTGTGTTTTATCTGACCACTCAGTGTAGACATAATTACACATATATAAACACATACACTTTCCTTTTATCAAAATAGAATCATGACATTTTGGAATTCCCTTAAGGCTTTTTCCTTTCACTATCAATTTATTTAGTTTACATGGTAGAATTACCAATATTTCTAATGGCTGCTTGATATCATATTATAGATACATGCAGCTTTTTGTTGCTATAACAAAATACCAGAGATAAAATCATTTTTTAAAGAGGAAAGATTTTGACTGATGGTTTGGGAGGTTCAAGTCCATGGTTGATTGGCATTGTTGCTCTGGGCTATGGCAGTACAGTCCCACACAGTGCAGAGAATATGATAGATTAGGCTGTTCATTTACTGGCACAAGAAGAGAGGAGAGAAGCCGGGTGCCCGTGGCTCACACCTGCAATCTTAGCTACTCAAGAGACTGAGATCTAAGGATTATGGTTTGAAACCAGCAGGGACAGGAAAGTCCATGAGACTCTTATGTCCAGTTAATCACCACAAAAACCAAAAGTGACACTGTGACTCAAGTGGTAGAGTTCTAGCCTTGAGCAAAAGTAGCTCAGAGACAAGGCCTAGACCCAGAGTTCAAGCTCCAGGATAGGCAGTAGAGGGGGGAAAAGGGAGGAATACATAGCATTATCCCCTTTGGAGTGCATGATCCCAGTGGCTAAAACCTTCCCAATAAGCCCCTTTTCTTACAGGTCCAAATTATAAGACATATCATTTGACTATTTCCTGATTAGGTATTTTATGTTTGTGTTTTTTGTACTTTAGGTTAATAGCACAAAACCTCTTTGAATTGACTAAGCATAAACTAATGCAGTTGGTTCTGCAAGGTGAGTGTTGAGTATAATTTTAGGTCTTTATGAGAGTGTGCCAGTTCCGGGGGGGGGGGGGGATTGGTCTCAGGGCCTGGGAGTTATCCTTGAACTTTGTAATCAAGGCTAGAGCTCCACTACTTGAGTCACAGCTCTGCTTCCAGTTTTTTGCTGTTTTTGCTGGTTAATTGGAGATGCAAGTTCTGCATAGGGTTGGCTTCTAACCATGATCCTCATTATCTCAGCCTCTTGAGTAGCTGAGATTGCAGGCCTGAGCTAGCAATGCCCAGGTAGGTAGGTTCTAGAGAGGTTGGAAATGTATATTGGAAGATGTCTGTATTGGAGGTGAATGGAGATGGAGGAAAATGCAGAATTTGTGAAGCATAAATACAAGAAAGCAGATGAGGAGTGAACATAAACACATGATCAGTGCTTGGAGTCAGTGACCACCGTGGGCAAAATGGAAAGTCCGATAAAACTGGAGACCAGCCGGGCACTGGTGGCTCACGCCTGTAATCCTAGCTACTCAGGAGGCTGAGATCTGAGGATCTCGGTTCAAAGCCAGCCCAAGCAGGAGAGACCGTGAGACTCCTGTCTCCAATAAACCACCAGAAAACGGGAAGTGGCGCTGTAGCTCAAGTGGTAGAGCGCTTGCCTTGAGCTGAAGAGCTGAGGGACAGCGCCCAGGCCCAGAGTTCAAGCCCCACGACCGAAAAAAACAAAACAAAACAAAACTGGAGACCATAAGTTGTAGAACACTCAGTGTTCATGCAGGGGTTTTATGTCAGTAGTAGTCTTGGCTGTAAGATTAAGAATGGGCAAGTAGGTTCCAAGATGAGGCCTTGGAGGGTCCCTAAAATGAGAAAGGGAGGACAATTTTGTGGTACTCCAAAAGAAAGCTTCAGAATGCTTCCTGAGAGTTTTAGGTGGGCCAAGGAAAGACCTGAAGTCATTCTTGAGAGAACAAGCAGTTTACGTTCCAGAAGCCTGCATTTTAGAGAGGGATGTCCTTAAACCTAAGTAGGTCTTGCTGCACAAACGACCCTGGCCCTCAACATCTGGACCAAGGTTTTTCTGGCTGTGATGATACTTGCACCCTTCCTGTTGTAATGCCGGTTTTACTATTGACCTGCTACATTCTTCTTTCTAAGAAAGTCCTTAGTTCACAAACTGAAATCTCTTGGTCGCCTTGGTAGTTTGTTGCTCTTCAGTTCCATTTGGTTCTTGGCCTCCATGCTTTTCCTGAGTAGATGCGACCACCCAGAGCCTCTTTCTGTAGGTTGAAGAAATTATTAGTGAGAAACATATGGCCCTCCTTCCCATGGAGATACATTTGCTGCCTCTATCCTAGCAAGCTTCAGCTTAAAAATTCCGTCGTTGCAGCAACACAAAATAAAAAATGCTCGAGTGCTGCCTCTTCAGAGTCCCGATAAACAGCTGTGCAGGCAGCTCTACCCCAAATGGATGACACAAACAGATGTGTTTCTGGGAGAAAAGTACAAGTGCTCTCTGGGTGTTGTTTGTAGCTTCTCACTATTGCAAGGGTGTCTTTGCTTTTTCAAGGAAGAGGTACACTGTGGTAAGCAGTGTTTTATGACCCATAATAAAACCTCTTGTAAAGACCATTTTTTGACCAAATGAAGCTAAGTGTTCTTTTCAAAGTCTTCGTTTGCTCCTCTTTCCCCCACCCCTTTGCATTGGAATGAAGACAGTTCAGCATTAATGAATAACATAAGGAAATAATGTCACAAACTCTAGTTCTTATTTGTTAAGCTGGGAAAGCAACTAGAGTTAATTATGTAAAGAAACTTCACAGTAATTTTGTTCCTATTTGGTAGTTGCTTCTGAATATATATGTCAATTAAGTAAAATTTGATATTATATTTTATAGTATATGGTTGTAATCTCTTGAAAAGTCCCTAAAGGATAATTTGAAGGAATCTTGAAGTCAGAGGACTCCAAAAAAAGTCCTTCTAGTCTGGTAAAAAAAAATGACTTAGAACCACCTTGGAAAGTTGGGTTGCTCAGAAATGAACCTACAAACCTATAGCCATCTAATCTTTGATAAGGGAGCTAAAACAATAGAATGGAAGAAAGACAGCCTCTTCAGTAAATGGTGCTGGCAAAATTGGTTAACTACTTGTAGAAAACTAAAGCTAGATCCTTATATATCACCCTGCACCAGAATCAACTCCAAATGGATCAAAGACCTCGAAGTCAAAGCAGACACTCTGAAACATTACAGGATGGAATAGGAGAAACCCTAGGTCTCCTTGGATAAGGCCGAAATTTTCTGAATAGAGACCCGAAAAAAAACAAATCAAAGAAAGGTTGGACAAATGGGATTGCATAAAGTTGCAGAGCTTCTGCATGGCAAAGGACATAGCTAGCAAGATCAATAGAAAGCCACGGATTGGGAGAAAATCTTTACTAGCCATACAACGGACAAGGGTCTCATATCTAAAATATACTTGGAACTCAAAATATTAAATCCCCCAACAACAAATCCTCAAAGAAACAACTGCCCAATAAACAAGTGGGCTAAAGACTTAAAGAGAAACTTCTCTGAAGAAGAAAGAAGGATGGCCAATAGACACATGAAGAAATGCTCAACCTCCCTAGCCATAAAAGAAATGCAAATCAAAACAACATTGAGATACCACCTCACTCCAGTTAGAATGGCAAAAATCAAGAACTCTAACAACAACAGATGCTGGAGGGGATGTGGACAGAAGGGAACCTTACTTCATTGTTGGTGGGAATGTAAACTTGTTCAACCACTTTGGAAAGCAGTACAGAGGTTCCTCAAAAGACTTCACATAGAGCTCCCCTATGACCCAGCAATCCCACTTTTGGGCATTTATCCAAATGTTTACAAACAAGACCACACTAAAGCTACCAGCACAACTATGTTTATTGCAGCATTATTTACCATAGCTAAGATAATGAACCAACCCAGATGCCCCTCAGTAGATGAATGGATCAAGAAAATGTGGTATATATACACAATGGAATTCTATGCTTCCATCAGAAAGAATGACATTGCCCCATTTGTTAGGAAATGGAAAAACTTGGAAAAAATTAGATTAAGTGAAGTAAGCCAGGCCCAAAGAAACACAGGTCCCATGGTTTCCCTTATTTGCAATATCTAGTATATGTATGAGTCAAGCGGAAAAGGTCAGATAATGTGATGTTAGGAAAATGAACCGTTAGATATGTATTTTAATGTTTTTTTCTTTCATGCATGTGTTTCTAACGCATTTATAAGATTATTTCTTTGTTGCTTTGTATGTCCCTCCCCCACAGTATAACCCCTGCTTTCACTATATTTGATGTCAGTATAACTTGTGGAGGAGATGGGGAAAAACAAGTCGTTTAAGGATTCAGGTGGACCTGTTGCAACAATGAGAAGTACAAGTTGTCATGTCAAAAACGAGCTTTACAATGTCTGTGTGGGGAGGGGGAGGGGGAAGCTGGGAAGGGATGTGAAGGGTAAACAAAGGAGGAGGCTGCAATGCTTGATAAGAAATGTACGCATTATCCTGCCCATGTAATTGTAACCCCTCTGTACAGTATGTTCACAAATAAAATAAAATTAAATTAAAATTAAAAAAAAGAAAGTTGGGTTGCTTTCGACATAACATCTTGCACATCTCATTGTTGCAATGGGTCCACCTGTGTCCCTATTCAAATAATTTGTTTTTTCCCTTCCCCTCCACAAATTATACCAACATCAAATACAGTGAAAACAGGGGTTATACCGTGGGGGAGGGACATACAAAGCAACAAATAAATATCTTGTAAATATGTTAGAAACAATAGCAAGAAAGAAAAAACACTTGAGTCCTTATCTTGGGGTTCATTTCTCCCAAAAATCAACTTATCTGACCGTTTCTGCTTGTCTCAGATATATACTAGTTATTGCAAATAAGGGAAACCATGGGACCTATGTTTCTTTGGCTTACTTCACTTAATATAATTCTTTACAACTTTGGTGAGGGGCAGGGAGTGGGGGGAGATAAGAGGGGGGAAACAAAGGAGGAGGCAACAATGCTTGATAAGGAATGTACTCATTACCTTGCCCATATAATTGTAACCCCTCTGTAGGGTATTTTCACAATTAAAAAAAAAAGTTGGGGGCTGGGAAGGTGGCTCAGTGGTAGAGTGCTTGCCTTGCATGCATGAGGCCCTGGGTTCGATTCCTTAGCACCACATAAACAGAAAAGGCCAGAAGTGGTGCTGTGGCTCAAGTGGTAGAGTGTTTGCCTTGAGCTGAAGAGCTGAGGGACAGCGCCTAGGCCCAGAGTTCAGGTCTACGACTGGCAAAAAAAAAAAAAAAAATCTAAAAAAAAAAGTTGGGTTGCTTATTGAAAGAGACATATAATGTATTCCATGAATAATAATAGCAGATGCTTTCTAAGCATCTTTCCAGACCTAAAATCTTTAGACTTCCAAATGAAAAGCATGGAACATAACACTTGATTTAATTAAAGTAATAATGAGCATTTTAAAGATCCTGTCCTATAGTATGCACCTAGTTATGTTTGTTGATCTTACTGATGAGTGTTGGAATGACAGGAGGATTTTGTGTGCTAAGTGTAAAAAGCAAGGTAAATGTGTGTTGAGGTCATGACTAAAAATCGGTACCAATTCTAAGCCATTACCCACACTGGAAGGTTCACATAACTTTTTAGTCATCACAATTACCCTAAGGAAAGTGTTGTCCCCACTTTACAGATGGGGAAAATAAGCTTAGAGGTGGAGGAAAGAGGTTAAGCCACAAGCCAAAGTTACACCTAGTGTGGGCATGGAGATGGAGCAGAACTCTCAGAAGATTCCCATTATAGTTGACTTGTGGGACCAAACTAACCTATTCCATTTATCTCCACAATTACCTTACCCCCCACACACTTTTAAAAACAATTTTAGTTCAGCCCAGAGTCAATTAATATTCCTACAAAATTCTTATACCACCTCCTATCTATTCTTTGTGTTACAGTATGAATAATAATATGTCATTCTTCCATGAAGTCCCTTTATGTGCCTAGTAATAGAGCCCTTTGCAGTGTGGCACCATTTATCTAAGTTCCCAGGATCTGGCTTGTTGAGGCTGTGGCTGGTCTCCAAACTTCTAAGCACGTGCCTCCCCAAAGCCTTCACTAATTCTGTCTTCCATAGCAGAGGCTTCTCACGTCAAAATGGATATAGTCCATTCCCAGCATGAATGCTCCTGCCTTCCTGATACTTTCCCAGTGTCTGAGCACCTGTGTCCTCTGCAGTCCTTGCTACATGCTGACTTGAAGTTCATAGGTGTGTATTTATGTCCTTGCTTCCTATTAAAATAGGAGCTCCTAAGGATTCTTGCCTTCAAGGATAACACCCCCCTGACACAACATCTGATACAGTATAAGGGTTTCATAGTTTTTTTTCAGATAAAGGATAAATCATTGTGTGTGTACTTTAAATATACCAAGGACTTAAGTATACAAGATTCTACTTAATATGGTGTGTGTGTACAACTAATGCATATAATAACAGAAATGTATAACCATATGTTTAAATTGCTCCTTTCTGAAGTTAATTTTGTTTTGTAGACATGGAAACAAAGGCCCACAAAAGGGTTTGAATGAATAGCCTCAGATTATTGAACTCATGAGCACAGATTCATAACCAAAGCTATTAGCTCTGGGTACTTTTTTTTCTTATAAGTCATGCTGCCCTCAAAAATGGAAAAATTGCATGTCACATGAGATTATTCTTGTCTGTGAGGAAGTTTTTTATATTTTTGTGCTTTCACTTAGCAAGCATTCAGTAAATTCTTAGTGCATAACTCATGAGCCACAATGCAGTATCATGGCCTTTTTGTTGAAGGAAAGACTTTGGGAATGAGTTAACTCCTGTACACAGAAGAACAAAATCATGTTACTTCATTTTAACATCATCCGTAAGATCTATCAAGTCAAGTGAAACCACAAGATCTCTCTGTCTAAGATGTCTTGTAAGACTGTGGGGGATACAAAGATGATATCACATTTCTGTTCCTCATGAATTCCAGTGTATCTGAAAGGCTGTTGGCAGTTTTTTTTAAGGCAATCAAATAAAAAGGAGGTGGATTGAAGCAAGACTTAGGTCCTCTTCTTCCTGCTATATTACTTATAAAGCAGTCTTTGAAGTTTATTGTTAACTGTTGTGAATTGATCAGAAGCTGTCCAGTTTTGAAGCAGAGTAGTAAGTGTGCATAATCAGGAAGCTTGGATACAATGTCCAAGGCCCAGGTATTGCCTACGTGCATTTAGAATTGGCTGAAATCTTCAGGGAGTGAATGAACCCACCTGGGCCACCCTCCCAAAATTGAAAGTGGCTATAGTGTTCAGTGTGTCATTGCTTAGGTAGCAATATGGTAATACATGTTATGGGAGAACTAGGACTAAAACCGATGATTCCATTTCTGAGTGTATCTAAAAGAATTGAAAGCAGGATTGTAAAGAGATGTGTATACTCTCTCTCATAGCAGTATTATTCACAATAGCCCACATGTAGAAACAACCGTATCCATCAGTGGATGAATGGATAATGGAGACATACAATGGGATGTTATTCAACCCTAAAAAGGAAGTTCTAGCATATGGATGAAATACTGGAACATTATACTAAGTGAAAAGAGTCACCCAGAAAGACAAACACAATATGACTCTCCATGTATGAGTTATCCAGCGTGGTCATATTCATAAAAACACAAAGTAGAATGGAAGTTTCCAGGGGTAGAGGGGAAGGGGAAATAGAAGATCATGATTCAGAGGACAGAGAGATCCAGTTTTGTAACATGAAAAAATCCTAGCGACCTGTTATATAATAATGTGGATATACTCAGTAAAAGTATATGTATCAATAGTAAGGAAAAAACACTCTGGGACTAGCTGTTGTTACTCTCAGTAGCCTCTGCTTCTCTATGATTTCACCATCATCATTTATTACTTGGCTCAGGTGACTTTTACCTCTCTTCCTTTAATCATAACATCTTCCTTAATTTAAGATGTTATCAGTTCAGTGTAAAACAAAACCTCTTACAGATTTTAGGTCATAGACTCCTTTAACTCTTTTAACCTCTTTCTTGGGAAACAAACAAAACAGTATGGAGATACTGCTCTGAACAAATTTCTTTCTTTCTTTTTTTTTTTGAGACAAAGACTTGTTATACATCCCAGATTTATTTTCAATCTTGTGATCTGCCTCTTTTAGCTACCCAAATGCTGGAATTGTAGATGTATACCACCATACCCAGCTCTGTAAAAGTTTTGATAACAGACTTGAAAAGATTTGCAGGAGAAATTATAAGGAGAAAATTCTACAAGTTGTATATGTTTCTAAAAGTTTTAAATGAACTATTACATACTTTTGAAATTAAAACTTGGAGGATGTGAATATCTTACACAGATTAGCTAGATATATCCAAATATCCATAATTGTTATTTTTAAGCTGCCATTTCTGAGATTTTCTGTACAATATTTTTGGGTGTTTAGTGTTTGTGGCTAGAATATATAATAATACATTATCCATTACATATTATATAACTATATATATATATATATATATATATATATAATATTTTCCCCATTAGAAAGCTTAAAGCCAAGGGTTGGCGGCTCATGCTTGTAATCCTGTCTCCTCTGAAGGCTGAGATATGATGATCACAGTTTGAATCTAGCCTGAGCAGGAAAAGTCCATGAGAATTTCATACCAGCAAAAAACCCAAAGCGGAACTGTGGTTCAAGTGGTAGAATCTTGAGGGAAAAACAAAAACATAAGCTAAGTGACAAGCATCTAGACCTTGAGTTCAAGCCCTAGTACAGATACCACAAAAAGCTTGAGGTCACTTTCTAGTTTGTGTATTTTGATTAAAGAAGTAAGAGGATGAGAGTTCTGGAACACGTAGAAACAATGATAGACTTCTAAACATTTCTAGTATGCAGACACAAAAGCCCAAAATCTTTGGCAGGGAGTTGCCAAGAGCAGTGTTCCACCTAAAGTCACCCTGAGCCAGACTTCATTCCACCTTACTGTCCTGTTGAAACCTGCTTCCAAGGTCATGTGATTTAGAAAGATAAGTAAAGGTCCAAAGTGACTACCAACCACAAGTATGACTAGATGCTGAAACCCTTTGTACCAGAACTGTGCTTTGTAACATAATAGGGGAAACTTTTAAACCTGTGTTTAACTTAAAGAGCTTTACTTGGCAGTATCCCTAGTTTCATTGCATTGCTTCACTTGAGTTACAGGGAAATATTTTAAGTCTTTTATAGGAAAGATTAATTTAGATTAAAATCTTGAGAAGCTGATGTAAAGGTATGTCTCATGATACTGTAAACTGAGATAGAACAGATAATAAGCTTAGGTAGAGAATCCTTTGAAATGTCCTAGATCGAAACATTTCTAAGAAGCAAAAGGGGTTTTTTCCTTCCTTAGTATTCATTCATATTGTTATCTAGAATTGGAACCAAGCCCCATTCTTTTTTTTTTAATTGTAAAGATATTGTACAGAGGGGTTACAGTTACATGAGTAAGGTAATGAGTACATTTCCTATCAAGCATTGTTACCAACCCTCCTTTGTTTTTCCCCTACTATCACTTCCCTACCCAACTCCCCTCCCCCCCTCCCAGTTGTAAAGTTCATTTTCAACATAATGTGTTGTACATCTCATTGCTACAATGGATAAAGCTGTATCCTTGTTTCAGCATTTTGTTATTTCCCTTCACTTCCCCAAATTAGAAAAATGTATATACCAGATGCAGGGCACCAGAATCAAATACAGTGACAACAGGGATTATACCATTGAGGGAAGAACATACAAAAAAAATCACATAGTACATTAAAAACAACAGCAACAAAGAAAAAAACCTCTTGTCCATATCTTAGAGTTCATTTTGCTTAGCATCATCTTATATGGTCATATGTACATAGCTTTTGACCTCTTCTGTTTGTCTGGTAAGATTATCCTAGACGAATAGTAGTTATTGCAGATAAGGGAAACCATGGGACCTATGTTTCTTGGGGTCTGCCAAGCCCCATTCTTACGTGTGACTAAAATTCAGAATGATAATTCTTACTTAGAACTAATTTATCTTCTAGGCACAAAACTTGAAATCAGTGTTAATGCCTTCATATGGATTCAGACTGCTTATCCTGTGCTTGGAGTGATATTAACAAAGTCACTTTAATTTATTCTGGCATTTAAGCAAAGAACAACTAGACCCATAGTCTAAACGCCAAAATAACACAACTAATAATAGCACAAGGAGGAAAACCTATGCAGCTATTAAAAATCACATTTCATGAAATAGTTAAAGTGTTGAAGACATGTAGATGGGAAAATATTCACAGAAAACTGGAAACTTTTTTAAAAAACCACAAAATAAAATATATAAAGTTATCATTTTTACCTAAATATACATTTTAGTTATCTGTACAAATATGGTAATATATATGATTTTTTAAGATGAAAGAGACCTATAAAATTCTTACTTAGCAGTGAAGTTTTCTCTGTTCTCTTAAGCAGTAAGCTTTTGAATGATTTTCTTTTACTCCTGATTTACAGGGTTTTGCTGTAGGCTTGTATGTATTCATTTTATCAGTTTTATAATTAAGAAAATACAGAGTCTTTGCTATCTAAATAAATACACAGAAGCAACACACACTTGTTTGACCCTTGATTCAGGTTTTTTATAAATTCAGATTAGGACTTTAGTAATTGAGATTTAAATTATTTTTATATTGCTAATTGTCAGCTTAAATTGTTTGAGCACTGTGGCACGAAGCAAGCAGATTCTTATCTTCTTGGTGTGCTTAGTGTATAAGAAGCTAGAGATGATGAGCCAGCATGACATTACTTTAAGTTAGTCATACTTTTTTTAAAAAATCCAGTGCTTACAACATGTGTGCTTATGTTTCCAATAACGATGTATTTGCCACAGCAGCAGATGATGTTTTTTTTACTCTGTGCTTCATTTTCACACTCTATTTTGCTCATTTCCAGTTGTTGGACCTACACTGGTTCCCTGGCCCATGCAGTTCTCCTTCAGGGTATTCGTAGCTGGCATGAATGGGTTTCTTTTGAAGGAAACCCTTATCAGCTCAGGATGCCCATGGAGCAGGTCTCAAGATTCTCATATACCTGTGCCGTGTTGTTATCGCATGATGTTGTTTTAGCTCTTGGTTCACATGGACTTTAGCGTAGTGGCTGCATTTTCTTCCAGTTGTTTATGAATCTGTTTCCCCCAGGAAACAGGACGCCTATCATGGCAGTGATCACCCTAATAATTACCATCTGTTCAGTGTTCGCCAGACAATGCACTTCTGCTCAGCATACATTACTCCATTTAAACTCTGGTAACTAGGAAAAGTAAACGCTGTCTTCTCCCATTGATTGATGAGGAAAACCAAAGCTGCAGTTTTAAACAAGCTAGGACCTGAAACAGAGAGAACCAAAGGAGTGAACCAGTAAGGAAATACTATGTTGTTCTTGGTAAACTGGTTTACTGGTGCATCTCATAAACATGTTTTTTTTTTCTCACAGTCTCTTCTGCCCTGGATATCCAGTTATTTTTCTTGTATGAAGAAAATAGGTTTATTCTCTCCTGCCCACCTCCTCATATATACCATTTTCACAATTTTGGGAGGGAAGAAAGTCACTCCTAGTAATTCTGAATTTTAGAGGGCCATGATGTCACAGGCAATGATGTCACGGTCAGTATCTTAAGTTCCTCCTTTCAGAGATTATTTCTGAGTTTTACATTTTGTGTCTTAATTTTTGAGGCCTAAAATTAGAAAAGTACCTGACAGTGGTTTATTTTCCTTGTACCCTCCTCTTTGATGCCTACTTAATGTATAATACCAACAGTAGCTATCATTTATTTCTGACTGCTATCCTAAATGTTGCATAAATAAAAATCTATGGAGTAAGTTTTGTTATTTTCCCATTTTTACAGAAGAAAACACTGAGGCTTGGAGAAGTGAGAAGTGCCTTGCTTTGTTTTACACACTTACTTCCCTGATCTAATAAAGAAATGCCTTAATAATCTGAATCCAGTTTTTCTAAATTCCAGTTTGACTCAAGAATGTATCTCTTGACTGGACCCAAGGTACAGGAGGTAGAGAATCATAGCAAAGCTCAAGAGCAAGGCTCCTGAGGTTGGCCCTCTCCCCAGTACCATTAAAAAATAAATAACAAATAATTTGTTTCATTATTGAACCTACTTCTACATATCAGCTTCTTGCATTACTAATGGGGTGGATTAAATGAGTCACTAAGCAAAAGCTGCTTAAAATGGGGCTTGACTCATAGGGATTGCTCAGTATTAGGCACCATAAAAACAAATGATCACTGTTAATAATAATCATATTCACAAGATTACATATTAAAACAATATAAAAGTATATGAAGAAATGCATGTCCCTCTGGTCTCTTTTTATTTCCTCTCCCCAGCATTAACCATCACAAACAATTTGGTAAATGTCACTCCAGAATATTTCCTGTGCATTGAAAAGAACTTTAAATTAACCCTTCATTAATAAAACCAAGTTGAGAGTGAAAAACTTTTATAGTGCTATTGAGAGTGGGAGACCTGTATTTAATTAGTACTTAGCAACTTTGCAAAGTACTGAGGATTCAGCAACGATTATGAACTTGAGTCCAGTTGAAATTGTTTTGAGTATTTACTAATTTGTTACTCTTTTGTTTATTTTTATTATTTTATTTAGGATATGATGTTTCAGCTTCTCCGAGGTCTGGACTTTCTCCATTCTCACCGAGTTGTGCATCGTGATCTGAAGCCTCAGAACATTCTGGTGACCAGCAATGGACAAATAAAGCTAGCCGACTTTGGCCTTGCCCGAATCTATAGTTTTCAGATGGCTCTTACCTCAGTGGTGAGTAAGACAGTGCTGTCCTTTTGTTAAACTCATTTTTTCCTGTTTTTGGATGACAAACTGCCCCTTTTCCGGCTCCTAATGATATTACTGGCTTCAGATAATAGTAGTCTGAATGTCTTTGCACATTTTTATATAGCAATGGATAAGAGGAAAGCATTCTGCTTTCAGCTGCAGATGCATCTGGGCTGGGTTTGTTGTGGACAGGACTCATTGCAGAAATAGCCTGTTGCATCTTAGCCACTAGAAGGGAATCAGTGACAAGTTTCCAAATGCTTTGCCATAACTACTGTTTTCAGAGCTGGAACATATGGTAGGTGAAAATGCACAGCACAGTCAGGGTAGGGTTAGGACATTGATCTGCCTACATTACCCAGATGAAGCTGTGGTCCCAACTGTAAAGAAGGAATTAAATTGACAATGATAGTTAGCACTGCCATTTGGGTTCAAGATTGAACCCAACAGCCCTGTTTCAACAAAGAATGACAGTAACAACATCCTGTTCGTTGTCTTATTCCAAACCATAGTAGCTAATGACTTCGGTTAGCTCCTGTTTCTCCTTTATCGTTCACTGTGTCTGAGAATATTTGTGAAATTCTGCACCCCAGCTATAAAAAGAGCAATCTAGGTATTAATTACTCTTTTTTTCAAGTTTTATTTTATTTACAGTGAGTTCATGCACTGATACAAAAAGGCAACCAGAGCCTTTTGCTATGTTACTTTTTTTTTTTTGAATATTTGAATAGTTGTGCAAAGGGGCTACCATACTTCTTTTTTTCAAAGTAGGAGGTTGATGCATTGAATCCCATTGACTGGTGAAGACTATGGAGATGTTGCCTTCAAAACACCTTGAGCCCAAAGAAAAAGAATCTTGAGCCTTGAAGAGAGTCTCAAATCAGGGGCAGCACTGGCCTGGGTAGGGGGTATTGTTGAGCAGTGCATGGTGATCTCACAGTGACAATGATGCAGTGACACTTCTGGCATTTCCTGTCTATGCTGTAAGGCGGCTAACA
Source organism: Dipodomys ordii (assembly GCF_000151885.1). NCBI lineage: Eukaryota > Metazoa > Chordata > Mammalia > Rodentia > Heteromyidae > Dipodomys > Dipodomys ordii. The sequence continues at coordinate 1,385,701 of NW_012267306.1, forward strand.
TTCTGCATAACAAAAAATTGTCTCTTCACATTTTAGTTACAAGGTGATGGCACAGTTCAAGTGGTAAAAGGCCAGCTGTGGGTAAGAGAACTTAAGGGCCTGAGTTCAAACTCTGGCACCAGAAAAAATTTTAAAAAGAGTACCCAAATTCCAGTCATGCTTCAGCTGAGAAGTAGAAATTCAGGAGACAAGTTAGAAATTCTATAAGTAACTTACTTGCCTTGGTGGGGCCATACATTCTGTTATCCCTGTCCTTCTGTCCTTCTCCGTACCCCTAACCAAAATAGAAATGCTACAGCCAACACAAGGAAAGCTCTTCACATTCTCAACATCTTAGACTTTACCCAGGGCATCAGGATTTCTCCAGAGGGGTTTGTGTTGCTATTGTTGAAAGATAAATCCTTACCCTTTTCCTCTCTGCTCAGCATGCACCAGTACTTTCTAAGGCACAAGTCAATGTTTAAAGGATCAGCCTGAGCTTTGGGTGGAGTGAAGCAAACCCTTGTGTTCTTACATAATCACAGGAGAAAGGGCTGAGTCTGTGTGTTTCCCCAGTGGGAAGGGTGAGGTAGGCTTTGGGCTTCCCTAGGAAGTTATTGCTGCATGTTGTTTTGGGGCCCTGGGGAGAAGCTTGAATAGGCTTTGTGATCCAGGAGAGTGGAGGGGGAAGGGGATGAAGGAACTGGTCTCTTTGATTACATTAATTGTAGGAAGATAAGCTATCACTGAGCTGGATACCTTATTTTAATCCTCATGCCCAAGAAGGCACTAATAACCGTAAATAAAAACAAGAAACCTACGTTTTTTTTATTATTTTTTTTTTCTGGTTAAACTTGAAAAATGATAGCCCAGCCTGTGAGCAACATCAGTTAACATTCCCATTCTTGCTGAAAGTTGGAATGTTCTAACAAGAAAATAAACAACAATTATTTCAGCTTCAGAGAAAAAGGAAAGACAAATATCAATACATGACTTTTCTGGATCTAGTCTGTACTATGTGTTCTATATTTCCTATGGTGATGTTAAGTAAAAGATGTTCACAGCTGGGAAAGACTTTATTTGAATACGAGTGATAGTCATAATTTTATGATAGTAATAAATAAGTATCTGTCCTATAGGGTACTGCATGTTTTAAATTTTATGTGTTTTCTTTTTCTCCTGAAAGGAAAAAAATCCATTTAATATAGTAATGCTTTGATTTACACACATGCGAAAACTTAGAACGGCAGTTGTTTGGACTGAACTGGAATGTATTTTTAGTGTCTCTTGAAGAGACTACACTCCACTTCCTGAAAATACACATTTTTCAGTAGCTTATGTCATACAGGAACTGGGAATTAACTTCATCTGTGGAATGGCAGAAGAATCACAAGTTAACTGTCATCTCAACTACACTGAGAAAGGATCCTTGCTCTCAAAGCCTGACTCAAAGTTCCCTTTCTAGTCCTTCATGCAGGAATCGATTCCTCTTTCCTGCCTCCAAGTTTCTAGAATAATGTTTTTGATAATATTGCTTTCTGTTTTGTCTGTAGTTACTTTAGCATTGTATTTACAAGCTGTAAGTCACTTGAAGCCATTTGCTGGCATCTTACTCAGCCTTATTTATTTTGATAAGCCTTTAGGAAATATTTTAATCAATAAATTGACACAGTAGGAATAAGTCACTGAGTTATAATAAAAAAATAGAGAGTTACATATACATTCAACTGTCTCATATTCCTGCATAGCTACCTGGTAATACCAAGCTGAAGGAATTACTAAAACATACACCTTCAACTGTTAGCCCATTAAGTACCATCATGCTGATGGATTCTTTGGCAGGTATCTGTTCAAGGTCATGAACATTAGGCTACACGCTGTAACTTTGTCTCATGTGAGACTGTGAACTTAAGTTCTGTGCCTTATACTTAGAGCAGTAGTCTTCTCTGCTGCCTCCTGAATACATGAACTGTGGGAAGTGAACTTCCTTTCTTGAATAGAAATCCATAGACACACAGAAATGTGACATGTTGTAATTCTACTTCTTATTTCAAGACATGTTTAATCCACTGAGTTTTGGTATAAAAGAAATTTTATATTCTTCAAAGATAATTAGCATTCTCCCATTGAAACAATGCATGAGTTATTTCTATCAATCTATGTAAATATATGTATATGTAATACATGATTTTTCTACTTGGATTATTGGTACTAGTTTGTATGCTTAGTGTCTTTCCGAAAGTGTTCTAGTGTTCTCAGATACAAGCTAACCCTTTGAGGGCAGGTGCAAGTGTTTATACCCCTGATGTTTCACCTAGTTGGAATATGTTCTACATCACCATTCCCAGATAGGGGAGCTTTTCAATCATCTTAGTATATAATCCTTTACATCCCAATATGTATTACTTTATGTGTGTATGCTAGTCCTGGGGCTTGAACTCAGGGCCTGGGCACTGTCCCTGAGCAGGAATAGATTCCTGCATGAATTACATGAAAGACTAGAAAGGAAACTTTGAATCAGGCTTTGAGAGCAAGGATCTTTTCTCAGGGTAGTTGAGATGACAGTTAACTTGTGATTCTTCTGCCATTCCACAGATGAAGTTAATTCCCAGTTCCTGTATGACATAAGCTACTGAAAAATGTGTGTTTTCAGGAAGTGGAGAGTAGTCTGTTCAAGAGACACTAAAAGCCTTTGGGCTTTTTTCTACCTTTGCCTTCCACATTGCTAGGATTATAGTTGTATGCCACCTCACCCAGCCTTTTACTCTTGTCATAAATAAAATATATTTGTTGGCCTTTTCTTGGTAGCAGTTAGCTTGGGATAGTCATCATGAATGTGGACTATAGTTTTAGCTAGAGGTAATATATAGCTTAAGGACAAGTGGTTAGTTTGTCCCTATTTGATAAGTTGGGACTGATTTCAAGGTTAAAGCATCCATTGGATGCCTGACTTGCTGGGCTGTCTCCAGCGTAACACTCAGATGTCTTTAGGAAATATTGGATTCTTGCTGTTACATATACAGTCATGTATATACCTGGACCCATAAAAAGGAAAGGCTCATGTTTATTTAGTCTATTGTTTTGTTTTTGTTTTTTGCCAGTCGTGGGGCCCGAACTCTGGGCCTGGTTGCTGTCCCTCAGCTCTTCAGCTCAAGGCTAGTGCTCTACCACTTGAGCCACAGCACCACTTCCAGCTTTTTTCTGCTTATGTGGTGCTTAGGAATCGAACCCAGGGCCTCATGCATGCAAGGCAAGCACTCTACCACTGAGCCACCTTCCCAGCCCCTCTATTGTTTTCTTGAGGCAAGGTCTTGTTACATATCCTAGGGTGGCCTAGAAGTTAGAACTCAGTAATTAGTTCAGACAGGCCTGGAACTCAGCTCCTTTTGCCCCAACTTCCTAAGTACTAGGATTATAGGGGTATACTACCCTACATAGCTCAAATACCTATTTCTTAAAATGCCATCGGATTAAGATGTGGATGGACACATTGTGTGCTTTAGACCTAGGAAAGAGGGACCCCCTGACCTAGGTCTTATGCTTTGGAGGAGCCTGTGTTATCCTGCTCTCCCTGACCTAGGTCTTATGCTTTGGAGGAACCTGTGTTGTCCTGCTCTCCCCACATCAACCTTCATGGGACATGAAACCCAGGGTGCCAAGAAGACCTGCCCCTGAGCTCTCCATCCCAACCCAAGAGAGTAAAATTCCCAGACTAAATCCAAGTGGCATGGGCTTATCTTTCTTCCTGAAGTAGATTTTTCCCTGTGTACCCTCTTGACCTCGGTGCAGAGCTTAGATGTGCATGTGGACTGTCCCAGAGAATTCATGTCAGCTCCCTCATGGTCCAGAAAGCAATTACAAAAAGAACACAAGAAGCCCACTATAAACCTAGCACCTGACCTTGGTTATTTTTATCAGAAAAGTTTCCCTGAGACTGTATAAAATCAACTTCTGTGACCTATATTAAGCTATGAGATCTGAAAATTACCAAAGAGAACAAGTTGGAGGAAAGTCTTTCGGTTGCACATGTAAGAGATGTGTAAGAATCATGATTCATGCACTCTGTAATTTCTGTGACAGTCATTCAGTTCAAGTCATTCAATATAGTAACTGAGGACTACCTAAAATTATATTCAGCGTCATTCTAAAATGTAAAATGTAGCATGTGGCAGTTATTCTTGTCTGTCAAGTAGAGAAGTGGAGTTTTAGTCCTGGCGGCTGCAATGGTTCTGATTAACAGGAAGCCCTGGGACCAGCTGCTGATGGGGGGATTGATCTTTATTTAAAATGGAAGCGATAAGATTCCATTTTCCACAAGTATTATAACATTTGGATTGCTTGCATTCCCTTCTTGGTGCCTCTAACACTAGGTGTTTTTGTTTTGTTTGTTTACCTCTGTGTTGGTAAAACTCAGAGTTGGTAAACACTGAGTTTGAATCCAAGCAAAACCGTTTTGGTATGTGTAGGGGAGAAAATTAATAAAATGGAGTTTGGCTTTCAGTCAACAAATAATGACTGATCAGTTTCTGTGTGTTGGACACTGAAGCTGGGAGATGATGGTGAACAAAAATGGGCAAAGTCTTTGCTGTCAAAGAGCTTGTAAAGCCAGCCCCTGGTAGCTCATGCCTGTATTCTTAGCTACTCAGTAGGCTGAGTGTGAGGCCCTTAGTTCAAGCCCCACTACTGGCATAAAAAAGAAAAAACAAACAAAAACCAAAGAGCTTGAGAGCAAAGATGGGCTTAAGATCTGAATAAAATAATCACACAATGAAATGTACACTTAGAAACAGAGGTAAATGCAATAAAGGAAAAGGATATAGTGTGTAAGGCCATGTGACCCAGGAACCTGTTAAGGCTGGTTCAGGAAATCCTTACTGCTCTCAGAGTCCCCAGTATCCTTTTCAGAACCTGTCTGTGGATGTGTGCATAGAGCAATCTGTGCCTGTTTGCCGTGTATGTGTTTGGAATAGCTCATTGTACAGGACCCAGTTGGCACAGGCAAGTGACAAAGTGAAGTAGGACCAGAGATTGGAGAACAATGTCATCTTTTACAGGAGAAAAATAAATTGTTTATGCTTGTTTCCTCTTCGTGCATGTTTTATTTACTATGGAGACCTGGCAAAGTTTGTGCTTCGGCTTAGGCAGCCGAATTGCTCCCACAGAAGCCTCCAAGGGTGCCAGTGCATACTGAATAAATCAAACCAAGAGCATTACATGAGTATAATGGAAAAAACCCAAGCCCTGTCGCCTCAGCACCTCAGCCGAAAGTGCAGGACACACCTCAGGAGCAGGAAAAGCTCCCGTAACTCCCTCCCGGCTCAACCTCTTGCCATGACACAACCAGGTCTGTTTTGTTCAAACTTGCAGTTGCCAGTACATATTTCATAGCTAACAATGGAGTGTTTGTGCCGGTTTCGTTTTCACTTTCACCAGTGAGGGAAGTAGAACACAATGGGGCCGTGCACAGAGCTGGGGACAGGACACGTTTTCTTTAGGATTCCCAGGGCTGGCTATGTGGAAAATGCCAGCGCCAATACAAACATGAAAACCCATCCAGATTCTCCGGTGCAGCATTCTCTCAATGGTCATAAAACATTCCGCATTAGCATCTGATAGGTTAACTCTGCCTCCCAGGAAGGCAACCATTGATGACCACCGAGAGGAATTTCTCCCATGTGAAAGAGAATGAATCCTGTACTATAACTGTATAGAAAGCTACTGCTAGGTGTGTGTGTGTGTGTGTGTGTGTGTATGCACACGCGCGCCCACATGTGGGTGTGTGAGCGCACACGCACACTCACGAACACCGGAGTATCTAATTACACCAACTATATTGGTGAACTGAATCAAATGACTGCTCTCCTTGTTTATAAAAGATAGCCATTCATTTGACTCACCTAATTCTAGCTCCTTCATAAATGGTCACTGTTGCCAATTAGTTCTGGATGCAAACACTTGAACTGTTATTCTTCTGCCTGAGGATGTTTTCTCTGAAGGAGCACTGTGTGTTCCTTACTTCTTCTGTACACTTTCAGCCAGCATGTCCTACCAAGGTGTGGAACAGATAGAGTTGGCTTGTCATCTGGCTGTTTTAGAACCCGTTATAAACACTCTATACAGTGCTGTTCTAAACTCAGAAACCTGAATCCTAATTAAACGTAGAGATCAAACACTGTCTTAAGGTTGGTAAGACCAAATGTGTTGGAGAAGTTAAGTAAGCAAAGGTTCCAAAAGATGACCAAATGTTAAGAATTATTGTTTGTTGTTGTTGGATTACAATACTGTGATTTGAACTCCAGACCTCATTCCTGTTAAGCCACCCTACTGCTAAGCCACAGTTCCATTTCTTAGTTCACAGTAGTTATTTTTGAGATAGGTCTCACTTCCTGCCCAGGTATGTACCTGGACTGTGTGTGATCCTCATGTTTTTCTCTTCCATCGGTTGCTGGTGTGACAAGCAAGTGCCACTACACTCAGCCTCTTCAGTTAATTTAGAGTCTCACAGATTTTGTTACCTAGGCTGGCTGGAAAACCATGATCTTCCTGATCTCAGCTTCCCATGTAGCTAGAATGATAGGTGTGCATCACTGAGCCTAGCTGTTGGTTGAGATGGGGTCTTGTGTATATAGTAGGCTGACCTGGAACCATGATTCTCTCAATGTCCACATCCCAAGTACCGGAGATTAAAAGCTTGAGCCACCAGTGCCTAATACCTCTTTCCTCTTTAACTTTCTTTCTTTCTTTCTTCCTTCCTTCCTTCCTTCCTTCCTTCCTTCCTTCCTTCCTTCCTTCCTTCCTTCCTTCCTTCCCTCCTCTCTTTCTTTCTCTCCTTCCCTTCCTTCTTTCCTTCCTCCCTTCTTCCCTCTCTTCTTCCTCCTTTCTTTCTTTTCCTTTCTTCCCTTCCTTCCTTCCTTCCTTCCTGCCTGCCTGCCTGCCTGCCTGCCTGCCTGCCTGCCTGCCTGCCTGCCTTTCTTCCTTTCTTCTTCTTCTTCCTTCTTGCCTTCCTTCCTTCCTTCTCTGTCTGTCTGTCTGTCTGTCTGTCTGTCTGTCTGTCTGTCTGTCTCTCTTTCTTTCTTTGCTGTGGGGCTTGAACTCAAAGCTTGGGTGATGCCCCTGAGCTTTTTTGGTTCAAGGCTAGCACTGTATCACTTTGAGCCATAAATCTACTTCCAGTTTTTAGGTGGTTAATTGGAGATAAGAATCTCACAGCCTTTCCTGCCTGGGGTGGCTTGGAACCACAGTCCTAGATCTCAGCCTCCTGAATAACTAGGCATGACCCACCAGGACCCAGCCTCTTTAACATTCTTACAGGAATCTGCTTTCTATGCTGAATCAGGGGCTTGTCTGAAGAATTTTAATGAGATAATTTACTTAATTCAAGCACTGTATTCTTTTCATATTTAGACTATGAGGCATGGTCTTTGGAATTGAATATAAAACAATGTATCTACAAGAGAGATATGAGAGCTTCTTGTGTTTTACAGCTGTCAGTAATGTTTAGTGAGGTAGGGAAAGGTAATCATATTCTCTTTTTGCCTTGTCTTTTATACTCCTATGGTGTGAAACTTAAATTGAAATCATTACAGAATTTCAGTTGGACCTTTTTTATTTGTATAATTTACTCAATCCAAATTTTAGGATAATTCAGTGTTCTTCACTATGTCTTGAAGGATTAAAGGACTGATCTATCCTCTTTATTCTCTAGTGCCTAATAAATGAATTCCAAGCCCAGGTACAATGGCTCACACCTGTAATCCCAGCTACTAAAGAGACAAGAATTGCAAAAATTGAAGTTTAAGGCCATCCCATGTGAAAAGTTAGAAAGACCCCATATCAGATAAGCTGAGCCTAGTGATACATGTGTCTGTCATCCAAAAAAGAACCTACCTGAAAAATAAATAAAGCAAGACTCTGTGTGTGTGTGTGTGTGTGTGTGTGTGTGTGTGTGTGTCTGTCTGTCTGTCTGTCTGTCTGTCTGTCTGTCTGTCTGTCTCAAATGGAAGAGTACCAGTCTGGCAAATCAAAGCCCTATGTTCAAACCAAGTACTTGGGGGAAAAAGAATGAACTTAAACTCGGTGTCATGCAGTTGTTTTAAGCCTAGTTCCATCTTATTTTCCATCTTCGCATCTGAAGATAACCTCCATGCACATAAGCATATTACTTTCCATCTATCATCATCAAACATCTCTCTATTCTTTGAACTTAATTGGATTGTTTCACAACTCTTCTTTCACAAATGAATCGATGAACACATTTTCAACTCTCTGTTTTCCATGTTCCTTGTGTCATTGCATCATCAATTATAAGTACCTAAAGATTTTTTTGTATTTGTTTTAGACGCAACTTTCAACTTTCATCTGATCTTCCCACTTGCCTGCCTCACTCCCTGATAATAACTTGAGCTGCAAAGGAGTAACATTTACACTTTGGATGTCTGTCTGAGCAGCCATTTCTACTCTGTAGATAATCAGTATTGTGCTTCATCCCTTCTTGTTCAAATATCATATACCTTCCTCCACCTCTCCAACTTGTGTACTTTTTATTTCCCATATGATATACTTGTACTTAAAAACTATGACTTCTTGAGATAGTTAAAGGAACTAAACATATCTTAGAAAATGCCTACTTATGAAGCCTTTCATTTAGTCCACTTGATTTCCTTTAGATTAGGTATGTGTTTCTGTTCATCTGTACAAGCCTCTCCAAAAGTTAAAGTCACACTTGTAGATGATTATTTTTTAATGCCGGATTTTCTGTCTTAATTTTATTGACTTTTTGTTACTTCACCAAATTTGTCTTTAAGTGATGATCTTGCAGCGGCCGAGCCTTTTATTACCCCTGCTTCCAGATTTCCTTTACTTTAGGGATTGAAGCACAAGGTGAGTGGTATTGTTGCACCAACACATGTAAGGATAGTTATGGTTTTTAAATCCTCATAAATGTGAATATGAAACTTGACATTGGGCTGCGGTGAAATAATCTACCTTTGAGTCTCAAGCAAACATCCAAGCAAAAGAAGGGGAAAGCGTAGGAGAATTTACTTTAGTGCTGCTCATATATTTATTTTGAAAGCTTGGCAAAATCTAAAAATGGGGCTGTAAATTTAACAGTTCAACCATAAAAAACCCAAAATAAGGAATAAAAAGCTCTACTACTTCAAGGTTTAGATACTAACATATAAAGTTACAAACTATATTTTTTTTTTGCTGTCTTAATGTCTAAAACCACCCTTCCTTGTCTTTCCCATTTTTATTTTGATTATTTATTTCTTAAAGATTACCGATGCTTTGAAATGTGTAAAAGCATTTTCTGAGTACTTGGCTGATCTACTTCAGTTGATAGATTTCACGGTAGTGTTAAATACTGTCTGCACCTTATGTAACGCTGGGTGGTTTCCGTGAGGTAGGGACTGCACATGGTATCAGTTCTTGTGGGAAAATATGCTTCAGTGGCTTACTGGCACTGGTTTTGGAATGTGGCATTTAAATGTACCTTTTTACAGTGGGAAAGAATTCTGTCAAGAATAAACAGTCTGACCTTGTTAAATGGGCCAAAGTCTGTCTGTAACCTAGTTCCAGAAAACTAGCTTTTACTAGTTTAGAAAAGGCAGATTAGGAGAAAAAAAAGAAAAAAGAAACATTTGTGATGCATAAAAAAGGTTACTATCAAGAATGTAAAACTTATTCCTAAACTGATGGTCTTCCCATATATTCATGAATATTTCTTTATCTTACTCTGAAACGCCATTTTTGCAGAATAGATGAAAGGTCAAGACTACCATTAATCAGAAAAGCAGATGTTCTCTTTTTCCTGGAAAGACAGGACTGGCTTGCAGAAGGGAATAGTGGGGGCAGCCAGGCAACATGGACCACCATAAGAAACCAGCAGGCTTTGGGAAATGAAGGAGTACAAACTGCCAGCTATTCCCTGTTACCCACCAGTCTGTGGACTCTAAGCTGTGGAATGCAACCACTGTTCCTAACATTTCTCTCCATCCCCACTTTCTCACCTGCCCCCAGGTCAGCCATTTACTTATGATCTGCCTATTCAGACTTTTATCGTGCTAGTAGCAACACATATGAGAGCTTGTGCTTCCATGCCTTGAGACATTGTTCCCCTGTCCTCAGATTGCCTTTCCCTTCCTTAGCCTACCAAACTTCTTTTGAGGCTCAGCTCTTAAAGCTGCCTGATTCCCCAGGATTGTTCAGCAGGTTGCTTTCTGGGCACTTGTGATGATTTGCCTGTCACAGAGTAGCACTCCTGATGACATTCCCCATAGTTCAGTTTCTATCATCCATTTTAACGAGATGAACATTGTAAAATATTCATTTCAACACTTGAGGTCCCTTGCAGGTCCTTGGTAGTTGCTCAGGGAGGGGTGGGGGAAAGGGAAGGAAAGAGGGGGAGGAAGAGTAGAGGGCTGGGATCTGGAAGAATGCCTTTCCCTAAACACTGACTTTCCTGAAAGATGCATGGAATTTCAGAACCTGATACTTCATTTGTTGTATTACTTTCCTTGATGAAATATGGCATTCATATTTAGGTCATATTCTGGAAAAACCAAAACTTCATTGAGATAGGGGTGTGTGTGTGTGTGTGTGTGTGTGTGTGTGTGTGTGTGTGTGTGTGTGTGTGAGCGCGCATATATATTGTCAATAGAGTGCATTACATCTCAGCAATGCTGGTTTCTAAGCAACCATCTTAAATGTCAAATAATTTATCAATATTAATTTTGGAGACATTCTTAGTGGAGAGACAGTAGAAACCAAATTTTAAGCTCTAAGAGACAATATAACCTTTAAAAAAAACTGATACTTTTTATGTTTGTATGCCTAGGGAGCAAACCCAGGCCCTCACACATTCTAGACAAGTGTTCTACCACTGAGATATACTGACATCCTCCCAAAAGATTGCATACATTTTTTAAATGGATAAACTAACTAACGTAGTTAGTCAGTGGGCTTACAGAAAAGTTTTTCCAAACCCATCTAATGTGTGTAAAATATAATTTCATATTCATTGTAAGGCTTACTAGGAATATACACATATGTATATATGTAGATACAGATATAGATATCTAAATTCGCTTTACATAATATCTGGCCACTTTGGTTCTTAATGTGTGTATGAAGAAAAGCATTGTAGTAGAAGGCAAAATTGTTAAATGTTAAGAAAAAGTCCAGGGAAGAAATAGACAGGTTTTTACACTGAAACATAAGTTGGCAGTTGTCATTCTTCTTACTGGCATGAAGGAGTTAAAAATTTGTCACAATATTTAAGATGCTGACAAGATTAAATACACAATTTGGGGGTAGAATGCAGTCAAGAATTTATTGTATATACCTCAAAATTAAGAAAAGTAAGGGAAGGAGTAGGTCAAGTAAGGGTAAGAATGTTGAAGGGGATGAAACTGATCAAGATGCATTATATTCATAAGCTGCTTTGTTAAATGGCATCTCCTTTGTACAAGATTCAAAAAAGATAAAACACACAATCAGTTTAAAGTAGGAAAAGCCTCTTCAAGAGTGATGTTTCTTGGGTTCTCAGAGTGGTACAATTAGTAGATGCCTTCTCAGCAAACACAAGACCCTGAATGCAAACTCTGGTACCTTGCAAAACATTTCTTGAATAATTTTATCCAAGTAGACCTACAATGTTGTCAGTTTTTCTTAATGCTTATTAGTCTGCATTTCTTTTATGGGCTCCTTGTTTGAGAGGATTTATGTATAACTCTGAGTGTGAGTGGGAAGAGGAACATGCTTCCAGTATACATACAGGCACTTTGTTTGCTAGTGGCCTCTTATTTACTTTTTTTCTGTTTAATTTCTCATAGGCGTTTGGAAAAATGCCTAACATGTAGTTTGCTTGTTCTCCTTCTTACCTTTACTATGTGCATATATATTAGTATGCAGTCTCCTGGGTGAACATGTAAATGGTCTCTTGTCTATCTCTGGCTGTCTCTTTCCTCCAAACATCTCTTTCTGATATCACTGCACAACAGAAACATTGTGATACAAACCACTCATGACTTTTCCTATCATGGATAATCCTGTTCTATTTTTTTCTTTTAACTTCAATGGCTATAACCATCAAAGCTGGAATCTTTGGATTTTTTTCCTGGATCTGTTTGTATCAACATATATTCATGTGCAAAGTAGGGTTCCCCAAAATGTACGTTCCCCAAGTAGACTCCCCCAAATTGTACAAAATGTCTTCAATATGGAAACCTGGAGACAGGTGATTGTGTAACTGATTCTGCTGTCAATAGTGTCATTATGGTTCCAACAACTTAATATTTGGGAAATTCCATTCTTCTTCCCTCAATAAATTGATTGGATCATTCCTCATTGTCTCACAATGGCTGCTACAGCTTCAAGCATCTTATATCCTCTCTACTAGTGTTTTAAGCACTGAGTAGGGAACAGGAGCTCTAAAAGGGTTTGTGGCCACTTTAATCAGGGGAAACAATTTTTTCCTAAAAGCTCTCTTTAGACATAACACTTAGGTTTCCATAACCCAGAACTGGATAACATAACCAGCCACAGCCCAGTCACATTGTACATTAACACATTGCTGCCCAGATAAAATCATATTATATTACCCAGGAAAAGGGAAATAGTTCTTGAGTAGATAATCAGTTTGGGCCTTCATTAGTTGAGGTGACAAGGCCACTATATGGGGAGAATATTTAGTGACCTTCCAATATTATATAAATATGAATTTGAGACATCTATGAGTAACATACGGGTAACATTATCACATGCAAATTCATCTAGGTGTGTCAGAAACTAAGAATGTTTTTTGTTTTGTTTTGTTTTTAATGAGACAAGCTGTGTACTAGTCTCATGCCCATATTCTTAGCTACTCAGGAGGCTGAGATCTAAGGATCACAGATTGAAGCCAGTCCAGACAGGGAAGTCCATGAAGACTCTTATCTCCCATTAACTACCAACAAGGCAAAAGTGAATTATGGCCTAAGTAGTAATTACCCTTGAGAGAAAAAGCTAAAGGGCAGCACCAGACTGAATTTAAACCTAGCAGAAGTACACACACACACACACACACACACACACACACACACACACGCATGCACGCATGCATGCACGCACACACACGGCAAGAGAAATATGATTAAATGAATTACTTTTTAAAAGATATAAATTTCAGTTTTCACTGTATTTGATGTTGGTATAATTTGGGGAAGGGAAGGTAAAAAACAAATTCTTTAAATAGGGATACAGTTTGATCCATTGCAACAATGAGAAGATGCTATGTCAAAAACCGAACTTTACAGTTTGGGGGGCGGGGGAGTATAGTTGTGGAGATGGGACTGAAGGGATGGTAGGGGAAAAACAACGGAGGAGGCTACAATGCTTGGTAAGAAATGTACTCATTACTTTGCTCATGTAATTGTAACCTCTCTGTACAGTATTTTCACAATAAAAAACTTATTAAAAAAGATATAAATTCATTAATATTTATATAATTTTAGATTATTTAAAAATGAATATCTTATATGTGTGGTCTAATGTGATATTAGTTTATATTCTTATTTGAAGTAAATATATGTATATGTATTTAGGTACTTTTAATTATACATAAATATATATATATATATATCTCTTATCCAGCTATGTAAATTGTAGACAAGCATTGTTACATATGGTGGTGTCAAGAAAAGGCACAGGGAAGCCATCTTTTGAGCCAGTTCTTAACGAAGGGTTTCCACAAAGGTGGAAGAAACCTTCTAGGTTCAGAGCTGAGAGGGAGCAGCAAGGCATGGTCAAGAAATAGCAAGAAATGTGTGAGTTAAAAATGTGAAATGTCTTAGGATAACACGATCAAAACTTCCTTTTTTCAAAAGATCTAATGCAAAGTGACAAGAAGATTGATTGAGAGATTTGGGCATGAGTTAAGAACTGGTTGGCAGAGAGACTTGCATGAAGCTGCTAAAGACATAGATGATAGAGAGCCCAAGGAGGCTGGCTGGGAAAGAGAAGGGACAGAACCTAGAGACTGTTAAATGTAGAGTCAGAGCAAAGTAGTGGGGGGGAGGGGTTGTGGACACCATGTCAGAATTTGATAAGAAATGTACCTTGTGGGGGGAAAAACAACAAATAATAGTCCGTTAGTCAAATCATTGTCTGTGGTCTTAACTACATCTTATTTCATTGTGGAGATCAAGTAGGTGGATACTTGGGACATAGTAGCTACTGAACTTGTGTAAGATATCACACATAGTTGTATAATTTACAAATTTTCTAATGTTTTAAAACATTATTCCCATGTAATTATGATATCTATCATAATTTTTTCTATTTATATACAGGGCCTTTTTTAATAAAATAAAACTCTTCTTCAAGACTTAAATGACAAATATATTTCCGTTTTGAGCCTAAAGTAATATGGTTTTGTTCTGCTTAATTAGACCACCTGTTTTTCTCTTCCTTCTTTTTTATCCCCATAATCCAGCTTCTGCTGAAGTTGGGAAATTATATACCTCACATGTGGTCATTATATGACCAAACCCTAATGAGGGCTATGTAATGTACACAGCCACAAAATACCATAAATTATTCTTTTCATTAGACAGTAAGCACCTGGAGGGGAAAAAATGGGGCATCACATATATTAGACTCACCAAGTAGTCATTGATGATGAGAATGTATTTTTCAGAAGTTTGTGCCTATCATAAAAGCAATGTGTATTCACTATAGGCAACTTGGTGTCATCTGAGTTTATCTCTGTTCCCTTTGTTGGTACAGTTCATCCATTAACTTTTTAAAATGATAACATGGATTTGTTTTTATAATTTTTTAAATTACAGTCTTTGGAAGAAAGACCATAAATAGCTTATTAACCTACCAGGTATTTTTAAGCCCCTTATTAGATTTTTTTCTTCTTGGAGGTCACTTACCTTTATATTTGCTCTTTGCACTGATCCTAAGGAATATCAAATTTAGAACTTGGATATTGGGGTCTGCCCTAGTAAAGTACGTATCCTCTGTTCAATTCCAAGCATAAGGAAGAAATAAGCATTGATTATGTATTCTAGTAAGAATCTGTTTTGTTTGATTTTTTTTTTTTTTTGTCAGTCATGGGGCCTGAACTCTGGGCCTGGGCGCTGTCCCTCAGCTCTTCAGCTCAAGGATAGCTAGCACTCTACCACTTGAGCCACAGTGCCATTTCCGGCTTTTTCTGCGTATGTGGTACTGAGGAATCGAACCCAGGACCTCATGCATGCAAGGCAAGCATTCTACCACTGAGCCACCTTCCCAGCCCTGAAATTTCTTGAAAGGCTAAAAATATCATCATTGCTTTGTGTCCTCTCCCTTACCACTTCTTACATAGACTTGGTGACAGCTATGTCTGTCCCTTAAGGGACAAAATCACCTTCTGAGACCAGATATTAACTTGGAACTGTCTGGGAAACTGGGAGAATTTAAAACAATATAGATTTGGTATGCTTTCTAATATTGGATTTACTTTCCTTGTGATTGTATGATTGTGTGTTCTATATCTCATCAGGTACTCATGAATAAATAGTTCACACCCTCCCAAGAGAATAAGTCCTTTCTTTTCTTTGAACAGTGACTGCATTGATCCTGTTTCAGAATTTCTTCCCTTGTTTCTGTCTGCCTTCTTGACAGTCTTGTTTTGAAGCCTTAAATGGATTCAAGTGTTCCTGGAACATTCTTTTTTCTCTCCTACCATTTTTACCTATAGGCAGAGAGAAACTTTGGAAAAATCTTAGACAGTGGAATATAACATGCTAGTTCAGGGAATAGATTCTGGACATAGGTCTTTAGCTTGAGTTTTATCTTGCTACCACAAGTTAATTAACCTACAGGAAATTCTTTAGCCTGTCTGTGTTGTAAGTTTCTTCTCTGCTGAAGTAGAGAAAATAAAAAGACCTATCTTACAGGCTTGTGGCAGGAATTAAACAAGTTTACAAAAAGAGGAAGTACTCCATCAAGTGCTATCATTCAATTTTGAAGTAATAACATTCCTTTTTATACCTGAATGTGAACAAGACAGGAAAGAAAGCAAGAAAGAGAAAGAGAGAAAGAAAAGGACAGGAAAGAAAAATGATTATATCAAATAAGTCCCTCTCCCTACCCTCTCTTCTTTTATTGTCCTTCCCCTCTCCAGTCCCCTTTCCTCTCTTCTTCTTCTCCTTCCCCTCCTCCTCTTGTTCTCTATCTCCCTCTCTTTCTCCTTACTAACTTAAAGACCATTCATTAGAGGCTTGAATATTAAATCTTAGAAAGACCATTCTTCTTTTAGTGTTACTTGTTCTCAAGATAGAGAATATTCTTAAAATGAGGATATTGAGAAAGTCTTTTATCAGACTTGGGGAAAAATCGAAATAGATTCTAAACACATGTCTGTGTTGTGAATATAGGAAATTGAATATGTTATTCCAGACAGTTGTGGTACTTTTAACTATAGGCTGAATATAGAATGGATGAGTGTATTATTGTGAATGAACTGTAAAACACATCTGCTATCTAGCTTTCAGACACCATCTTTCAGTGTGAGGACTTGGAATGACAGTAATCCTGCAATGTTTTTCAGCCCTTGTTCCTTCCTTCCTTTCATCCTTTAGGGCAAGTAGGTAAGAATATTGGAAAAAGAATTGAGTTTTGTCTGTGCAGTCAATATTAGCATTTTAGTCTTATTTTTATACTTAATCATTTTGCATTCCATTTATCACTTTCTTTTTAGATGATATTTGGTAGAAAGGTTCATTTCCCAAATAGGATAGATTCTTCTCTGGTAAATAAGTGACTCCTTATACCATGGATTAGGAATTAATGACACAAATAACATGCACTTCATTCCCACAGTCTACTTAAGATATGCCATATGAGAACTCTTCCAGTTATTAGTCCTAAAAAAAATAGTTAAAAGAAATTCCTGAAGCTTTCAATCCAGCCCTTGTATAACTTGCACTGTCTCGTTTTGTTTTACCAAGTCATTCAGGAATGCCTCCCATTCACAAGAAATTGGTACCTGCTAATCTGAAAAAATTGTGTATGGCATTTATACACTTGCTTACTCTTATTGGCATTTATACAATTGCTTACTCTTATTAAGTCCTTATGAACATTTTTCTTGGTATTGCTCTCACCTGCTTAGGATCCAGTGTTCCAACTAAACCACAAGAGTGTCTGAAGAAAGCATGCTTTGGCTTTTCTTCGATGCACAGTAAAGGCGTGGTTTGGCCACATAAGCAATGCTTTCTCTTTAGGTGATATGGAAATTAATTCAGGAGCTTCTGCAACATGACCTGACTGGGATCCAGCTTTCTTTGGACACTTCCTCCTCAGCCCTCTCACAGTACTTCTTAAGCCACTTAATTCGATCTTTGTATGCAACCTTTCACTCTACTTATGTTTCATGTTATTTTTTCCCCACTCCTTCAAGCTACCCATAGCTCTTGGAGATGTGTTTGCTGAGCATGCCTGAGACCCATTATTGTGAACTAAAAATCTAGACGATGGTTGGTTACTTGATAATTAACTACTTTTTATACTCTTCTTAGTGCCAAAAGAAACATTACAATAGAAAGGACACTACTAGTAGTCCCAATACTCTACCACTATTTTTGTATGCATGTGGAATTCTAATGTAGTATGTGCTCATGAAATAATGGTAAGCTCACCTAAGTGCAGTCCAGGAAGGTTTACCATCAATAAGACTTTTCACTAAAGGATGTGTTTCAAAGGGCAACAAAGAAGGAAAGGAAAGGGAGGGAGGGAGAGAGGGAAGAAGGGGAGGCCAATAGGAATATCTGAGATGCAGGAAAGGAGTGTCAAGTATGTAAATTGGTAAATATGCCTAAATGAATTGTTAATTTATAAGAAAGAGGATAGGATACTTTCCATTTTGGATATCATTAATGCTGTAGTTTCATGCAGGCAGCCTTCTTCAACTTGATTGTCATCTTCTAGTGCATGTATGCTTTATTCTTTATTCTTTATTTCTTTTATATATCCACCTTGACTTCTGTAGCATCATAGTTTCAGTGTCCTGATTTTCCTACATTCTACTTGTCCTACTCCTTTTTCCTGAATCCCCTTCTCTGTCTCTTGTAGGTTCTATCCAGTACTAGAGCCTATTTACACACTCTTCCAATAGTTTCCTGTACTCTGGAAGTGATCTTGGAGTCAAGAGAGCTCTGCTGCGGCCAACCCAGGCCTTCTCATGAGCCTCAGCCCAAATACTATCATCCTCAGCAGCAAGCCTGAACAGTGATCACCACTAGCCACCTGGTCACTCAGGATAGAGTCATGGGACTCATTCTAGATTACTTTTCTCTTCATTTGATTCATTTAAATATTCCTCCTGCCTCTTCTCTGATCCCCCTACTTTTCCTCTCTACTCCCCACCCATCTCCACTGAAGTGCCCTTGGATCACCGAAGTCATTTGGTTGCTGTCTACAGGATCATCTTCATTTTCTTCCTTCATGTTCTCAGACTTCAAATACAGAATATGCAAATAAGCTATTCACTCCCTGAATAAAAATCCTTCAGTGTAGCCTTTTCCCCTACCTGGCACCTGAGGTTCTTTGGAATCTGGTCCACACAGTTTCATAATTTTCAACTTCTGTTTAAGTTTCTCCTTCTGCTAGTTGTACCATTTCAGCTCTTTCTGCAGCCTCTGATCCTACTTCATCCTGTACTCTACTCCACTTTTTTGGAGTTGATATATGTAAAACATTTGTGGATAGCTAACATTTATGAAACCAAGAACCTTTTATGAAAATTACATGATATAAAGCCCCAGTTGCTCTATGAAATGACCACTATGATTCTCCAGTTTACAAGTGAAGGAGCAAAGACATAAAGAGGTTAATGAATATGGGTTTGAACTGACAGTCCCAAATCATATTCCTGTATGTGGCATAGAGTGTATATAATTGATGGTTACATGTGTGCCTCTTCTTTTAACTGAGCTTTTGGCCAGGTGTCAGTGGCTAATGCCTGTAATCCTAGCTACTCAGGAAGTTGAGTAATGATTGCAGTTCCAAGCCAGTCCAGGTAGGAAAGTCTATGAGCATCTTATCTCCAATTAACTACCAGAAATAGAACTGTGGCTCAAGTCATAGAGTACACTAGCCTTGAGCAAAAAAGCTCAAGGATAGCAACAAGGCCCTGAGTTCTAGTCTAGGACATGGACACACACACACACACACACACACACACACGACATGGACACACACACACACACACACACACACACCAATCCAGATTGGAACCCAGGCTCTTTGAACCCAGGCTCTTAAGTCATACTTCTGTATGGCACAGAGCATATGCAGTGGATGGTTACATGTTAACTGGATATTTGCTCCCCATAATCCTAGCTATCCAGAAGGCCAAAGTCTGAGGATGAAAGTCAATGTTCAAAGCCATCCCAGGCAGAAAAATCCATGAGACTCTTATCTCCAGTGAACCAGCTAGAGTGGAAAGTGTGGTTCAAGTGGTAGAGTACCAATCTTGAGTGAAAAAGAAAAAGCTAAGCAAGAGAAGAAGGCCATAGTTCAAGCCCTAGTTCTGGCACAAAACAACAACAGCAACAACAAAATTCAGCTGAGCTTTTGAAAGTAGATATGTGTTCAGTCATCCTTGCAACTTGGATCTAATGCTTATCACATAACAGACATTAATATATATTGTGTGTATATTAATATATATGAATTGATTGTAAATGACTCATAAATTATGTGAGAAGTAATATTAAGAATATGTGACAGCAACACAGATGTATCTACATGTCACCCACCATATGCATTTGTCTATGAAAGATAGAGAAGTAAAACATCTATGACTACCTTTGAAGAGGATTGGTTTATTCCTGATACCAGTGGATACTATTAATTTCTATTAGTCATTTATCTTTGTAAGGGTCATATGTGCTAATACCTAATAGCATCATCATTAGTTTAATTATTGATTTAATTGAGGTCTTGGGCAGATAAACTGCCTATTCCTTTGAGAACTTTTAGGACAGCCTTGCTTTCAAAGAATTCTTAAGAAAGCCAAGCCTG
The DNA here is from genome assembly GCF_000151885.1 of Dipodomys ordii. Classification (NCBI taxonomy): domain Eukaryota; kingdom Metazoa; phylum Chordata; class Mammalia; order Rodentia; family Heteromyidae; genus Dipodomys; species Dipodomys ordii. The sequence goes on from NW_012267306.1 coordinate 1,405,735, forward strand.
CTGCCTCTTGACAGTGAACTAGTTTATCAGTTCAGTTGGAAGAAACTTTCCAGTCCAGTTGAAGATAGCAAGAGCATTTGCAATTGATGATTACAATTGATAATTGATCTTATATACATCAAATATATACAAAAGAAAGATTTCAGTTACTGTGATAGATGCAGAAATAGTATGCTTAAGCCTATAAATAGGAGCATACTATGGTTTTTAAAATAGTCCTTGTGAAGAATTGGTGAAACCTAGTCTCTGATATTTCCATTGTAGTAGCCTGCTTATTTCATAAGCCGAAGACTATATAGGAAAAAGCTTTCTTCCCCTGTGCAAAGGCTTATAACTGAAGGAGGAAAAAAATTAATTAATTACATGAATATTAAGAGGTTACTTATCTATTATAACATTGGGCCACAAGTTGACTAATTAAAAGGAATGCAGGTTGGAAAGCTGCCACAAATCTGCTCCTTTCATTTAGAGGGCCACAGGCTGAAGCCAGTGATTGTGCGTGACAGACTCCAGGAACAATGGTGCAGCGCACAGACCGTCCAGATGAAGCATGCTCGTCTGAATTACACCGACAACGGGGTGGCCTACAGGCAAACAAAATGGTTAAACAATACATAATCAAGTTTTTATTTGGTATTTCCTGTGAAGCTATACCAGTTGCCAGGGAGAGTACTGTATTTTTTTTTCTTCTTCAGCTGTATTAATTGTTGACCATAGCTGGCAGAGCCCCAAACAGGGACAGATAAGAGGGAAAATGGCATCTGGACATTAAAGCTCCAAGTGTACTGGGGGGGAAAAAGCACACACAAAAAATTACAGCATATATCAGGAATTTTCCAACTAACGATGTGCGGATGTGGTAGCACGAGGGAAAAAGAGCCAAACTGAGCTTGCTTTGTTCGCTAAGAGAGGCCCCCCTGTAACATTCCTTTTAGCTGTGCATATTTTGGCTTCATTTGTACAGTTTTAACTTTATACTGTGTGTAGAGAAGCTCAATTTTAACTGGCTGTGCCTAATAATTCTAGTGCAATAATTAAAGTTCATGGATAGCTGCGAAGCTATTAGTTACTTAGAAGCCACTTCAAAAACCAAACTTTTCAGCATAAGCTGACAAGTTTCTTAAGTGATATGTCCTTACTGTAGAAGATGACAATCATTTTTTCTTATTTTTTAATTTCACAAGTATTTTTAAGACAATATATTCATTTGTGGAGAAAAATAAGAAACAGTGTCCTAAAATCTTAAGGAGGGCGGGGGGAAACTTGGTTGGATAAACTGTGATGAGAAGAGAGATCCTTAGACTATAAATAAAGATAAGTGTGCTACTGGTTTGCAAAGTAGGAAATTTTTATGATAGTGGTATTCCTATTTGCTATTTTTAGATTTCATCCTAAAGTGAATAAATATTAGTTGATGGCAGAGGCAAAGTATTGCAGCTTTTTTACCTTATTTTAATTGGGTAACAGTGAAAAAATTGCAACTCAGCACAGCCCTTTTCTTAAAAGATTGATAAGCCTTAGAATCTCCACTAATAGTAGTAATAGTAATGCATACCAAATGGTGAGAACCATGAGGGCTACTGTTATAATGGTGTGTGTGTGTGTGTACACATGCAAATGCTTTGGGTGGTTACACACCTGGGTTTGAATTCTAGCTATGACACATGCTAGCTATGGACTTTTTCTATAGTTACTAACATGTTCCGAAATAATAAAATACAGACAAAAATGCAGAGCCTGTCTCATAAATGTTTATATTTAAATGACACGAATTATGTCCAATTCTTAATGTAATACCAGGCATATAAAAAAAAAACAACTTGGGGCTTTCAGGAAAGTGGCTCAGTGATGGAGCGCTTGCCTTGTATGCATATGAGGCCCTGGGTTCGATTCCTCAGCACTACATAAGCAAAAAGAGAAAAGCTGGAAGTGGCGCTGTGGCTCAAGTGGTAGAGCGCTAGTCTTGAGCTGAAGGGCTGAGGGACAGTGCCCAGGCCCAGAGTTCAGGCCCCAAGTCTGGACCCGCCCCCCCCAAAAAAAAAACTCATGAAGAACTTTGGCTGTATAGTGATATCTTCTCTCTTGTAAAGCTCTCTGGATTTTCACTGAGCTTCTCAAAAACATTTGTTCTTGTTAGAGTCTAAGTTATAGTTAAATATAGAAATACAATAAATAGCAATGGACAGGTTGTTTGTTCTGAAAGTCAAGGCCAAAATTTTATTGTTGTTCTTTTTTATTGTTATTCTTTTTTAAGCATTTTTAGAGAAGCTAAAACTTTGAAATCTCTTTTTGAGAGCACTGAAGAGCCAGTTATTAGTTGAGACTGAGAAACAGTATTCTCAAATCATATCACTATTCTATGATAGGCTTCCAGCTGTAGGATACACGTTCTTCATGATGTCATAGATGCTGCCTGGTAACAAAAGCTAGGTCTTCATCTCAAGAAGTGAAGAGAAAATCCTTTCTCCTTATATAGTCTCTGTATGTCTTTGACTGATTTTTCATGAGTCCTGTTTTAACTGACTTTTGAACATGTCAGTTATAGTTGATGGCTTATGTTGTTTTTCCTTTTCTTCAGAAATCTGAACTCTTTTAGAGGCTTAAACTTCAAATACTAGAATTATACAGTACAACACCCCCCTTAATAAAGAGGGTGTCAGTATTTCTTGTTGATACGTGAGTCCCAAACATCTTTAGATCCATAAAATGTCTCACAGACATTTTAAAACAGGCATGAGTTCTTGAAAAGTCAGATCAGCTTTTTTTCCTAAGTAAATCGTAAGTCCTGGAAACATTTTGAGGTTTTGTTCAATAATACTGCTATTGAATAAGATCTTTTGAGTAATTTAGTAATGACTGTAATAAAACATACACATGTAGTAAGTTCTTAATGTGGTTTTAATTAGTATCAGGAATAAAAGTTATTAATTCTTCCCCACCAACACAACAGCAACAGGCTAAAATGTGGTCAGCTTTAACTTAAAAACTAGAAAACTCCCTTTTCATTTTTACAACTGGCATTTTCTCTTCTAGTGCTTTTAAAGTTGGGCTGTTAGCAATTTAGCCTGTCTTTAATTTTAAGCACCATTCTTCCAGTCTGGAGATCCCAATAGGAAGCCCCATTTCTGTAGTTTCGCTTCCCATTGGCTAGCTGGGAAAAGAGCATTTCTGCATAAATTGGATGCTTCCTTCTCCCCTGGAGACCAAATATGCTCATGTTTCACAATCTCCTGGTTTGTAAGCTTGAGTCCATGGCCTGAAGCTGGAAACTTTCACTTTGTAGAACACAAGCACACACATCGAAATCCAGATCCAATGCCCCTGACATTCCCTTTGACTCTCCCTCCCTTCTCTACACTCCTCCCCCCCCCTCACTTCCCCAGTAACCCAGTGTTTCTGGGCTGCTCTAGCTGAAATCAGAAACTGATGTGTATGAGAGAGGTGTCCTTCAAAGAAAGGTATTTCCTTTGTGAGGCTTCAGAGCACACAGAATCCAAGGGGTTAACCTGAGAGCTGCTTTGAAAACAGAGGCGAAGGTCAGTGGCGGCAAGAGCAAAGACTTTTAAAGCCTGCCTTCCTGAGCCTTTCAGCCTGCCTTCCCCACCCAGGGGATTGTAAACATTGGCTCCCAGCCACCAAGTCCCACTGCACAAAACTTCTCTGTGTTTCCAGCATATATACATTTATGCTTTTTTTTTTTAATGGAAGCTGAAGCAGAGGCGAGTTATTGCTGAGCCGGAGAACAAGTCTCTGTTCAAGGAAAGGGGAGGAATCCTGTCCTGCCGGAATGTGAAAGCAGGCAGATACGCTTATTGAGCGGTGCCCCACACCGAACTTAGCTGCTGCTCTTAGTCTGACTTTCTCAAGTCAAAAGAATGTGTAGAATGCTGTCACTTAATCAGAACCCAGAAGAGCTCTTTTATCTGCCATTTGTTAGTAACTAGCAATATTGCCCTTATCTCTTTGTCCTTTAGCTCCATCCAGTGCCCTTAGATAGGAGAACTGGTTGCATGAAAGCATTTATTACCTTGAGCATTGCTTCTGATTTTCCCTTTAAAAAAATTCAGACTTCCTTCATCAACAACAGAGAAACTGGGGGATTTAAAAAATATTATTTTGTAGTTTAAGTTGTCTTAGTCCAGATCCATAGTTACTTGGTGATATTTAAAAGAAACCAGGGTGATTCAGATATGTGTGCTGTCACTTAGGACTTTTACCTCAAAAGTCCATTTTCAGCACAACTTGCTATCACAATAAATGCCATTGATTCTCTTGCATAGAACAGAATGGGATTTCCAGAGATAGTCTTAAGCTTCTCCCTCATGAACTGTTTAGCATGATGTTAATATCCTTCTATCTGTAAGTAATTTTGTATAATTCCAATGTAATTATGTTGACTTCTGAAGATAGGAGCTGAGAACTCATTTTAACAGATTCACATATTAACATGTACTACACAGGATGAGACGGAACTATATCACTTATTTTGCCATGACTTAAAAAAATACTGCTTTTTAGGGGCAAATAGATAAGATCTTACTCTCCTGAAATGGCTATCATAGTAGATTTTTGTAATAAATCTGAATGATTGCCTACAGAAAGTGGAGTTAGTCACTAGATATTCCCATTTAAATAGCAACAATTCTGAAAAGCATAGGAGAGTGACCTAACCCTCTTATCTTGTTGCACAGGCATGCATGTTGAATAACTGACTCTTCTCCAGCCTGTAGCTACAGTCAGTAAGAAATATATTGCTTTGACTGTTTGCCTCTTAGGCTAAATGACCCTTAGAGGTCTTTCCATTGTGTCTTCTGGGATTACAGTTTTTGCTTTATGGAATCAGGAATTGTTAGATAATTCTTGATGTCCTTTCAGTTTCCCTGTTGGTCAAAGTTCCATTTCTTTAAATGTCAAGTTTTGTGAACGTCACTAGCCTGATGTATTGGTACACAGTACAATGTCCAAGTGGTGTCACTGAGCATTAGAATTTATTCTCAATTCTATGATTCTGGGGTTGCAAGAACTTTATAAATAATCCCATGTGACTTCTTGATTTTAGAGTTGAGTAAACTGAGACTTGGTATATGAGATGGTTTATAATAAATGGACTATAAATGGACACTGGTATATCTGGAACTAAAGCCCAGTTCTCTAAATCTCAGTCCAGCTCTTTCCCTTAGATCATCTTGCCTTGTACCATCTATACAGTGTGATGACCCTGGTGACCAAAGGTAAGGTTAATAAATGACTATATCATGGGTGTGCCTCTGCAAGTAGCGGACTATGTAGATTATGAGCAAAGGTTTTATACCCTGAGCAGGTGGTAACATGAGATCTTGGTCATTGCTTGTTCCCAAGGCTCTGGTGACTAACATGTCAGTCATTCATTTATCAACTTGCCACTTCCTCTCCGACCCATTGAACAGGCGAGAGTGACTTTATATTACCATAGTGAACTCCACATCAAAGCTAATAATACAAGCAAAGCTACTCACAGAGGCTAATTCATAGCACTAGCTATTTCTATAAGTATAAAAGACTGCAAAGCATCACAACAGAAAATCATTCTTTTCAACAAACATTTCTTGTATGCATAGCATTTAAAGATTAATGTAATCCATACTTCCTATGAAAAATGAGGACATTAATATGTGGTGATAAATTAGTTAGAAAAATACTCTTATAACCGATAGAAGACAGGAAGAGTTTAAAACATCGTGAATGAATTTTAAAAAGGGAAAAATAGTAACATGGAAAAACAAACCTGACAGTTGGTCTGTGATTAAAAGTAAGCAGCAAAGACAATATTGTGGCAAGGCTGACCAGGAAAAACAAGACGTATAACAGTACATTGGTCTACTTTGCTACTGGACAGAAGACTTTTGAAGAACTTGTAACTTTTGAGACCAGATCAGATAGGGCTGGGAGGGAGTACCTATCAGGGTTCCATGAGCCCAGCCCATTTCCAGGTCTCAACCTTGAGAACCTTATTTCTCCTTTTGTGTGTTTACACTGTACAAGAAAAATGACTATATGTTTTATATATGTATTTATTAATATATTTTATGTATGTACAGGCATAAAAATTAAGGAACAAAAGAGAATTTGGAACTTCACATAACAGATAATACTGTTAAAATTTTCAAACTCATTGTCAGCAAACTCTGGCTGTGTGTGACCTGTGTGATGGGTAGGCATTAGGAGTATGCAGTGGTCAGAAGTGCCAAAAGAGGTTTATAATTTGGTAAGTGAATTAAACGTAGCTAGAAAACCAACTGAGAAGGGTATAGGAAGTACCTAGTAAAAATCAATGATAATGAAATACTACAGAAGAACCAGAGATGAAATGATTGAAACTGCTTGGTTTTCATCAGTAAAACTTTTCATAGTACTCTATATGAAGAAAATCACAGAGGCTTAGTCCTGTTTCACTGTGTTAATTATATATATATAATCACGAGGAATTTGGGATTCCAAGGTAGATGTTTGCATTCTCTTCAAAGGTAGCAGCCTGGTTCATAGCAGTGTAATATGACTGGTCTATTTGGACTTATCTTTGTACTGAAACAGCCATTCAGTTGATAGAAGTGAACTACTGACATTTCCTCTCTTTAGTACAAGTTAGTTAAATTTTGTTCTAGGATTTGTTGTAAAGAATTTTGTTACTGGGCTGGGAAGGTGGCTCAGTGGTAGAGCGCTTGCCTTGCATGCCCGAGGCCCTGGGTTCGATTCCTCAGCACCACATAAACAAAAAGAAAAAAAGCCGGAAGTGGTGCTGTGGCTCAAGCGGTAGAGCGCTAGCCCTGGGCTGAAGAGCTGAGGGACAGCGCCCAGGCCCAGAGTTCAGGCCCCACGACCGGACCCAAAAAAAAAAAAAAAGAATTTTGTTATTGCCATGGTGCTTAGATGGGAGAGTTTATACAATCTTGGAAGTCTTATTGAAGTGGTAGTGTAACATCCTGCTGTATGCTCAGCTTGTTTTCTACTGTCTTGCATTTGTTCAGTGAGTGTTCATAGTATATCTAAATTGCTTCCCTGTATTTAAAATATGTGTCTCTTCGCTTGTGTGCTAAGAGCCTTCTTCACATCTGAAGTCTTCCATTTCTCTGTATATCCTTGAGGTTTTTCTTTGAAGGAGTTTACTCCCTCTGCTGGCTCTAGCTGTGAAATGAAAGCCTGTGAAAGTACAGTTCTGATTAGGAATCCAAGGGTTTGCTTGCAAATGTTGTTCTTTGCCTTAGACTTTTAGGAAAGTATAAAATTAAACTCTGGTGTGGCTTTCTTTAATTCAGAATATAAAGTTATCCATGAATCTAGGAGATATTTATATTCTTTTAGAAAGCAATAAGAAATTCTGAGGCTAATAATGATTTGGTAATAAAGAAGTTCTGGCATGCAAGTATATAGTATATAGTGGGTACTTAATAAATATTTAGTAGTTTCTTGATTGCAATCATATTTTTGTTATACACAGGCAGATTGTGTGTATGTTATTGTTGGGGCAGTAAATCGCCTATTCTGTTTAATGAAATCATCTGTGTTTCCATAGTACTTTCTGAAATGCCTTGTAGTTCTAGTCATACTGTAGTAATTTTTTTTTTTGTATTTGTTTCCCTGGGCCCTGGACCCTTCCAGACATGCCTAGTCTAGTATTTATCTTTACGGTCTCAATTGGTGCCATAGTGGATTGGATACCCAGTAAATGTTGGTGAATTTCAACATTATGCAATAAATACCTTCCCAAATGGCATACAAGCAGCCAGCAACGTTTATGTAATTAGAATTTTTCTGCATTCTCCTTTTAACGTCAAAAGATAATCAAATGGTTAAAAATACAAATAATCTAAGCTGTAACATATATCCATACTGACATAAATTGCATAATTAATAGACATAGTAAGATATGTGTTCATTACCTACATCTGAAATAAAATACAATGGTAATAGATGCTCCTGTAATAAAAAAATGCAGTGGTAATAATGGTTATAACAGAGTTTTGTAGGATACCTTGTAACTTCTATTTTCACTTTGGACTTTTATTATTAATACAAAACTAGATTTTCATGAATATTGATCTTTACAAAGCAAAGTGTATCGGGGCTGGGAAGGTGGCTCAGTGATAAAAGTTCTTGCCTCCCATGCATGAGGCCTTGGGTTTGGTTCCTCAGCACCACATAAACAGAAAAAGCTGGAAGTGGTGCTATGGCTCAAGTGGTAGAGTGCTAGCCTGAAGAGCTGAGGGACAGTGTCCAGGCCCAGAGTTCAAGCCCCACGACTGACAATAAAACAAAAAGTAAAGTATGTCTGCTCTTACTTTTCAGGACTACATTAGTTGAGAATGTTAAGTTGTGTGCATATATACATTCAAAAAATCATTGTGGATTATTAATTGATATAATTATTAACTAATATTAAACCAGAATAAGTAATTATTTGGGACTACTTAGACTTCCAACTCTATATATTGTCATAGATTAGTGTTTTGCAAAGTGTACTTCAAGAAACACTAACTTTATGGTAATACATGTTATCATTCAACTTGATAAAAACTGAACTAAGTTTCTTTTTAACTGCAAGCCTTTAATATGTTAGTATGCAGTGTGAATTTGGAGAGAGTAATTCCAGCATCTTAAGTTTGTTGATTTAAAACTTTTTTATATAATGTTTTGACATTATCTAAATTCCCTTTAGGAAACAGGAATACACAATCATGTCTGAACAGTGTAGCCAAATGTGGTTACAAATGTGGAGATATCCTTCGATATGTCCAAAATTCCATCCAGTACCAAATAATAATTTAATTGGAAGTGTCTCTAGTGGAAAAACATTATGGATTCACTTTGAATTCCTTTCCTTCCTAAGTCAAAAAAAAAAGAGCGAGAAAGAGAAGAAGAACCTCACAGATTGTTTACCTTAAATACATAACATTCAGGGCTAGATCACAGTTTTCAGAATCACACTATAAACCCAGTAATGGTTGTAATGGCAGGAGCCATGCCTCAGCATTCAATAGACATTCAGTGCAGCCACCAAGCAACAACCTACCTATGGTTGCTGACTAAATGAGGAAATCATTTCTATAGTCATTTAGAGTTTGCAGACCACAAGAGAAAGGGCCCAGGTGTAGCACCAGTAGTTGTTGTAGTTCCCCATGTTTAAATTCCATGCCTTTCAAGTATGTTTGCAATTAGTAACCCCACGGTCCTAAACACATGTGGAGCAGTAGCCCCTGAGTCTAGGTGAGAAACCTTCTGCTGGTCTTTATGTGAATGTGAACATGGGTGTATTAGAGGTAGAAATGCAGCAGCATGAGCTTCTTACAGACTGACCTTAAGTTTTGCTCCTTAACTAAGCTTCAGAGCTGTTGATATACTGACATACACTTTTCTATTTTAGTATCTCTATCCAAAAACATCTAAAACCTTTAAGTTATACATACTCAAACAGCTCTAATACTTTTCAGTTTAATTCCCTATTTAATACCCAAATTGTCTGAGAACTTTTTATATTAAAAAGAATGTCAACCAAACACTTAATAGAGAATTTGCTAAAAGTCAGATTTGGAAGGCATAAAAGTAAAAAGAAAGGCCTTACATCTTTCAATCACCAAGTGATCTGTATCCAAGCGATAGATATCATTTATGCACATGCTTGTAGTCCCAGATACTCAGAAGACTGAGCAGTCACTAGCACTCATGAACTTTTGAGACCAGACTAGGCAACATAGTGTGATACTATTTCAAAGATAGCTAGATAGATAGATAAGCAAGCAGATTATACTGTCATTTTTAGAACCATATGCTCTTCTATATGGGGTTAGTCAAAAGTACAAGCAGTTCCAGTTCACATTAACTTGAATGACTGGAAATATTGAATGGTGCCCAAGATACACAGACAGTGGAACTCCATATGTCCCTGTGTGAAGTGTGAAGTGTAAAATGGTTCATTTACCTAGAAACTGCCCAATAGTATCCACTTGACATTTGCTTTTTCTATATATTATGTTCCCCAGACAAATGAGTGTTTAAGTTTGGTCCAAGTTGTAGTTATATAGATGTTGCACCTGGTAAACTTACATTGTACATGTTAAAAACTGTGTTACGGGCTTGTGGCTCAGTGGTAGAGTGCTTGCCTCACATGCATGAGGCCCTGGGTTCGATTCCTCAGCACCACATAAATGGAAAAAGCTGGAGGTGGCACTGTGGCTCAAGTGGTAGAGCACTAGCCTTGAGCTGAAGAGCTGAGGAACAGCACCTAGGCCCAGAGTTCAAGCCTCATGACCAACAAATAAACAAACAAATAAATAAATGTCTAAAACAATATGCTACTAGTGGCTAAAACTTAATTTTCATTTTATAAGATAGTCTCTTCAAATCATAATATCTAAAATGGATTTTATGTCCATATTTGCAATCCAGAACAGTTTTCATGCCTTCAGAGTAATTTTCTTTTCTCCTTGGTTTGATTTGTTACTTGTTCCTTTTTTAGTTTGGTGGTTGTTTTTAGAAGAGTTTGGGAGACCACCAGCTTCAAGAATAAAAGAAGCTGCCTGACAAGGATCTCTAGAAAGTAGTGTGATATTCTTTGAAATGCTTATAATTGGAAAGGTCATTTTCTTTGAATTAGTTCTGAGGTAAAAGCCAAGTTGAACATGAAGAGTTATTTTTCCTTTCAAGTATTGTTTTCAGACAGCAACCACACTGCGCTAAACACGCAGTGAGCCCTGAGTCTAGGTGAGAAGCCTTCTGTTGGTTTTTATGTTCACACATGTCTCTCTCCTAATAGCGGATGTACCTAGAAATACTCTGCTAAGTCCTTGGTATGAATGTGGTTCTTCCTAGAAACTGAGACATTTTTTTGAAAGTATTGTAGTTCATTAAGAACAAATCAATTTATATGTTCTCTATTTTATTAACAAAACTTCATTTTTTCAATGACCTTTCACCTCTCTTTGTAGAAGATCTATGAGGTCTTTTTTAAAAATTTAAAAATATTTAAAATGTGTTAAGTATGGGGGCTGGGAAGTTGGCTCATAGGTAGAGTGCTTGCCTTGCATGCATAAGGCCCTAGGTTCGATTCCTCAGCACCACATAAGCTGAAAAAAGCCAGAAGTAGTGCTGTGGCTCAAGTGGTAGGGCACTAACCTTGAGCTGAAGAGCTGAGGGACAGCGCCCAGGCCCAGAGTTCAGCCCCCACAACTGGCAAAAAAAAAAAAAATGGTGCTTAAAATGTGTTAAGTATGCAAATGTGTTTTATAAAATGAAGAAGGAAATTAAAAAAGTTAAGTCAAGTATTACATTTTGGGTAGTATTTTAGCCGCTTTGTAATCATGTAGATAAATCCAGGGTGCTATCATTGCAGTTGTACTGTGTTCAATCCAGAATATTTCTAGTGCCTAACAATGTGATTTTAGGGGAGAAGGTGTAGAACTATGTTATAAAGTGATAGGTGATAGTATTGAGGCTCCCCAACTTGTATTTTCCTTTTATTTCCACAATTCTAATGCACTGTTGCTGTTCGATAAGCAATACCAAGTCTGTCTAAAGGGGTGAGGGGTGACACTGAGGAAGAGCCTGACTTAAGGAACTGGTTAGAGGATGATTTCATTTGCAGAGACTGAAAACTAGAAAAGGAGAACAAGCTTTGGAGGAAGGATGATGATACACAGTGCCAAGCTTTAGGCCCTGAGCCAAGTACTGGAGATAGGCGACCTTCCTACCTTCTTTGGAGGACCTAGCCTTTTGCATTTCCATGACCCAGTCCTTTTCATGATTCCAGTCCTTTGGGATACTATTACCCTAGAAAAACACCTTTTGTTCTTGTCAGCTCTTTGGTAAACCTACATTGCTGTGGAAATCTTGTTTTGCAAATAATAAAAAATTGTAATAATTAGTCAAAAAAACAAAAAGAAAGGCCCTGAGGTTACTGAGACCCCACAGTGAGGAGAATGAGCCTAAGTCAAATAATCCCTGCTTGAGTTTCTGATTTTGCCATTTGCTGTCTGATTGGTGCTTCCTCTCTACCTGCCTCATTTTCTTAATGATAAAAGTAGTCACCAGTACTCACCCCATACCACTAAAGAATATAAAAAGTGGGGGGCAAAAAAAGTGAGGGCTGGGAAGGTGGCTCAGTGGTTGAGTGATTGCCTTGCATGTATGAGGCCCTGGGTTTGATTCTTCAACACCACATAAGCAGAAAAAGCCAGAAGTGGCGCTGTGGATCAAGTGGTAGAGCGCTAGCCTACCAGGCCGAGTTCAGGCCCCACAACCAACAAAAAATGGTGGTAGATGTCAGTCAATCGATCACAGCACTTTACATACAAAAGTCTGCTTCTTATCCCTAACCCTCTTTACTACCCTCAGAAGATAAAAATGAAGAGCTTTGGAGAAAAATAAAAACGCAAAACTCACATAGAGTAACCCATTCTGATATTTAAGAGTTCTTATTCAAAAGTATGTCCTTCTGCCTAACCCAGATTCCTAATGCTGCAATCAAAGTTGCTTTCACTTGTGACCTTCCCCTTTTTTATTTGCTGTTTCCATCTTGCTACATGTACAGCCTGACATATCCTATTCTTCAGAAGCTTGCTTTCTTTCTTGCCTTTAACATGTTTGAACACACAAACTATAGTACCAGCTTCAGGGTCCTCTGTGGGAATTCATTTCCGGGATTCCAAGCTTTTGAAAATGGCATGGTGTGCACCTTGTTTTGGATGGAGGCTTTGATAGGAAAATGTTGGGGGAGTACACACACTGCAGATTGAGCTGAACCTTGGTGGCTTTTTTTGCAGAGCATCTCTTACGTGTTCCTCTTTGAGGACGATTCACAGGGTTTTAACATGTTCTAGCATATGTGTGTACCTGAGATTTGAATTTTGAAACTATGTTTCACATTCCTCTGGGTCTCTTTTACTTGCCATAAACTGATTGCTAGGGCTCATGTAGCTAAGTTTCATGCCACCTGTGCAAAAATGAATATAGTGACCCACGACAAAAAAAGCACAGACATCAGAGGCATTTAGTGTTTCTAACAAACAAAGAATTTCAAATTCTCTTACAAATCTGAGTCATTATGTGGCCTCCCAAAGCATATAGATTTCCTCAAGAGTTAAAATAACTTTTAAAGAGGAAACGATGAGCCCTGCAGCTTGCCATATCCTGTGTGCAGAACAATTTTCATTTCTACTTATCTGTGAAGGTTGAAGGAATGTCTGCAAATATTTGCTTGGTTTCTATGGTGAAGGCAGAGAGAGATCAAGTGAGTGATTGTTTAGTGACAAAATCAAAACCGTGCTATACTGTACCTCTACAAGGGAAAAAGAGTTTGTTGCTTAAAATGCTTAACTATTTTAAGTTTCACAAGTTCAAGATAAAATTTGAACAATGCAGCCTGAAGGAAAACATGGGCCATTTGGGCATTAAAAAAGAAAAAGAAGTTATCTGTTGATTAAAAGTAGTGTTGGGGGCTGGGAAGGTGGCTCAGTGGTAGAGCGCTTGCCTTGCATGCATGAGGCCCTGGGTTCAATTCCTTAGCACCACATATGCAGAAAAAGCCGGAAGTGGCGCTGTGGCTCAAGTTGTAGAGTGCTAGCCTTGAGCTAAGAGCTAAGGGACAGCACCCAGGCCCAGAGTTCAGCCCCCACGACCAACAACAACAACAAAAAAAAGTAGTGTTGGTAGACTCTCAAAATGCCAGGCTTAAGTGTAGGGACACAACCATGTTCTGTAAATTTAAACTGGGTCCTGTGCTAACTTCTCCTTTACCCCTCCCCTCATCCTAGAACTGTCCATTCTGCTGTTTTCTGAGTACAGAAACATTTCCTAGGACATGCATTTATGTTTTGCCTTGCTGTACAATGCTGTCAAGGTGCTGGAGTTGAAAAGTCCACCCAACAGTGATCTATACCCACAAAAGACTGACTATGGCCTAGACTATAAGAACACAGTGAAGGAGACACAGTTTGTAAAGTACTGTGATTGTGTCTGGGGAAAATGAGACAGGAAAAGAATAAAGAATAGACTTGTGAGAGGATTATCCAGAGAAAGGTCTCTGAGTATGGGAAGGATACAAGATATGACACAGCACATGTAACTGAAGAATTTCAGCCTCTGCGTGTGGGTTGAGGAAAAGCTTCCTACAGTAAAGGGGAAGCCAGTGAGGGTGGGAACTAGATCTTGTGGGCATTGTGAATGAGCTGGACTCAACAAGGAACATGAGACTTTGGAAAATAGATGAGATTCATCTCCAGTTAACAAGCAAGAAGTGGAGCTTGGTTGCTCAAGTGCTAGAGCACTAGCCTTGAACAAAAAAGCTTAGGGACAATGCCCAGGTCCAGAACTGGCACTAAGAAAATAAAGTGACTGCCTAAAGATATAACTTTGGAGAAAGCAATTATTGAAGGAAAAGAAAGCCAGGAGGAACACTAGGACCAGGCGCTGGTATTGTACACTTTAATCACTAATCACTACATGGACCCCTCACACACACACACACACACACACACACACACACACACACACACACACACACACGAGTTGTCCTTCAGCCAGCTTATTTAACTTACTTCTTTCCTAATTTATGACCACACTGTCCATTGCTAACATGGTACCTGTCACAGAGTGAGCAGATACATGATGAACTTAATTGAAACTCACTTTGACCTTTTAAATAAGACACTGTCTGGGTTAAAACTCTTTCAGGAGAGATCTACTTAGATACTAATACAATGAGGAATTTAAAAAAAAGCTCAGAAAGACAGAAAAAATATCATTGGTTTCATAAAAGGTTAAAAGTCTGGGCTCCTGAACTGCATCTCTATTAATGAGTCATTATTTTCCTCCCTGAACATTTATCCATATCCCTGTCTTACTGAGTATCTCTCTTCCCCCAGGTTGCCCTTTATCACTACTTGGAGGAAACCCCCATCCTAGCTCATATTCCCTGTGATGTTCATTGCCCTTTGGGTCCTCTGAATCAAATTTGGCACAGTCCTCTCTCCCCAGGACAACTACTTTATTAAAGATAACTGAGTATTCAAAGTGCCATTGTTGCTGGACAATATCATCCCTCTAATCTCCAATCTTGGGGATTTCCTCCATCCATCTTCAGTACTGCCATCAGGAGTTTCCTGTAACTCTTTCCTATATCTAGTCATCAGATAACTACTAAACATCTTCCATTCTTGGTATTATTATATGCATTTGTGGTCAGTGACTCAAATGATAGTGAAAAATAGAAAAGGATGAGTCCATGGCAGCGTAGGGGAAGCTCAGAGGAGAGCTGTCATTTCTCTACCAGGGAGATCCAGAAAGGCATAGTGAAGGAGGCAATAGGAGCAAGACCTTGAAGGATGACTAGGATGTGGACCAGCACAGTTTCAAAGAAATAGTGTCCTATAGACTGGAACCACAGAAATAATGGCCAGATGGTGGGAAGTCAGAAAATGTAATGTGAGCCACTGGCATGATAAATACTGAGGAGAGAGAGAGCTTGGAGGCCAAGGAAAGACAGTCAGTCAGCTTTGCTGCTGGTAATGGTTGCAACAGAGTGGAGAAGACGTCAATTTTGCACACAGTACTCTACTAAATCTCATCTTTAGAGCTTGGTCATTTTTCTGTCATAGGTCAAATGAGTGATTCAATTGCAAATGAGTGAATTTGAGATGATCTGCTTATTACCAGTTGCAAAATATTTTGTGTGTTAACTTTATTGGTATTAACTCCTTAGTGGTTTCCATTTAACATTATCATGGGAGAACTGCTTGGAAGACTTTGAGTTCTGATTCTAATCATCTTAGTTGAAATACATAATCTTAAAGAACTGGATTTTTAAGATCTTTTAGGAAAAGGCAACAATATTATCAAAAGTAAAAATTGTTGCAAGATAAAATTTAAAACTAATTTTAAAAGCAGAAAATTAAACCTAGCCATATTAGTTTCTGAAGGACAATAGCACACTAGACAGTTTTTGAGTTGATATGAAGGAGATAAATTAGAACACTGCTATGAGAAATAATCTTCACTTTTGACAAAATAAAGACTTTGAAGTATGTCTAAGGTAGAATATAGACAGACAAGGCTATTCCTCATAAATTGTCAAGTACATTTGCACCTGGGACACATTAAAAATGGCCTCCAAAAGTAGAATATCACCCAGCTTGTCCATTTTGTAAAGAGCCAAACCAATGCAGAGCAAGAATATCAGACAAATTTAGGGTCTGTACACCTTATACCTCGAGTCTTCATGACCATCCCCCACCACTTAGGGGCTGTTGGTGTGGTAACAGAGTACCTAAAAGTCTTCCAGTCCTGTGTCCTCTTGACAGATGAGAGAAACTGAGGTTTGGAGGAGATCCATCAATGTTAGTGTCTTCATCTGCAAGCTATATATATCCATCATGATCCCAATAGGAAATAATGACATTCTCAAAATAAGGTAATTCTGGGTGGATTTGTGAACTGATCCATAATTTATTAAATATGTGGTTTTAGGGAGATGTGGGATGATGCCATACCTTGATTCTCACTGGCAGCCAAACAGGTATCATTCCCAGGCTTGATGGAGAGCAGTTACTGGAATCCAAACTCAAGTAGAACAAGCTGACGAAGGTAGTCATTGACTTCATGACAGCATCACAGGGAGCTCTGGAAAAGTCGCTGGAAGGAAATCAAGGAGTTAAAGTCTTGATCTTTGGAATCTTCTCCCTCTCTCTGAACTCCTGCCAAGGCTTCCTCTTAGACAAACCCAGTAAGAAACGGAGGCATATGGCAGATAGAGGTCCACCTCTAGGGCAGAAACCATCCGGAGAGGCAAAAAGGAAGATAACCAGGATGATGTTCATATCGAGCTTTCTGCTGTTGAGGCCATCCAGTAAACATGAATCAATAACATCAACAGTTTTTCTCAGTATCTTGGGGAAACGGTATGTGAATAAAAGACTGCTAGGTATAATGTTGAGAGAGTGTTTACTCTGACATGTATTTTTTTAATGAGTTGGCCTTGGCTATACTTTATCTTATACTGTTACTGAACTGGTTCAAAAAATTGTGAATAGAGATCAAAGCAGTTTAAACAGATACATTCACTTGTATAAATATCCTTGAACTCCTCCCCTGTTCCATTCCCCTTCCTGTTGCCAGATCCATTCAGCACCTCTAGAGGCTGTTAATACATGTAATGATTGTAATAAACATCGTATTTGCTTTAGTTCCAGCTGGCTCCAACCACCAGACTCTCTCCATAGTTCCTATTGTTATCTTTGCGCACTAGACAACTGCATTGTTACCATTAGTAGCAACTTTTGTCACAGCTTTCTGAGTGTTGATGTTTATATATTTCACTCCTGTTTCTTAATAGTGATTTTAATTTCCATTACTTAGACTGTAAGGATACTTAGAATTATTTTACCATCAAGAATTTTTAATCAATATTAATTATGTGGCTATAAGACTTGCTTTTCCCCTCCTCCTTTTTTGGGGGGGTCCAGTCGTGGGCCTGAACTCTGGGCTTGGGCGCTGTCCCTCAGCTCTTCAGCTCAAGGCTAGTGCTCTACCACTTGAGCCACAGAGCCACTTCTGGCTTTTTTTCTGCTTATGTGGTGCTGAGGAATTGAACCCAGGGCCTCATGCATGTAAGGCAAGCGCTCTACCACTGAGCCACCTTCCCAGCCCTAGGACTTGCTTTTCATAATCAATACTCTATAGAAAGCTCTCAAATAAAATTGATGCATTTCTGCTTGAAATGACTTAACTGGTTATAAGTTAGGCAGTCTTCCAGCAGAAGTTTTTGGAATCACAAAAATATAATTACTAAGAAAAAGGAATTTATATTTTACCATCAGAATAATTATCACAATTCATTCTTAAAAATTTATAACTAAATTGCACTGAACTAAATATTTTAAGTTGTGCAGAATTTTAGATTTTAAGATTATAAACAGTGACTATAAGGATTGAAGACCTGACATCATAGAAATTAAGAAAACAGTATTGCTTGGGGAAGTACTGGAAAAACTCTGTGATATATATATAAACCAGGGGAAAATCTACTAGGAAAGTCTATGTCTAAAATGTACTAAGTCTAAAATGTACTAACTTATTATTTTTAAATTTATGTCCTACATTTAAATTATTTACTTGAGAAGTAAATAGAAATATAAGCCTTGTACTATTCAGTTTCTTTTTGTCAAATCTATGAAGATTAAACCAAAAAAAATCTCTTTAGACAAGCATTAATGGTTATTACAGTATCAAAACAGATTTAACCTAATTTCTCTCACTTTTCTATCATTTTTCTCTCAAAGAGATTTACACAGATGTAAAGCAAAAATCTTACAAATACAAATATACTTGTGTGTGTAAGTACCAGGACTTGAACTCAGAACCTTGCATTCTCAATTTTTGTGCTTATGACTGATGTATAATGAGATTTTTAAATCACCTCTCCTTGAAGTCGTTAGGTGGAAATTAATAGCAGATGTCAGCATGCAGAGCACTGTCATAATTCACAACCAGAAAGTAACAACCTTTCTTTCAAGCCATTTATCAAGAAAATCAGTTCCAAAAGCACCTGAGTTTTTGAGATTTGTAAATTCTTTTAGAATGTCATATTAAAATATTTCAAAGTAGTTTAAAAGCATTCCCTGTTGGATGTTTACTTACAGCCTTTATCTTTGCCTGCTGACTTGCAGATGTGCTGGATGTCGAGAAAGGATTGCAGGGTGAAATTAGATGGTCCTGGTCAGAATTCCAGTTCTTCTATATCTCAGCTCTCTGTGTCTGGACAGATTACTCAACATTTGAAGACCGAATTTTCTCAGCCATAAAATACACTTGCTGGCTTGGCACTTGGTGTGTCATGCTTGTTATCGTAGTTATTCAGGAGTCTGAGATCTGAGGATCAACAGTTCAACTAGCCTACGCAGGAAAGTCCATAAGACTTATATCCAGTTAACCACCAAAAAGCCATAAATGGAGCTGTAGCTCAAGTGGTAGAGTACTAACCTTAAGCCAGAAATCTCAAGGACAGCACCAGGCCATAAGTTCAAGCAGCAGGACACCTCTTTAAGTGCCTACTCACATCAGCTGGCTGAATTTATACCCTTGAAACAATCATTAACTTTGCATGTCCTTTCCACTTTATGTTTTTGTTACCATTACCATTACAAACTCTACAAATACTAGCAAATAGAATTCTCTATGTCTTAAAAGAATCATATGCAATAATTAGGAATGGTTTATTGCAAAAAGGCAAGAATGGTACAATATTAGGAAATCTATGTCATTAATACCATAGAGTGATCATATGGTCATTTCAAGTTATTTAATAAAGATCCATTCTTCATTTTGAGTGACAGCTAAATTTTAGAAGGAATAGAAGGAAGCTTCTTTTTTTTTTATTTTTTATTTTTTTGGGTCCGGTCGTGGGCCTGAACTCTGGGCCTGGGCGCTGTCCCTCAGCTCTTCAGCTCAAAGCTAGCGCTCTACCACTTGAGTCACAGCGCCACTTCCGGCTTTTTTCTTTTTGCTTATGTGGTGCTGAGGAATCGAACCCAGGGCCCTCAGGCATGCAAGGCAAGCGCTCTACCACTGAGCCATCTTCCCAGCCCGAAGGAAGCTTCTTAAACATAACAATGTTTTATTATTTTTACCATTTCAACTTTGTTTGATGACCATAATAGTTTTGAAAATGACATAGTTAATCCTGTTAAAGGTTTTTAGAATGAATAATCCATGAGAAATCAGTTCCCTCGTATGGAAATGGGACAATGAAACCTGTTAAAAATGTTGTATGTAGGAGGGAAGGAGATAAGACAGAGTATAGAAGGAGTGAGATTGATTGGGATACATTTTAATAGGTGTGGAAATGTGACAATAATTATCCCCTTGTATATCTAATGTATACTAATAAAAATTAATTTTAAAAAGAAATTACTCCCTTTAAACATTTTAAATCATGCTGTATCTAAAGGAAACTTCATTTTTATGAGACTAAACTATTTTGGATGAAGGTGAAAAGATATGTGTGCCCTCACAATATCTATGAATGTGTATCAACCACTCAAGAGGAACTTCATGAAGAGTTTGAACCTGTGGTTTTGTTTATATCGTGTCAGAGAATCAAAGAGTGTACCTTTAGATAGTTTAGATAGAGTCCAGCATTGTACACTCTCCTTAGTAAAAAAAAAAAAAAAAAAAAACAGTATCCTTAAAATATCTTTAAAAAATACAAGGGCCTAACCAAGGAGATCTAATTCAGTATGATACAAATTAAAGTCTAGACACCTAAGTTTTCATGCTTGTGAACATTGAGTATAAAAACCAGTGATACATGGGCTAGGAAGGTGGCTCAGTGATAGAGTGGTGAGGCCCTGGGTTTGATTCCTCTGCACCACATAAGCAGAAAAAGCCAGAAGTGGCACTGTGGCTCAAGTGGTAGAGCTAGCCTTGAGCTGAAGAGCTCTGGGACAGCACCCAGACCCAGAGTTTAAGCCCCATGACTGGCAAAAAAAAGCCCCAGTGATCCAGTCCACTGTTTGCTGAGGTGTACAGGATGTGGAAGGACTGTGGGAGATGACGTTGGAAAGATATATTAGAGACAAGTGATAACTGGACTCATATTGTTTGGGATTTGAAAGCTTGTATTGTATTTTTATTTATTGTGTATTTATATTCTGTTACATCACCAGAATCTCTCCATTAGATACATCGAGATATCCAGTACACAGAACTCTTCCCCTGAATGAACTCAAAGAATAACATGTGAGGTGAAATGAAGTCTAAGGACCTGTCAGTGTGGCTATGTAATCACCCCCAAATTTAAAGAAGACATTTAATTATCACTCATAATCTTGCTGGTTGACTGAATTCGGCTGAGCACTGCTCTACTGGTGCTACACTTACCTGGGGGATCCATTAATATTGAATGTTTAGGATGGCTCACCTACAGGCTTTCAGCTGAGAGCTCAACTGGGGTCATCAGCAGAGCATCTCCCTTGTCTTCTCATAGCATGGCAGATGGTTCCCAATAGAAAGCATCTCAAGGGCATATATTGGAAAGGACCAAAGCTACCATGCTTTTCAAGACCTAGCTTTTTTTTTTAGTTCCTCCTACATTACTTCTACCATCTCCTGTAGGCCAAGCAAATCAATACAGCCAAGTCAGCTTCAATGAAAGGTGAAAAACTCTGCTTCTTGATGAGGAGGCAGTGTGCACATACAAAGAAAGAAGATTGATTGGAACTATTTTTAGAGCCTTGCTACCCCAGTCTTAATGCATCAAGTCACAAAGCATCACAAGGTGTCCATAAAGCCAAATTTTAGTATAGTTACACAAATGTCAGTAATCATGCCATTAGACAGAATTATATATATATATATATATATATAAATAGTTGTGTAATAATAATACAGTTAGAATGATAAAAATAATGGAATCAGAATAATATAAAATACTTGTGTAATAGATTTATGTCTTTTAATTCTTTATCTGACAATCCATAGAGTATCTGCCTCTCCCCTCCAACCAAAGGGAAGCACTTGATCCCTGAACATTCAGGAAAGTCCTAACATGATAGGTTAGGGCCATGACCTGACAGAAACAAGTACAGTTGTGTTTGTTTAATCTATTTGGTACTGTTCTATATTAAGTACATTCTTCAATTTGGGAATCTCTTCCTCTTTTTACACATGGCATGAATAATTGGGTTATACATTCTCAATTTCTTCCCTAGTTTTTAATTATTTTCTGAGCAGCATGGAAGGTGGTTTTGTTTTGATTGCTCACAGTGTCAAGATAAGAGCACTTTTGACTTGTCTTGGGTAATCAGAGTGCTTCAGGATTCATCCAACAGCCACTCTTCTATTTTGCCAATAGTCCTGAGCTGGGTGGGAAGTGAACTAGAGTTGCTGCTGTCACTTATTTTCCATGTATCACTTTTAATGCCCTTAAGAAAACAACTAGTTCTAAGATAAGAGGATTTGAGGTATAGAGGGTGGAATCTGGTCTTCACTTTCTGAAGTTTGTGTTACTTTGTTATCTTGGTTGAAATACTCTAAGATGGGAGCCCAGGGAATGGGGATAATATATTTTCTTTTTTTTTTTTTTTTTTTTTTTTTGGGTCCGGTCGTGGGGCCTGAACTCTGGGCCTGGGCACTGTCCCTCAGCTCTTCAGCTCAAGGCTAGCACTCTACCACTTGAGCCACAGAGCCACTTCCGGCTTTTTTCTTTTTGCTTATGTGGTGCTGAGGAATCGAACCCAGGGCCTCATGCATGCAAGGCAAGCGCTCTACCACTGAGCCACCTTCCCAGCCCCATATATTTTCTTAATACACTTATCACCATATCACGATGGTGACAAATCACCATGTGATTTATAGGAGTTCTTTCCAAATCAGATCTTGTCATGAAATCACTCAAGATGGGAAGATTTTAAGCCAACACCCAACTTCCTCAGTAACACAGATCTGTTTTCCATTGTAGGTTGTCACCTTGTGGTACCGGGCTCCTGAAGTCTTGCTCCAGTCCAGCTATGCCACCCCCGTGGACCTCTGGAGTGTTGGCTGTATCTTTGCAGAAATGTTTCGAAGAAAGTAAGAAATACATTCCCTTTTTGAATCTTCAGTGATTATAAGTGGCCCCATGGCATTTCTGTCTCAGTGATGTTCATGGTCTGAATCCATCGGTACTGTCATGTGGAGGAGAAACTGGGCGTAATTAGGTTACAATAGAGGGAAGAAATGTCAGCAAGGATATAGAAATTAAAGAAATAAAGATACTTTCTTAGAGGGGAGACAATCTAACAGTTAGACAACTATCTGAAATCTGTACTGGGATTTGTAAATTACCACATTGATATCTAAGAAGAGTCTGGCCCTCCTCACATTGGAGATGGCTTTTAGCCTCATCCATGGGGTCAGATGGGTGAGATTCATGGTTTTCAGAGCCACCCTGCATAAGAGAGTCTGTAGTTCATTCGTTTGACATTCAGGTCACAAAAAATTAGCCAAACAATATAATAAGGATCTGCCAGGAAAATAATCCATACCTGGGTACTAAGTTCAGCTTGGGCAAAGTTAAACAGAATTGAGTTATAATCTAATCTTTTTCTTTTCTATTTTTATATCCATGGGAAAAAATGTGAGTCGGGAAGCTGAGTATATTCCCATTGGACCTGGTATGTCCAAAATGTAGCTTCAGGGTACCTCATAAGGAAAAGAAGTGCTTAGCTGTTGCTTGTTTGTTTGCTTGCTTACTTGTTTAAACCAAAAAAAAAAAAAAAAAAAAAGCTTTATATAATGAATTTTGAGAACTCTTCTCTAGAACTCAACAAATTCATGTGTATCTCATAGGATCGGGGAGTACAAAGATGATAGACACCGGCCTAGTGTGTACCCGGTACAGTGCCCAAAGGTCTTCCTTTGAGTCACCTCTTTTAAATCTTACAATAAGAGGAAACTAAAATGGAGTGGTTAATTTGTTTGTCTAAAATGAGGCAGCTAAGAAGTAACAAGGCTATGAATAAAAAGGAAGTTGTGAGACTTCTGATCCAGTATTGTTCTTCTACAAGGGAAGTAAGAAAAAAAAAAAAAGCCTCAATTCTGCTGTAGTGTCTGCCAGGCAAGCTGAATAAGTAGTTTCTGAAAGCTTGGTCTTTGGGTGGCAGCATCAGCCTCTTCAGACCTTGTTGGAAAGGCAGATTCTCAGGCCCCATTCCAAACCTAATGAATTTGAAGCTCTTGGACTGAAGACCAGTAACCTGTGCTTTAGTAAACCCTCCACTTGATCTTAAAAAACCCTGTAGGATACAAACCACTAGACTGGATGACAATCACCAAGGAGGACAGTCTTCAAAAGTGTGACTTCCAGGGCTGGGAAGGTAGCTCAGTGGTAGAGTGCTGGCCCCTCATGCATGAGGCCCTGGGTTCGATTCCTCAGCACCACATAAGCAGAAAAGGCCAGAACTGGCACTGTGAGTCAAGTGGTAGAGTACTAGCCTTGAGCTGAAGAGCTGAGGGACAGTGCCCAGTCCCACAGTTCAGGTTCCATGACAAAATAAAAAATTTAAAAAAGGTGTGACTTCGAGGACACTCTCTTCAGATTCTGACTCATTGTTAAGCTAAGAATTCTTTTTTTTTTTTTAATGTTTCAGGCTGAGTGCCAGTAGCTCATGCCTGTAGTCCTACTTACTTAGGAAGCTGAGATCTGGGATCACAGTTCAAAGCTAGGCTAGGCAAGAAAGTCCGTGAGACTCTTATCTCCAATTAGCTGCCAAAAAAGCTGGAAGTGGAGCTGTGGTTCAAGTGGCAAATTGCTAGCCTTGAACAAAAAAGCTCAGGGACAGCCCCTAGGCCCTGAGTTAAAGCCCCAGGATCAGTACAAAAAACAAAACAAAAAAAAAGTGTCTCAGGTAATGGTTTTTCATCCAGTGTAGAAAACCTTGTGTTGAAGTCATATGGGCAGAGCAGGAATAAGCGACACAGCAGAGGAGGGAAAAGAAGTAGGATAGTTATTCCAGGTCATTTGCAGAATAGCTTGGTGTAGCTAAGAGTTGAGAGAAATGATTATTGCAATTACAATTATGTGTCTAGAATTTCCCTCAGTGTGAAGATGGAATTCCCTTTTTTTTAGTGTAGGTGGGGCGGAAGGAATGTTGGAAAGCTGTTCTTTTTTAGCAATACAAACTTGAATGTATCAACCATGATTTTTTTAAGAGTATTTTTTAAAACTTACAACAAAGATGAAATTTAAGATGCATAGAATTAAACATTCACTGGTAAAGAATTTGCTGTGTTTTTGATGTAAGCATTTCCCTCCTGTGGAACAATTGCAACCACAATTTTTATTTTTCACTGAAGTGATAGTGTAATTAGTAATCAGATCCTCAGCCTAGCTTGCAGACACATGTATGTTACCTAGAATAAAATATCAATTGTGCTAATTCATCAAACCCCCTACATACATACATACACATTATATAATATATAGTATAATATGTGTGTTTATATATGTATAATTTGATTTTTCTATTCTGCCATGCTTCTGCTCTTAGTGTTATTTGACTTACAAGACCGTATTTTTGTTCTAAAATGTTTTGTGTCATATTACAATAGAGCAGGAATTATATTTTAAGAGACCAAGGAGCAAGTCACACATTGAATGACTTTGGTTGCCAGTCTCCCTGATATTGGAAAGTTTGATTAATTCCATGTCATACAATTAAGAGGTATGTGCCTTCTCTTTTAAAGTTGAATACTGAGGAAATATGAACTCAGTAAAGAGAGTCTTTATGCAGATGGTTGTCAGAGAGCCAGAGAATTTAAATACCATCTGTCACAGTTATCCGACTTTAATAATTGTCCACACTGACATGCAGAAGCATTCTACAAAGTGGATTAGAGACTTTTTAAAATCTCCTTCCTTCATGTCTTTGTTCTTGGACAGTCCATCTTTACTTCGCATTGAGACATTGTATGAATTTTCTGGTGACCAGTCCTTTTTTTTTTTTTTTTTTTTGCCAGTCATGGGGTCTGAACTCTGGACCTGGGCGCTGACCCTCAGCTCTTCAGCTCAAGGCTAGTGCTCTACCACTTGAGCCACAGCCCCATTTCCGGCTTTTTCCATTTATGTGGTGCTGAGGAATCGAACCCAGGGCCTCATGCATGCAGGGCAAGCGCTTTACCACTGAGCCACCTTCCCAGCCCTGTGACCAGTCATCTTAAAGAACTATGAGAGGTAGACAGGGTAGGTAAGTAGAGAGAGAGACAGAGACAGAGACAAAGACAGATAAGATAGATAGATAGATATAGATAGATAGATAGATAGATAGATAGATAGATAGATAGATAGATAGATAGATAGTAGGATAGGGTAGATTGATCATTAACTACATGATAAAATAAATTTAGTGTCAGTTCTACATGTATCTATCTGTTGCCTTTTGATCTTGTCATAACTGTTGTTTGTTGTCTGTGGTTTGAAAAAATATGGGGTTTTCCAGGTTAGAGCAAAGTTATAAAAATGCACATTTTAACATGCTACTAATTCTTTGAATATGGAGATTGTGGCAAACAGATAGTAATTCTTAGAAGTTCTGGGTTACCAGCTCTGCTGATCCCTAGCTAAGAAATGCCAAATGCCAGCAGGAAGAACATAACAAACACATTCACTGTTAGAAGGAAACAAACAAGACTTCATGGTTATATTGTCTCTTGTCTGGTGGCCTCTCTAGGCTTGTTGTCAATTATTTCTATGAATTAAATACGCAGTAACTGAGAAACTGACAGTGAAACTGTCCTTTGTGATTTGGTGGCCAGTGAGCAAATGTATAAAATGTCACTGGATGCTTTGCCAATTTTTTCATTGGTTACTCTGTTGTTGCTTCTCCCTATTTGAGTGCTCTTCTAGTGACATCAAGGAAATGAGGCCCTTAGTGGACTGCTTCAGAGACTAAGGTTCCAGAATATCATAAATCCACTGCTATGAAAGAAAACCCATCACCTCAGGTCAGAACATGAGTATGCAACTCAGGGCACTTAGCTGAACTTGTAGATTTCTTATCTATCAGAGTTACCTAAAGAAAAACTCTTAAAGGATCATTTTCTGGAGTGAAGAAAGATCCAAGTTAGTACACAGAAAAAAGATTAATCTTGGTTGAGTAATTCATTCAAGCCAGTTCTAATTCAAGCCAGTTCATTACTAATTCTGTAATGAATCAATATTTGTTTATGGTAGTGGGGATTGAACTCAGGACCTGCACACTTTCTAGGCAGGTGAGCTACCGCTTGAGGGCCGTTTGTTCTGCTGATGGAATTACATCCCCACAGCTACTCAGCTCCGGCTTCAAAGTCAAAGTCACCTTGGAATCTTCCTGTATCCGAGTCCTGTAGATTCTGTTCCTTTTGTTGTTTCAAATCTTGCCCCTTTCCATTCTGATTTATGTCATAACTTTTAACAGTCACCCAGGCTGAAGCCAAAACCTACTAGTCTGTTCCCTGCTGATTCGTGTATTTCTGATAAGTTAATACTCATTATCACCTTTGTCAAAATTTAACAAAACCAGCATAGCTCATTAGTCCTAAGGCCTTGCTCTAGAATGCTCCTACTTTATTCTGTCTATAACATATACTTCTCCCCAAGATGCCATTGCTTGTGAAAATGTTCTACCTGTTCTTTTCCAAAGCTTGTCTCAAGATTTCCTCCTTAGAAACCATTGTTCTCTTACCTGCTCTTATCTTCCAGGGTGGAGCCTAGAGCTGCTTCTTTCAAGAAGAGGCCTGCTGTGCTTTGCCCCTGATTGGCTCTATCTGTACCTGTCTTGGGGCACTTTTCTCAACCACATTCTTTCAGAAACTATGCAGACAAGTTTCTGTCTCATCACAGCTGCAGTAATGATAAAATGCAAAGCAGTGTTCTTTATTAGAAACCAGACATCTTTGTCTTTGTTCCAACCCTTCCAGTTTTGTGACTGAGGGCAAATCAGCAACATCTAGAGCCTGGAGTCTTTCTATTGGAATTTACTTGGCTTCAGAGTTCTCAAGCCTCCAGCTACTAGAAGTTCCCAGCCCTTTGTGCTCCCCACCCCCCTTTTTCCCCCCTGTGTTGTGCTTCTGACATCAGAAATGTTGGAGTGGATAATGTATGTACAGGATTCACTCCAATGCTGTTCTTCTTTGTTCCTCGGTAGATCTATGTCACTTCTGTCACTCTTGAACATGTCTCACACAGCTCAGAATTGTTGACAGGGGTTGTTCCACATCATTACATACAGTCCTGAGGACTTGACCTACATTATTCAATTTAATCCTCCAAGTGTCTTGCTACTGGTCATTGATAGTACTGGAACTCAGGGCTCTACTGTCTATAACAGCCATACATTTGTCTGATTTGAGGAGGGCAAGGGAAATAACAAAACACTGAAACAAAAACACAGGCTGACCCATTGGAACAATGACACTCACAAGATAGTATATTGGAAATGAACTTCACAACTTCGGGAGGGGGAGTGTCGGAGGGGACAGGGGAGTGAGGTGGAGTGAGGAGAGTCAGGGAGGGAAGGGATAGTGGGAGAACAACAAGGGAAGGGCTAACAATGCTCGACAAGAAATGCACTCATTGCCTCATTCGTGTAACTGTAACCCCTCTGTGCAGCATCTTTGCAATAAATAAAAATATTTAAAAAAGAATAGAAGCACAAGCCAGGTGCCGGTGGCTTACAAGTTACTCAGAAGGCTGAGATCTGAGGATTGGGGTAAGAAGCCAACCTGGGCAGAAAAGTCCTTGTGAGACTCTTATCACCAATAAACTACTCAAAAAAATCTATGGCCCTGTGGCTCAAGTGGTAGAGTGCTAGCCTTGAGCACAAAGAGACTCAGGGATAGCACCCAGGCCCTGAGTGCTAGCTAGCTCCAGGACTGGCCAAAAAGAAAAAAAAAAAAAAATATATATATATATATATATATATATATAAGCAAACACACACATACACGCCACACGCTCTTCCATATACCCAGAAATAGACTTATATTACTCACATTTAATTTATTTCCCAATTTAATTTTCTGTTAAAAATTAGAATTTGTTCCTTTGGGGGGAGAGGGGGTTGTCCTCTCATAAACAATCTTGCACTAAGATCCTTGGTCTTATTTTTTTGAACATTTGTCCAAGTATTTCTGTTTAGTAAATTCCAGAAGCAAAATTACAGGGTCAAATGACATTTTTAAAATTCTGCTAGCTCAACTAAATTACCCTCCCCAAATCCTAACCTACAGTCTGTTTGTAGCTTAAGGTGGGAGATGAGATTGAGATTTTTTTAAAGATTAAGCAAGGTTGTTGAGAATGAAGCAAGACAAAAACTCACACATAAGATTTAGCTACCTCTTCTACTTAAAAAAATACCAACTGGAAAGTATAAATATTATAATTTTATAAAATTGTTAAGCTTAGTTTGATGCTTAAGAGACCTCTTTCAACTGTAAAATTCACTGTGGGTTTCCTTCTTATCTGTTGGATTGAGATAAGGAAGGAATTGACCTTTTTTGTCAGTTAAAAAAATTATCTTAGATAAAGTTCCAAGCAATTTTTTCAGTCATTTTTCCCCAGTCTGCATAAAGCAGTCCAAGAATCATTCTTCAAGAATCCATAGTGCCTCTGGCTGGAGGATATTGTATACGGAGTTCCGATCTTCCTTCCAGGCAGGCCCTGAGGCCTGGGCCCCTCTCTTCACCTCAGTTCCCTATTGGTTGCCAGAGCTCTTACATCATTCATTACTTGATATTTTGCCTTGAGGGTCTACACCTTGGGATAATTCTGGAACCTCGTCTATCACCCAATTCCTCTAAATAGAAAAGGAACCAGACTAATAATTTCAAGTCGAGTGGGTCATAAAATCTCAGGTGCTTCTGGTCACATCTGTTAGCCATTGGGTCAGATAAAAATACTTAGTTTGAAGCAAAAAATCATCCACTTTTTAATCATAAAACACTGGCAAGGAATGAAGATATTTTGGTACCTTGAAAGCTTAATTCTTACCAGTCTAATACTATCTATGCAAATAATAAGAGGCACTACAGATAAATACAGTTTATAAGATTTTGTTTTGTGCCTATGTAATTTTCCTCCAGACTAGTTAAAGTACTTTGAGGACAAATGGTAAGGTGTGATGATGATGAGATCTTATGCAGGTATTGTGATACTCTGTAGGTCACCCCATTTGGCTCACAGCTGTAGGCACTGTGTTCTGGATACTAGGTTCTACTGTTTGAACTGAGGTTCTGCCTCTGTGTTGAGTTTCTTAAATGGCAGCTGGACAAGCTGGTGTTTGGTATGTCCAACTACTGAGCTTACCTGAGAAGCATTGGACATTTTTTTCATAAAAATAAAATATACTAACTAGTTCAACCTATTTTTCCTCCTTTCTCTTCTTCCCTCCTTCCACATTCTCCTTATCTTCTTCTTTACTCATCCTCTTTTTCCCTCAGTTAATCACTACCCTCTCCTCTCCCCATTTTAGGAAATATGGAGCATTCAACATGATCTTCCATACCAACCTTGTCTGCTAATATATCAAGTTATTGTGGTTTTTTTTTTTTACTTCTTACTCCAGTTTTGTTTGCTAAATTAAATTTACAGGTACTAGGATTTACTTTGGGGTAGGATTAAGAATTGCTGGTTGCTTAGAAGTGTGTGTGTGTGTGTGTGTGTGTGTGTGTGTGTGTGTGTATGTGTGTGTGTGTGTGTGTGTGTGTACTTTTATAAGATAGTGAATAAATAAAAGATATATCAAACTGAAATATTACAAGAGACAATTCAAACTGGTAAATTTCCGGTTAGGTTAGGTTTTATTACAAACTAGCTTGGATAATACCAGCTTTTATCACTGGACAGTTAGTTTACTGAACTTTCCCTATTCCATACCCAGGAGGAAATGCAAAATATTTGAAGTTAATCAACAAGAGCCTGCCACATGGGTTGTGCTGTGTTGCCCATCCATTTAATTGGTAGTGATTTGACTTGATAATATATTTCAATGTTCAGAAGCAGTTTGAAAGGCAATTTTCTATGTCTTTTTTGCGTATCAGAGCCATATTGCATTCTCCAAGTATCAGCATACAAGAAAGTCAAGTTCAAAGTCAGTTAAATGGCTTAAAGTCCTGATTAACGATAGATGCTGAATGTAGTACTTAGGGTCTTGGTTTGTTTCTTTTTTTAATCTTAACTTATACTTTTTTGGGATTTTTTTCAAATTGCAGATTATTTGCTTCTTGTTTCACTACCTACCATAGACTCTAAATTACCCAACTTTTTTCGCGGTCCTGAGGCTTGAACTCTGGGCCTGGTGGTATCCCTGAGCTCCTTTGGCTCAATGCTAGTATTCTACCACTTAAGCAACAGCCCCCACTTCCAGCCTTTTTCTTATTTAATTGGAGATAAGAGTCTCACAGACTTTCTTGCCCAGACTGGCTTTGAATCATAATCCTCAGATCTCAGCCTCTTGAGTAGCTAGGATTACAGGCGTGAGCCTCCAGCACCTGGTTCATATTAGGAACTTTTAGTTTAAAATGATACCTATTGTCCTTTTCTCAATTACTTTACTTAAAAATACAGAAACATTTAACATTATAAATGAAGGCTAACAGAAAAATAATTAACAAAATTATTCAGAAGAATTCCTATTTAGCTAGAACTGACTTTGAAATACTAGATGGTATCCATCTCCATAATAGAGTGTTTTGGATTGAAAGGCCCTAGATTGAAAATCCCCAGCATAATACACATATCCTGGGGTGAAGGGGTATGGTAATGTAATTTTTGTTACATATACCTACAAATAGACCTTTTTTTCCACTTTCTTTTGCCCTTTAGCTCAAAAACACACGTTGATTTTAGTTCAAAGGAAGGACAGAAGTTCTAGATAATATTCTATTGAGAGCTTCACATACTGTGGACTTACATCTGCCAGCAGTACTCTATCTTGCTCTGGGTCAGGGGAAAGCCTGCAAATACCAGAAAAAAACATGCCTGCACAAAGGGACTGAGTTGTAGAGGTGAAAATGGGGTGTCTGTAGCTGAGGTTGTCATTACAAGAGCCAGTATTAGATGAAACTGAAATGCTAAATGTGAAAAATCTAAGAGAGCATTAAATGTTTACCTAATGAGTTCAAAGGAATATCCACATTGTATTGACTACACATTATCTGGGTAAACTGCTTCCCTTAGAAGAATGAGAAAACAAATGAAAAGAAAATCCTTGTAACTTTTAGAAAAACACTACTGATCAAGGCAAAGTGACATTATCCAGACGACTCAGAAAAAAAAAGAGAAAATGTTCTAAAAATTATTAATTAGAAAAACCAGATGCAAATAGGTAAAACTCAGTAAACGAATGCAAAAATGCTAGAAGATATATGCTCTAAAACAGAAAAGGTCACAGTAATTGTACATTCTCAAATGTAAAGACAGCAAACAGCTGGAAAGGGGAGATGAACAAAATGTGGAATTGTCAGGAATTGAAGCATAGTAGCTCTTGCTTATTAATTAAAAGAAGTAATTAAAATCTAACATGAAATAACAACTATAATTACTATGGTAGAAATAGAATCATTAATGTCAAGAGCAATATTGGAAGTTCTCCCCGAAGCTTAAAGTAAGAAAAGAAAAGATCTCAAATGGTAAGAAAATAGAAAAAGATAAGAATAAAGGATAGAAAATGAAAATCTGAGCTAAGAAGTTGATGGTTTTGAAATGCAATTAATCTAAACTGTAACTAAAGAAACGAGTTCCTGATCTGAGAAAAGGCTTGAGTATGCAGAAAAGTTTTGGAATGCTCTGGGGAAAATTGCTGAAAATAAACACTAGTTGTTGAGGATGCTCAGTGCTGTGAGTCCAGATAATGTAACTTGGATCAACTAGGGAATAAGATAGTTGTTAGCTGTCATACATGTGATTCCAGACATAAATGACAAAGTGGTTATAGTAATTCCAGGTTTCACATTTGTACACCAGGATGCCTAAATGAAAAATTCATTATTCTGACTCAGGATTCCAAACAAGAGTCCTGAGATTCGTCCTTAGATCTGCTTATGACATATACCTACACCTGAACTAATGAGTGATACTAGAGATAAGGAATCTGCTGGTCAGATAGATATTTGGGGCGTTTGAAGAACATCTGTGTTCTCTTACAAGGTGAAAGGGGGAAAAATACTAGGAAGATAAGCCATGGGACCCTACTCCAAAGACCAACGCAGAATACATCCTGGGAAAATGTTTGAATTGCGTGGAAAAAGAAAAATGCCTACAAGAATCAAATTATTTTAAAGCTTCACAAAAAGCAAGGCTTACTTTAGACTTTCCTTGTGTTTAACCAAACAGGCAGAAGAGAAGAGAGAAAAATTCTGTAGACAGAACTGTCAGACATCTAAGAACTTTGTACTCAGCTGAGTTGTCCCAAATGTGTAAAGGCAACAGAAAGTTTCAAATCTGTAATGAGTGTGTTGGTGTGTGTTTGTTGGTTTGGTATCCATTGGGCACACTTGATAAGAATGGATGTCATCACATGAAAATCCTCATTGGCTGCTCAGTGAGACTATCCATGTGACCCAACAAAGGCTCTTAAGGGAGATGGGATGTTAGCAGCCCTCACCTGTTTGTACTGGCCACACTAATGACCCTATAGGAATGTGGTTGCGTTATGCTATTTTTTCACAACAACATCTGGATGACGCTTAAAAGCAAATAATTTAATTATGAATTATTAGTCCTTATTATGAGAATAGCCCTGTAATTGGACTTCAGAAATTCCTCTGAAATGCCTCAGGTAAGAATGTACCATCAGATTTAAAAATCTAATTAAATATGACTAAAAGTACGTTTAATTTTAGCCCATCTGTGACTTAAAGGAAATGGTCTTTAAAGACCTTTTTAAAAATAGAGAAGAATAGGTTGAAAGTAGAGGACTAAATATGAAATGGAAAGGGAGATGAATGAGATAGAAAGTATTATAAAGAAAAAATGCAGTAGCCAAATTATAGGCCTCTTGGGAGTCAGGCAGCAAAGAATATCTCCTTTGGGAAGATGCAAAGGCAAATTGGGTTAAACTTTCATGGGGACAGTTTGTCCTCTCTAGTAATATAATTTGTGGTGTTTTCTTTTTTTTTAATTGGTATTAGAGCTTGAACCCAGGGCTTCATGCTAGACAAAGGCTCTACCACTTGAGCCATGCTCTCAGCCACTTTTGCTTTAGCTGTTTTTTGATTAAAGTCTTGCTCTTTGCCCAGGTTGGCCTGGATCACATTTGTTTATGCCTCTTGAGTAGCTTTTTATTGGCTGAGGTGGCTCTTACCAAGCAACTGGAATAATAGGCATGAGCCACCATTCTAAGCCCTCATTTTTCTTTAGCACTAAATTTCTGTTATCTACTCATTTACTTGCTGCTAGCTAAGTTGGAAGTAAGAACCCTCAGACTTGCTGGGATAGCACTCTTACCACTTTAGTCATGCCTCCAGCCAAGCCCAGCTTTTTGCTGGTTAGCTGGAGACAGAGAGCTTCTCAGAATTTTCTGCTGGGCCTTGCCTGGAACCTCAATACTCCAGGTCTCTCGAGTAGCTAGGATTACAGGCATGACCCACCAATTCCAATGTAAACTGTACACTAGGGAAATTAGTCCAGATTATGAGGCTAAGCATATGAGCCTGTCAAAAGCATATAACTTTCTTAGGCTGGAGGCAAAACAGATATGATAGAAGAGAAAGTCAGGTGACCACCATGATTGGAGCAGCTCTCCTATTCTGGATTTGAGTTATTTGTGGGACCCTATCAGGAACTGGTGAGAGGCCTCGGGGAGCTACGAACAGCCCTGGCTAACTGTCAGCAAGGAAATGGACCTCAGTCCCCATGTCTTTTTAAATGCAATGAACTAAATTTGGCCAAAAACCTGAATGAGACTGGGAGCAGATTTATTCTTAGAATCTCTAAAATGCCAGCACCTTGATGTCAGGCCTATAGAAGTATAAACAAAGAACTACTGTAGTCTTGCCCTAGCTAGACTTTTCACTCAGAGAAATGAGATAGTGCATGGGTGTTGTGTAAACTCTGAATTTGTAGTTATTAATTATAGCATCAAAAGGACATTAATAAACCAACATATAAAACAATGGCAACAGCAGTAAAAACCCAATAGCACTGGGCACAGGTAGTTCATGTCTGTAACCCAAGAAGGCTGAGATCTGAGGATCAAAGTACGAAGCCAACCCAAGCAGGAAAGTCCATGAGACTTTTATTTCCAATTAACCACCAGAAAACCTGAAATGGAGCTGTGGTTCAAAGTGTTAAAGCACTATTTTTGATCAGAAAAGCTTAGAGACAGTGACCAGGCCCTCGGTTCAAGCCCCATGACTGACCAAAAAACAGCCCAGTAAGACTTAAAGGAATAAATAGTAGGCATTGGAAGAGACAGTTCAGAATGCCCCAGTGTTCAGAATGCCCTTGCTCTACACAATAAGGAACAGCAATTCTGAAACTGGGAACCTGCACTCTGCACTCAACAAGAGTGTGTGAAAGGATGGGGAGCTTAGAGAAAGAGCCGGATATGTGTTGTGTATATGTATATATTTTGCAGGGGAGGGGATTGGTTGTGGGGCTTGAACTCAGAGCCTGAGTACTGTCTCTGAGCTCTTTTGCTCAAGGCTAGGGCTCTACCACTTTGAGCCACAGCTCCATTTCTAGCTTTTGAGTGGTTAATGGAAGATAAGTGTTTCATGGGGAAGTTTTTGCTCAGGCTGGCTTTGAACTTCAAATCTCAGCCTCCTCATGATAGGAGGATTATAGCTATGATTGTAGGTGTGAGGCACCCAGCTTCTTATCATTTTTATAAGAAAAATACTTTACAGATGAAGAGGGTCACCAAAAGGGCCTTGCACATGTAATTAAAAGGATAGATGTGTTTGCAACCATACTTGTTTGTTTATTTAAAGCCTATGGTATACACAGTAACAAATTGGTGAGAGGAAGAAATTATGCACAGGAAACATTGTTTTGACAATGGGTACACACTGTTCCATTTGTATTTTATTCCTTCTAGTGCCATTGTAAAAACGGAACACATCTGTTATCACAAGGTCTGGGTGTTTGTTATTTTATGGTTCCTAAGCTCTGAAGGCTACTTTACATAAGATTTCACTCCAATTTAGAGGTACAAGAAATTGCATTGTGATATAAATTACAAAAATTTGCTTATATATGTTGTTGTTCTAAAAGTAGCTGGGTATAAGGATTGACACTGTGGCATCAGACTGTCTGGGTTTAAATCCCAGCCCTTCCACTTAGAAGCTTTGTAACCATCAAGACGGTTATTTGAGTTCTTTCACTCAGCCTCAGTTTCCTTTTCTGTGAAGATGGATATAACTATCTCTCTCATGGTTGGTTATGAGAATTTAATGTCAAAACACTCAACGTAGCACCTAACACATATATTGGATACAATAGCTGTTTTCTATAATTATTTGCTGACTTTTTTTGTGCGTATGTGCTGGTCCAGAGGCTTGAACATAGGGCCTGGTTATTGTCCCTGAGATTTTGTGATCAAGACAAGTACTCTACCACTTTGACCCATAGTACCATTTTCAGCTTTTTGGTAACTAATTGGAGATGAGCATCTCAGACTTTCCTGCTGATGCAGTCTTGGAACCTCAATCCTCAGATCTCAGCCTCCTGTAGCTAGGATTACAGGGAAGTACCCCCAACACCCAGCTTGCTGTCTTTTCTTGAAACACAGAAACACTCCTGAAATTGGGGATTTCTGGCTCCTTGAACTCAAGAACCATTGGCCCCAGACACTCCTCCCAAGTGGAGATACCAAGCCAAACCGGACATCCAGTCACCTCTCAGCCCTTTCCATATCCAAATACACACTACTGTTCTCTACTTCAAATTAGTGAGACTTTATAAACCATATTGATGTTATGGCAGTCTGTTCTTTACATGAAAATCTTTCTTTTCAAGTACCTTATGGAACAGATCTCATTCTGCTGTTTCATGAGTAATATTTCATTAAATAACAACAGACTACTATGAACTGATCCATCGGTACTGAATTAATGTCAGAAATTCTAAATTGAACAAAGTTTTCTGTTCTGAACTTATTAGAAGTTTTATCATTAAACTTTTGATTTTACATGAAAAAAATAGATTCTGTGCACAGTGTGTAAGACATTCTTTTCAATCTCTGTTTCAAATTTTTTCTGCAAGTATTCTGCACATCCAGTTTGAGAAACAACTGCTCTAACATAAAATCTTATATTTACTAAAATTTAACATTTATGAGTTAAGATTGTTAGGAATTGTAGCTTTGTGGTTAGAGATGTCAGATTTATTTTTTATATATGTGTGCCCATAAAGCAGTTTGAAGTCTTCTCTTGTTTTGTAGACTGAAATGGCGCTTGTTAGGTTACATTGATGACTTTGCTCAGTAGGCTTTCTCTGCCAGAAAGAATAAGAGCCTAGGAGGGATTGAAAACTCCCCTTGGAAAAGACTGAATTATCAACTACATACTGCTCTTGGTCTTTGGGTCTGTCATTTATAAATATAGTGAACCCTTTAATGAACCAATTTGAATTTCCTGCTACCAGCTTTTATTAAGATGGTAAATTCTGTAAAGTTAGCATTCTGTATGAAGCAATTCCTTTTTGTTGTCCTAAGTTTATCTCTAAAATATTAAGGATTGACTCTTGCTTCAGGATTAGTGAGCATAGTCATATTTACTATAACTGATTTCATAAATTTCAGTCTTGCCCCCGTCTCGGATCTTCTTTTTCTAAACTAAATAATGATCATAATAATTGCATCTTGGCTCATCAGTTGATTACTATTAAGAACTGTGGAAGGTACGATGTGGAAGGTATGTTAAGAAACTGGTCTGCCATCATTTATAGATGCCAGCAGAAGACTTTTGGAATAGAAACAAAGGACAATTTATTACTCACGGCACTTGAAGTAGCAAGAATATTGGCATTTTTACCTGATTTCCAGAATAGGTGAAGAGGGCCAAGCAACAGCTTCACACACTACTGCTTGTAAGTGTGGCTCAAATGGTAGGACACTTACCTAGTAAGTACGAATTCTGCAAAAAAGAAAAGGGAAAGCTTGACCTTTGCCCCAACAGGAGACATTGAAGAAGAGTACAACCCTACTATGTTTTAGAGCTAAGACATTACCTCTGTTTTCCAAAGCTGTAGGGAGAAAAAAGCGCCTACAAACCGAATGTGCATACAAATGTATGCAATGCCTCTACGGCTAAAATGTACAGGAACACAAGGGACAGGCAGCATCCCGTCATTGGATCCCCTCCATTCTTTCCTGTGGAACAATTCTAGTTTAATTATCCACATCCAAATGCTGTGGCCAGCCCTAGGCCAGCCCTACAGTTATGAGATCAATATGTTAATGCTTTTATTTCCTGTCACACAACTTAAAACTCTTTGAGGGCAGAGACCTTTGTTTACATGGCTAGCACAAGAGCATAGAACTGTGTCTGGCATTTAGTAACGTTTTGTCAAGTGAGCATAAGAACTTCCTGACTTCCTCCTGGAATTTGAGACCTATTGGCATTGCCCTGCAGAAGCAGCACTGATTAGCAGAGTCTTCGGGAAACTTCTGGAAGTGGTTCCAGTGACCATCAACCTAGAACACTCCCTACCCCCAACTCACCTCTGGCTCTTCCATCTCCTCCTTCACATCTTATCATAAACATTATTTCCTCAAAAAGAAATAAAAAGTCTATGCCCTTTATTATCCACTCTCATAGTACCTAATAATTTATTTTGATGTTTCCTGATTTAAACCTGCTTGTCATATCTCATAAAGCTGAGAAGATGGGCTGGTCCATCTCTATCTGGCTGACTACTGCATAGCTAGTACCTATCAGAGCAGCACAGTATGATCTAAAAGCTACCAGTAAAGAGGTGATAAATGAACATCTTACAGGCTGTAGCTCAGCACCTATCCTAAGGAGCTTTGCCTTGCCATACAGTTGGCTAAGTACATTATTTCATTCTTGCCTTTCTGAAACCGGTTTGCCACGTTTCTTTCCGGTCACACAATCTCAAGATGTTTCTTAAGTACGATTTAGTCATTTTTAAATTTCATATCCCTAGAAAGCTTTTTAGAGACTGGACATTACTAATCTAAACGACATAAGCTATCGAACCAGGTCTCCTAGCATTGTTCCTCTATTCTGATATGTACACGCTTATCTATTCACCATCTCACCTCATAAGGAAATGAAACTTACTCAAACCAGGACTACTGGAATTCTTTTCTCAGTGAATGAATATGATATTTCAGTTCTTTGAGAAACACTGGATAGTTAAGACTAGTCTAAGTACTATGGATGATAGCAAAAGAGCAAAAGACAAAGCCTAAAGAAAATAGAACCTATGTAATTGATTAGCATGTGATACTAACAAGCATTATTAGACCATGCATGCATATGTAAGCGCTAAACTACCTGGTATAGATTTTTATAGCTACAAGAGTTTAGAAAAGTTAAATATTATCCTGAACTGAACTAGAATAATACAGGCTCCATGAAGTTAGTCCTGAGGTAAATTTTGGAGATATTTAATTGGCTGTTTAACAAAAATTTTATGAGGTAAGCCATAGGAATAATTGATTCTTGGGAAAACAAGACTTGGCTAGAGTGGAAAGTATAGGTTGGGAAATAGTGGCTTGTATGCACAATCACTGTTGGGCTATAAGAATTGCACAGTCTTTTATGACTGCTTTTCCATTCAGTTAAACAGCTTACAGAAAGGAAGCTACACCTTCGGGCAAATACAGCTGGGGTGAGGTGAGTGAAAGATGGAGCCCTACTAAGGAGTCTCCATGAAGTAAATAAACTCTGAAGAGAAGACTTGGAAGGTCATTCAATGTTCTCATAAATTCCAGCTATTACTAAAGATGAAAGGGAAGTCGGAGGCATGAGGAACAATAGGAAGAAGTGTTTCCCCAGCCCCCTGTAACTGCCTGTTTACAGTACAGGAGGAGCAGCAGGGCTGCCCAGATGGCAGAGCCAAAGTTAGAATGAAGCTTCCTTGCCCTAAGACCTCTTTAGGAAATCCTGTTTGTGACGGTGGCTTCACTGCAAAGTCATCAGGAGCCTTCCAAGCACTGGAGAAGCACACTTCTGGACAGAAAGCTAGTTTCTAATGCCGAGTTTGAAATCTTATTATCATGTGCACTCAGCAAGATAGAAACTGCGTATTGGGTGAAACTTGGGTCAGACTGTATTTTGCAAGCATTTACTTATCTTTCTTGTACCATTGAAACACTGGTAACACAATAGCTTAAAAACAAGATAAGCTTCATCTTTTTTCCTGTATGGGTATGTTAGGGAATGATGGTTTTGATGGCCTTTAAAAAAGCAGGAAAGGGCAAAGCTCTGTGATGCCATTTCTTTGGCATGACTTCATCAAGAGAATTATCCTAAGAGCCTGAGAACTGTAAATGTGGCTTAAAATTAATAAGAGCTGCATGAAAACACTAAACCAAGAACCAAAACCAAGTTAACCAACAGGACCATCCCCAAAGAGATCACTGCTGTATCTAGTTAGAGTCTGTACTTTTTTCCTTCCGCCACTCAAGTTCTTTGGGATGGGGGCAGGGCGGGCTGTGTGTTTTCCATGCCAACCTTCACAAAATAGGATTTGTCTTCCATCAAAAGACAGGTGGTCAGGCTGTTACATGAAAAAGGGATCTGCCTGACTGCTGGCCTCTTTGGACACAAAGCATTATAGCAGGCACAGCATCCAGTCCCATATCTGACCCTGTGGCCTAACAATCTGGAGGCCCACACTGGCAGCCTGGGTGGGAAACAGCTTTGGTCAGTTTGAGTTGGAAAGCCAGGCTGATCTGTCACTTTCTGTGTCATAGGAGAAACCTCTAAGGTCCTGGGAGGATGTGAAATAAATATAATTCTTCCTCCAGTCATTAGGACTCAAGCTCTCCTTTCTCTTTTCAGGGTGGCTTAAGCCGAGGGAAATGAATTTTGGCCTTTCCAGACTATGCATATTACTTAATGCGTCCTGCACTTATTACACGAATCAGGAGATTTCACAAGCCTTTCTCCTATGAGACTAGGCTAGTCATTAGAGTAATTATTCAGTAGTTAGAGGAAATATGATGGGGAAAAGTAGATCTCTGGAAACCTGAGAGGAGAGGACCTCAGAACATCAGATTGCTCATGAACAACCAGTCTGTTGTAGTTTGTGAACATGAAAAAATAATCATTATTGAAACTGTCTAAACATCAAACTCTTCTTAACTATAAATTTCCCCTGGTGCCAACCCCACATATTCTTAGAGAGCTCTTCTCCCAGAGAAAATGCAGTCAGTCAGATAATAACCAAGGAAAATACAGTTCTTCTATGTGGCTGGCTCAGTGCACTCTGAATATCTCTACGTTGAGGTAGTAATTTTGCCATTTTCAAAAATAGGAGGAAGATAGATCAGGGCTGCCAAGTGCTGGTTGGAAATCTTCTGGTTTTAGATTGAATACCACATCTAGCCCCACTGCACAAGAACACAGACAGGAAAAAAAAAAGTTGGACCTGACTCTCTGCTTTTGCCTTCCATTCTCCCCTTCAGGGCCCATATGGATACTAAGTTTGGCCCTGTTCCCAGAGGACCCTCTGGGCTTATTTCTCATTATTTTTATCATCTTCTCTAAAGCTGATAAGACAATTCCATGGGGAAGAAACAAAATGGCACAGTTGGATGAACTGCAAAACACAAAGACCTTTCCTCTTACCCCAGATTCAAAGTGATTTTTCTATATTTAAAAAAGGGGGTGGGGAGGGGTGGTAAACGCCAGCTGGGCTCAATGGCTCATGCCTTTCATTCTAACTACTCAGGAGGCTGAGATCTGAGGATTGCAGCTCAAAGTCAATCTGGGCAAGAAAGTCCGTGAGACTCTTTGTCTTCAATTAGCTACCCCAAAAGACCCTGAGTTCAAGCCCCAGGTGGTCCTGCGGCACAACTGAAGAGGGACAAAAAGATAATCCCTAACTAAATAGTAAAAATATCATATTTGTGATGTTTTGAACAGGATGGAGTGGAGGGAGGCAGCAGTGGTAGAGTGTGTAGATTGTGAAATAGTGGTTGCCTGGCTTATCAGAACCCAAATTGTACTCTTGAACAGTTCTCCAAGCATGAAGACGAATTTAAGGAACCTCACCAGCCCTGCCTCCCTCATCCTTTAGGTTAAATGTCACCTCCTTAATTCTTTCCTGACCACCATGCTATTTCCTTACAGCGTACCTTATTCTCTTTCCCCCCCCCCTTTTTTTTTTTTTTTTGGTCGTAGGGC
Organism: Dipodomys ordii; assembly: GCF_000151885.1. Classification (NCBI taxonomy): domain Eukaryota; kingdom Metazoa; phylum Chordata; class Mammalia; order Rodentia; family Heteromyidae; genus Dipodomys; species Dipodomys ordii. The sequence goes on from NW_012267306.1 coordinate 1,447,594, forward strand.
TTGAACTCTGGGCCTGGGCGCTGTCCTTCAGCTCTTCAGCTCAAGGCGAGCACTCTACCACTTGAGCCACAGCGCCACTTCTGGCTTTTTCTGCTTATGTGGTGCTGAGGAATTGAACCCAGGGCCTCATGCATGCAAGGCAAGCGCTCTACCACTGAGCCACCTTCCCAGCCCGACTAGCTTATTTTCTATCACTACTTAGTCATTAGATTTTGTTTTACCCTAATCCATAAATCGTCTAGGGCAAGCACCATATTCTTCTTTTCCTTTCCCTCCTCTCTTTGGGTATACTGAGGCTTGAATTTAGCCTCCCACTTGTTATGCAGGTGTTCTACCACCTGAGTTATACTCCTGGCCATTTTTTTGCTTTACTTTTTCAGATAGAGTCACATACTTTTTGCTCATTATCAGCCCCTTGATCACCTCTGAAGCCTCCTGAATAGCTGGGTTAACAGATGTTCACCACTGTGCCCACTTATTCTTTGAAGTTGTACTTCAAAGAGTTTTGTTCCTGGCTGGCCTAAGCCACAATCTATCTATCTTTACCTCCCAAGTATCTGGGATTATAGGCGTGAGCCACCACACTCAGCCCAGCCTTACCTTTCTGTATTCCCTGCACTCACAGAGTGAAGATACAACATAGACTCCAATGTGCTGAATGAATGAAGTAGTGAAGTGCTATATGACCAACTTATTCTGAGTTCATCGACTTGGAAGCTCCTCAAGTTCTCTTTCATTTTTTACAATCAGCTAAAGAAAGCTGCCTGGTCTCAACAACCATCAACCAGTATTGTTTCCACTTAATGATTTTCTTTGAGAAAAACTTGGAATTTCTGTTCAATCTTAGTCCAGTAACCGTTCCATAGTCATATGTAAAGGACTCAATGAAGTGGTGATGAGAACCAGCTTAGGAATGTCTGGTCTGCATCATTTCTTAGCTGGATGATAATGACTCGTTATTATCCATCCTTCAACCTCAGTTTCAAGTGATTTGCAGCTCCCACATAGTGGTGATCTGAGGTTAAAGAATGGCTGCATGTAAAGCACTTTTGTCTTTTCTACTGCACTCAGTAAGTCTTACCCATGATTTTTGTTGTTTACATTGATAAGGTACTTTTCCAGAAAAGGATAAAGAGTAGTTGCTTATCTAGCATCGGATATGAGAAGAATTCAGGGTCCTAAAGGCTCCGTCCCTCCTTGTCAGGAGTATAGACAGCACTTCAAGTACAAAAACTTTGAATGTGGGTAACAGCTGACTCGGTGGCATAGCCAGATGACTCAATAGTGAAGTCACAGCTAATCACCCTGAGGCTCTTTACATCCGTTCCTCTCACCCCACCACAATCACTACCAGACTAGAACTAGTCCTGGACTCTGGCAAGAGGATGAATATGCAAATGAGCTTCAGGAAACCCATCTCAGAAGATTAAAGCAGCTGGTCAGTGCTCTTCATACTGAATCCTGGACAAAGTGGTTCTGGGTTCCTGCTTGTCTCTCCTTTGTTTCTAAAGTCCCTCACAGAATCTAGAGTGCAGTCCCCAAGGCCCTCATAGAGAATCTTGTTCTGAGCCACAGGAAGTACCTTATACCATCTCATAGGGGAACTCCCAAACAGTCAGCAGGAAGAAAATGACTCTCTTGCCATTCTTCTCTGCAGTTGTAAGATGAGAAAAAGGAGACAGAATGCACTTTAACTGTCCCCTTTTGTATCTTGACTGTGGTTGGTTCACTATTTTTGATCAAGGAAAGAGTCATGACTGGTGCATTTAGTGATTTCACAAGATACAGCTGCCCTAGCTTGTAAGGCAAGTGCTTCCCTCTCCCTTCTCAAGTGGAACTCAAAGAAGAGTCCCATTTACCTTAATTTTTCCAAATCATGCAGTTGGCAATCTGAATTGTTAAATTAATATACATAAAAGGCATGCATTCTATAGATGATTACATTGTATATAAGATTCATTTCAGTTGTATGCATTGTGTCTCTAATGTGACAAAGGCAATATGAAAGGTGATTGTTAGAGAATGCTTTTGAAATATGGGCTGGGGCTGGGAAGGTGGCTCAGTGGTAGAGTGCTTGCCTTGCATGCATGAGGCCCTGGGTTTGATTCCTCAGCACCACATAAGCAGAAAAAGCTGGAAGTGGCACTGTGGCTCAATATATATATATATATATATGGGCTGACAGTACAAGATAAGCCTGAAACATCTTATTGTACTAGAAAGTAAGAAAATGCTAAAAACAAACAAACAAAAAGGCAACAACTAATGGATCTTGTAAGAAAGTCACAAAATTTAGCTTGAGGAAGTCAATATCTGAGATATTTTCACATTAAAATAAGTAATTATATTAAGATTATAACCCATTGGACAAAATAAAATTCAGAGTCCATACATGCATAAAGAAATAGGAGATAAAAGAAAGCTCTTTCTTAGAGTACAATGCCAGATAATAAATACATACAAGAAATAACAAGTTAGGCTACTAGAACTAGTAAGTGGAAATTTGATACAGAGCAGAGTTTCATAGTTTCAGTAGCTTTCTTCAGAAACTGATTATTTTAAAGGAGGATGAAGAACTGTAAGTGATAACTCAGTGACCAGAAATGATCATTATTTGTGATTTGATGAGTATTTTTAACTTTTTCCTATGGATTATAAAATTTTAATTTTAAAATGATTATGATTTCTGTAATCTGTTTTTATTTTGTATAAAGATAAATGATTATCTTACTTGTATTTAAATATTCCCAAGTACTTGTTAGACAACATAGTAAATATGTGTTTTGTTTTATTTTGGTTTGGTTTTTTTGGGTCCTGTTGTGGGGCCTGAACTCTGGGTCTGGGCGCTGTCCCGCAGCTCTTCAGCTCAAGGCTAGCACTCTACCACTTGAGCCACAGCGCCACTTCCGGCTTTTTTCTTTTTGCTTATGTGGTGCTGAGGAATTGAACCCAG
>NW_012267306.1:1450852-1490596 GCF_000151885.1 Dipodomys ordii
AGGCTAGCACTCTACCACTTGAGCCACAGCGCCACTTCCGGCTTTTTTCTTTTTGCTTATGTGGTGCTGAGGAATCGAACCCAGAGCCTCAGGCATGGCATGAAAGGCAAGCGCTCTACCACTGAGCCACCTTCCCAGCCCAAGTAAACATGTGTTGTAATGCATGCATATGTTTGTAACCAAAAATCCCCACATCCTCACGTTATTCCCTGGGACTAATTTCTGGAAAGGGAATACTAAGCTAAAACTTTCCAAAAGCCTAGGACTTTTTGCTTTTAAAAAAAATTATTAGCAGATACTAATTGTACAAAGAAGTTTCACCTATAATGTACTTTGACCAAAATTCACCCCCCTATTAATCTTTCTTCACCCCCTCCTTCATTCTCAAGACAATTTACATGGGTTTCGTTGAACATGCATGGATAGCACTTCCATCGTATTTAACCACCTCCACTGCCGTGTTCTTTTTTTCTCACCCTTTCACAGGTTTTCAGCCCCAAACAACCCACCTGTTTTATACATTTTTTGGTTTGATTTCATGAAGAGAACATTTTGCCTTTCTTAAGAGAGAATATTTGCCTTTCTCAGCCTGGCTTAGGCAAATTGGTGAGACTCATATTTCCAATTAACTAGCAAAAAGCTGAACTAGAGTTGTGGCTCAAGTGGTAGAGCCTCAGCTGTGAGTTCAAAAGCTGAACCAGATAGTGAGACCTTGAGTTCAAACCCCAGTGCTGACATGTACATGTGCCCCCCCACACACACACAAAGAAAAAGAACATGAAAATGGATAAAAGAAAAAAAATGATTCCTCTTCTTGTTGTGTATAGGTTTCTGTCAAGATGCAAATACAGAGATCACTAGGTTTCCCAAAGCTTTCATTTTTCCTATCTAGTTGGAGCAGGAAGGTGGTATATTCTGTTAATGCAGAAAGCTCCAATTGGGAGCTTTTAATGAAACCGCCTTTTTTTCTTTGTGATAGACTAGCATTGAGTACCACTGTTATCACCTGAGGCTGCCTGCAGACTTCAGTGCAGACATGAGCACCAGCAGTTTCCAAAGATGGGCAGAGCAAGGTACAGGATACACACATTAAGCAGTGTGCCCTTTTACACCAGCTGGTCCCCATGGCAACCCTGACCAGCTGACTTAAGCCTCCAGCTAGTGGGAGCAGGGGGCATATTATCTCCCTAACCGTGAGTTATGCAGATTAATAAAGAGAAGCAGGAAAAGGATACGCAGAGAGAGAGAGAGACGAGAGATGACTTTTGAGTAAGAAAATGAGCAGTTGGTAAAACTGTGCCATGTTTTGTATTGGCTTATGTTTGCCCTTTGCTCTTAAACTGGCTTGCATGTTCTCAAGCGATGACAGTTGGGCTGATTGAGAGCCGTTAGTCAAATCCAGTAACAGTATTAATCTGTGGTTGGAAATGACTGTTAAAGTAAGTGCCAGACTATTCAGTTGTGGTTTTTCTTCCAGCTTCCAATTGTGCCAGGCTTCCAGTGGGAGGAATAGAGGCTGTGGTAGAGGAAACCGTTGATAAACGAAAGAAACCAGAAACTGTCACTACCCATAACAACAAAAGAAAAAAGTATTACAGAAAAGGAGGGAGATGACAAAGGAAATTGTACAACTCGATCTAAGCCTGCACAGTCTGCTGTGCTCATGAGGCAAGAGGCTGGCATGGCAGTGGTGCCTGAGGCATTGACTCTAATTTTCCAATGAGAGCAGCAAGGCTGTAAGCACCAAACCATGCTCTCCAGTAGTACTGCTGAGCAAGAAAGCTTGTCTTGAAGGAAGTGAATGACTGGCCTTTAATTGAGACTATTCCTGTCCGTTTCCTGACATTACTCCTCAGACTACTAATACACAAAGGAATCCGGGGGGATTTGGTTATCAAGTTAAGTTAGAAGGGTCTGCCCATAGTGCTTTCTGCTGAATTTTCCAGAACAAATGTTCAGTAATGTTGCTGCCACTCATCATACTGCAAAGTCCTTACCTACTATTTCTTTCTATTTGCTTCTTTTATACTAATTCTGTTACTTATTTCAGGCTGTTAGCTGTCCGTGGTTGTTTACAAAAGCGCTAAGGTGTTCTTCATAACTCTACAGAGAAAAAGCTTATAGGAAAGGGAGATTCAGTGAACTGAAAGATTAAGTGACTGCATAAAGGAACAGAAAACACGAGAGTAACAATGGAAGACAGTCTGAATGCAGTATTTTTCTCAGGACAGAAAGAAGCTATTCCACCCAATTTCAGTATTTATAAGATATTCATTGTTTTTTCCCAATTGATCATTTTCTGCCTATTATAGACATCCAATGTCTGGGTTGTCAACTTTGAGATCCAAAGTCATTTTCAAATACTGCTAAGGAAAAGCCGTTTAATTTGGCCATATTGGGGTTTGTACTCAGGGCTTCAGGCTTGCTACACAGGTTTTCTGCTATGAGAGCCATGCTCCTAGCACATTTATGAAACTTTATATACGAGTGAGTATATAGTTACTCAGGAGGTTAAAATCTGAGAATCACAGTTTGAAGCCAGGCCGGGCAGAAAAGTTTGTAAGACTCTTTATCTCCAATTAGACAAGCAAAAACCATAAGTGAAGATGTGTGGCTCAGTAATAGAATGCCAGTCTTAAGTGAAAAACCTAAAGAGAGCTTCCTGGCACTGAGTTCAAATCCCCGTACTGACACCAAAAAAGATTCTTTTTGAAGAGTACAAAGAACCTTAACACTGGATAGACTAGAATCTATCTGTTAGTTAGAATCTGTTAGTGTTGCTCATAGGTCATATCTGGTCATTGGCAGAGCAGGACAGGGGCTCCTGTACAGCCTAAAGGGTCACAGAGAGTGTGTTGTCCTGGTGCTGGTCAGAGCAGACACAGAGCAGGACTCAGTGAGGCTGACACCACATCTTCCCTGAAGCATCCTTCTATCTGAGCATAGGCAGGATTCCCAAGTGAATACGCAAAGGTACCAGGAAGGCTCACCTCAAATAAGGGGGTCAGTAAGAAGGGAGACAGGAGAACTTTGTTCAGTGGTAGGACATGGGATCTGGGTAGTACTGTCAACTCAGCTCCTTTGTGTTCAGGCTGCAGCTCCCTCCCTACTTTAAAGTCAGGCTCATTTTTTTGCCATAATTTATTTATTTGAAAACTAGTAAAATAATGCCATAGGTATGCTAAAATTTGGTTTGATATATTTTAGTAAATAAAGAACGATAGAGTGCTATATAAAGAAATGTCTTAGCCGGGCACTGGTGGCTCACGCCTGTAATCCTAGCTACTCAGAAGGCTGAGATCTGAGGATCATGGTTCAAAGCCAGCCTGGGCAAGAAAAGTCCGTGAAACTCTTATCTCTAATAAACCACCAGAAAACCAGAAGTGCCGCTGTAGCTTAAGTAGTAGAGCGCTAGCCTTGAGCTAAAGAGCTGAGGGACAGCGCTCAGGCCCACAGTTCAAGCCCCATGACCAAAAGAAAAAAAGAAATGTCTTTTAGAGCTCTTAAACATTTTAAAACAAATGTAGTAAAATTGCACAACTTGGAAGAGCATTTTAAGAATGATAAATACAATATTTATTAGCAAATTACACCACATATTATCTACGATGTATTAAATTCATTTACCCATACTTTGTAAGTTTATACCAGGCTAATTAGTTAGCTGAGGTAAATGAATGCTTTTTAAATTTCCAGTTTTACCTTGACTTTCACTTCTTACTTTCCCAAAATATGTGTGTATGCCATTGGATTTACTCCTGACCTATCATTACAAACTTAAGAGTTTTACACTTTGATATTTGATCTTGACTTAATCTCCCTAAAGCTCAAATCCACTTTTTATAATGAGGATAATATTTACCTAGCAAAGTGTTGTTAGAATTAATTGAGGTATGAAATGTAAAATAGGCTAAGCCAGCCCTTTCCTGTAATAAGCACATGATCACTTACACTTTATGCTATTATTAACTGTTGATTGTAGTGTTTATTTATATAAGTTATTGACAATAATGACCTAGAGAATAAGTATTCTAATACCTTTTCTTCAAATTCTAAGATTGTGCATGCCGATATTTGCACTTGAACTCAGGGCCTTGCACTCTTACTCAATTCTCTTGCTCACAACTGGCACTCTACCACTTGAGCCATGCCTCCGGTCTGGCATTTTTCTGGTCAACTGGAGATAAGAGCCTCACAGAATTTTTTTCCTGGGCTGGCCTCTAAGCCTAGTGTTCTATAGCTGATGAGTTAGGAGTAGCTAGGCTACAGGCATGAGCCACTGGCACCCAGCCCTTTCAGGATTTTAATCTAGCCAAAAGTGGTCTTTTTTTTTTAATTGTGAAAATACTGTACAGAGGGGTTACAATTACATGGGCAAGATAATGAGTACATTTCTTATCAAGCATTGCAGCCTCCTCCTTTGTTTACCCTTCACATCCCTTCCCAGCCTCTCCCCATCCCCCCACCCAATCCTCCCCCCACCACCACCACCAAAGTTGTAAAGTTAAAAGTGGTCTTTTTTAAGTTAAGAGAATCTGAATTTGGTTTTCAAGGAAAATGTGTCCTTTATTACAATTTCAAGACTACTAAAGGTGATCAAGAAGTCAAACCAAACTTTATATTGAAAGTTGACATTTACTTGTTTAATATCTAAACCATAACCAAATTATTTTCTAAATCCAGAAGCAGTTTGGAACAAAATACCCATTTCATTCTTTTAAGATTTCCCTCATTTAGTAAGTGGCGCTGTGGCTCAAGTGGTAGACTGCTCACCTTGAGCTGAAGAGGCCCAGAGTTCAAGCCCCATGACCAAAAAAAAAAAAAAGATTTAAATCTTCAGTGTTGTTAGAGGCCTTTGAAACCTCATATCACCTGACAGCCCCCTCTGTCTGGATAATTACACTCAAGCTTCTTTTTTTTTTTTTAGCTCAAGGCTAGCACTTTACCACTTGAGCCACAACTCCTCATCCAGTTTTCTGGTGGTTTATTGGAGATAGTCTCATGAACTTTCCTGCCTGGGCTGGCTTTGAACTGCGATCCTCAGATCTCAGCCTCCTGAGTAGCTAGGATTACAGGCATGAGCCACCCACGTCCAGCTTTTTTTTTTTAATGTCTGAATATTTCTCTTTTTCTAATACCAAAGGCTTAAAAACAAATACACATGATTTCATTTTCACTTTTTATTTTTAATAAATTTTATTGCATTTTTCATTCAAAAGTAAAGTCTTCAGTTTTGAGAAGGGATTTAGAAGGATAGGGGAGGATGAAAATTACCTGTAATTCATAGGTGAGTATGTATTTCACATTCCCATTATATCCTTCTTTCTGGTAGGTAGGTAGGTAGGTAGGTAGGTAGGTAGGTAGGTAGGTAGATAGATAGATAGATAGATAGATAGATAGATAGATAGATAGATAGATAGATAGATAGATATTATGTATTGTTTAATTACATAATAAAGTTTAGATAGATACTATATATTCTATTCGTCATATATATTTAATTTTATGTGACATGAGACCCTCTTTTGTTGTAAAACAAAAAGAAAACGTAGCAAATAGTCACACCTCCTAGAGAATGTGTAATGCACAAGGGTCATAAATATAAAAACCCTCATCCTCTTCCTTTTTTGTTTTTTTTTTAATTGTTGTTGTTGGCCACCAGCTCCTGGCAGCCTCTTTATTTTTCAAAAATTCATTTGTAGCTGACTGCCAGTGGCTCATACCTGCAATCCTAGCCACTTAAGAAGCTGGGATCTAAAGAGGGTAGTTTGAAGCCAACCCATGCCCATAGGAAAGTCCATGAGACTCTTATCTCCAATTAATCACCAAAATGCCAGAAGTGGAGCTGTGGTTCAAGTGGTACAGTACTATCCTTGAGCAAAGAAGCTCAGGGACAGTGCCCAGGCCCTGAATTCAAGCCTCAGGACTAGTACACACACGCAAAAGTTATTTGTTTCATAAATAAAGTATTTTGTTTAATGATTGACCTTAATGCTTATTTTGCAGCATATTTTAGTGTGCTGCAATAAGTCACACTTCAGTATTTCAGAAAAGTAGTATTCATTAAAAAATAAGTAATATTTTTTCTAGCTCCAGAGCTAGCACACTATGTCTTAAGTTGTGAACTTTTTCCAATGAGAATTGTAATGCCCATATTTCAGGGTTATTTGAGAAGATTAGAAAAAATGAAACTACTGTAGTATTTATTTTGTTCTCATTAGGCCAAATCAACTGTAGTATTGGCACTTGAAAAAATTAAATTAATGGAAATATCACCACTTGTAAATAAATATGAATTAAATGTTAAGAGCCTCTGCTAGTCAGAGACATTCACATTTCTATAATAATCGATTAATGCTTTCAGAAACAGAAAGTATATTTCATGTACTGCTATATTTTGGTATCCAGACCAATATCCAACCCTTAATAAATGTTCTCTGAAGAAATGATTAAGTGAACAAAAGTGTCAAAATTCCAGTTATTCATTAAATCTATCAGGACCTTTGTGGCTTTATCAACATAAAGAAAAGACCACATTCAAGAACATGAAAACTTGGTATTTATCATTGTCCTAAACTATATCATCTTCTAAGATTTCTAATGATCTTCATAATGAGCAGGCAAAATATCATGACTAAATTAAGTCCATATACTTGGTCTGGAGGAAGGACTAAAATACAACAGCATTGAATTTCTGTTGCATATATAATTGTGACAAGAAAAGGAAAATAAGTGAGAGAGGAAAAAAAAACAACACAGCATTAACTAAATGAGTTAACTTTGGGATGAGTGAGTATTCAATTGTATTTGCATTCTCATTGTTGCTTGTTTTTTTTTTTAACTGAGCCAGGATAATTTTACTCCTCAGCAGTTCTGACTGTTTCATTCACATGGTTTGCTGTTTTTATAATATTTTCATCTGTGATACAGCCAGAACCTGAGATACCTGATTTTTACAGGTGACCAGAAATCATCACTGCATTCAGTGATTTGTTAATCAGTGACAGAGCCAGCATTAAGAGTTTAGTCTCCATCTCCTGTTTTATACTCTTTTCCATTACATATGACTAAGTACTTCTGTCTTGTTCTAAAGAAGTCTCTGGTGGACACAGCCCTGTCCTGTTCTAGAAATAGCATTGCTAACCTGATAGGCTGGTCTGCCAGGGTGACCAGTTTCGTGTGTTTTTAGGAAGCGAGGATTAATCTTTTCCCTCTTAAAGGTAAATAAATCATGCACCAAAAATAACGCTTTAGCCACTAGATTTTGCTTAGTAGGTGGTTTCCCAAGGATGATCCAACACAATTAGTCATCACTCTGAGCACTTATTAGTACATTATTTCTCTTTTATACTACCCTCGGTGCTTTTGGTTGCATGTTTATTTTTCAAACCCTCCTGGGAGGTTCAGAGGCTTCTCACAGTGTCTATAATAAAGCAGACTATTTCATCCCCCAAATATTCTTTTTCCCTTTGCTCCCACTTTTCAAATCCAAGATAATCTATGATTTAAGAGAACAGCAGGATAGAGACCTCATATAAAACAGCATTTAAGGGGCTGGGAAGGTGGCTCAGTGGTAAGAGTGCATGCCTCACATGCATGAGACCATGGGTTCAATTCCTCAGCACCACATAAGCAGAAAAAGCTGGAAGTGGCGCTGTGGCTCAAGTGGTAGAGTGCTAACCTTGAGCTGAGTTGTTCAGGGACAGTGCCCTGGCCCAGAGTTCAAGCCCCAAGACCATCAAAAATAAATAAATAAATAAGACAGCATTTAAGCCCGGTACCAGTGGTCACTCCTATAATCCTAGCTACTCAGGAAGCTGAGATCTGAGAATCACAGTTCAAAGCCAGCCCAGGCAGGAAAGTCTGTGAGACTCATATCTCCAATAAACCACTCAGAAAACTGGAAGTGGCACTGTGGCTCAAGTGGTAGAGCCCTAACCTTGAGCTGAAAAGCTGAGGGACAGCGCCCAGGCCCAGAGTTCAAGCCCCACAACCGACAAAACAAACAAACAAACAAAAAACAGCATTTAAGGTTCTCCAGCATTGGGAGCAGCCCATCTCATTCCCTGCATTACAAGAAAAATAAAAAAATATTAAAGTATAGATAAATATACATAAATGTGTGGAACCTGTGTCAAAACCTCATTGAGAGACATGAAAGAATTACATTGAGAATAATTAAATATTAGGGAAAGATTTCTTTTTCTTGAGTGAAAAGACTTTATAAAAATCTTTCCAATAATTGTTTCACAACTACAATCAGAATCCCAGTGGGATTTTTCTCGAACATTTGGAAGAGTGAAGTTGGTGGGAATAACCAGGAAATTTTCTGAGTAGCAAAAAGTTACAGAGAGAAATTTCTGTTACCAAGCACAAAATGTATTACACAGCTGTGGTAACCAAAACAATGTGGTATCACATTAAGAAACAGCCAACATGGATGGACCAGTATAGAATCACACAACACCAAGATATGATAAATTATGAAGGACTCTAGGCATTCACACACAGGGAGGCGAAAGGAGGATTCTCTTAGGAAAGGAAGACAAAGATACAATGCCTTTGTGCCTTTGATCATATAAAATAATATTTATTGGGGCTGGGAAGGTGACTCAGTGGTAGAGCGCTTGCCTTGCATGCCTGAGGCCCTGGCTTTGATTCCTCAGCACCACATAAGCAAAAAGAAAAAAGCTGGAAGTGGCGCTGTGGCTCAAGTGGTAGAGTGCTATCCTTGAGCTGAAGAACTGAGGGACGGTGCCCAGGCCCAGAGTTCAGGCCCCACGACTGGACCCAAAAAAAAAAATAAAATAAAATAATATTTATTGAAATGAATTCTAGGAAATGAAAAACAAGTCAGAAACAAAAATACCGATGTATTTCACTATGTGAAAATTGAAAGCTTTTGTTCATCAAAAAATACTACTAAACACATTGCAAAATGATTATTATAATGTCTTGGAGTATACGTTTGCAATATATATAACAAAAATATACCCTCCTTACTATATAAAGAGTTCTCAAAGTTAATTGGGAAACATTGTCACACTCCAGTGCAGCCACACTCCTGTTATGGCCACATTATGTCAGTAGGCTAACCAAGCTTTACCAACAGAATGCAGTTTCGATGACACAGAAGACTGAAAGAAATTCAATTTTTAGTTTCTTATTTTCCATTCACATAGTCTTTGTTAAGAGATAGTTTAAGGAAACTACACATGATGCTATAAATACCTCAAGACAGTTTGTCCACATTGACACTTCCATTTCCTAAAATGAAACCCTCACTGGCCCACAGGGAGAAGAAAGGCCGGCTTTGTTCACCAGCTTTCCTCCAACAAGCACATCCATATGTTAGAACTTCCTCTCATGAGTCATACACAGTTGTCAAACACCAACTTCCCTTTGTTTGACCCGGGTAGAAATCAGTCCTGAGGAAGCATAGCACAAAGTCTGAATCATTTGATTGTGCTATATTCATATTTGAATTTGCATCTGTCACAAACCCAATGTGTCCTCTGTGAAAAACTGCACTCTTCAGATATTACTGAATTTTAAAAAAAGCAATCCCATTCAAATTGAGTCAGGTCCATGCAGATAGCCTGTGAAATGCCTGATGAATGTTAAGAGGTTAGTTTCCTAAACTAAATTGTCAAGTTATAGAGGTTAGTTTCCTAAACTAAATTGTCAAGTTATCACCCGTGATTGGACTCCACCTAAAATGTGCTGGAATGTTATATTTATAAAGGATACCAGTTACCTTTACCATTTGTAAAACAGAAAGAAAATATGTCATAGGAGTTCCCTGTCATGGGATATAAAGTCTTAAAAAAAATAAGTCTTAAAGAAAGGGAGAAAGTGTGTGTGTAACTAATTTGTTGTTTTTTAAAATATGTCCTTGACTCTTTTCTTCAGCTTTGTTATGACTGCTAAGCACTTTATTGTCTCTGTACTTTTTAAATAAAGGACTGCATACTCTGGATTCACATCCTGCTAGGGATGTGGTGACAGCTTCATTTGTTTGAGAATGATCTTTAGGGGTGCTGAGGCTTCTCTTCATAGACATTGGTCTCTCAAGTTTTCTATACTGCTGTATACTTGGGTATGTATTTACAATCAACAAAACGACTGATTGTTTTTTAAGTGCCAGCCCATCATTAAAAATACAAATAGGCTGGGTGCTGGTGGCTCACGCCTGTAATCCTAGCTACTCAGGAGGCTGAGATCTGAGGATCACCGTTCAGAGCCAGCCAGGGCAGTTAAGTCCATGAAAGTTTTATCTCCAAATAACCAGCAGAAAACCAGAAGTGGCACTGTGGCTCAAGTGGTAGAGCACTACCCTTGAGCTGAAGAGCTCAGGGAAATTGCCCAGGCCCAGAGTTCAAGCTCCACAACTGACAAATAAGTACAAATAGGGCAAATAAGCTTTTAGGTAATTTAAACTGGCTCTTGAGTCCTAGTAAGACTCATTGTAACTTTTTTTTTGTCATTTGGACAATTTGAACTCAGGGCCTGAGCTCTATCCCTGAGCTTTTTTGCTCCAGACTTGTGCTCTACTTTGAACCACAACTCCACTTCTGGTTTTCTGGTGGTTAATTGGATAAGAGTCTCATAGACTTTGCTGCCAGGGCTGGTTTTGAACAATGATCCTCAGATCTCACTCAGCCTCTTGAGTAGCCAAGATTACAAGTGTGTGCCACCAGCGCCAGGCTTGTAGTAACTTTCACTGAATGAATGTCACACAAATCTCTTAAGGCTACAGACAAGTATACAATACTAATGATTAGCAAAGACCAGAGTCCGTATCTATATGTTAGGCAGTAAGAAAATCAGGCTTTCACTGTTTATAATATTTATAACCAATTATTGAATCCAAATTGAAGCTATGTTTAGATCATTTGTAACACTCTTTTACTGATACTTTTGCTTCCCTTTTGAGAATAGCCAACAGACACTTTTATTTCAGAAAAATGTCTTATTTTCTCCCATATCAATATTAAAACCTTTAGTATTAGAAAGATATTGTTTTACCTCACATATAACTGTAGCCCCTCTGTATATTACCTTCATAATAACAATTAAGTTATAATCAAATATATAAAATAAAATATAATAACTCATAATAACTTAAAAAGCAATTAAATTTTTTTAAGAAGCTGGGTGCTGGTGGCTCATGCCTGTAATTCTAGTTACTCAGGAGGCTGAGATCTGAGGATCACAGCTCAAAGTCAGCCTATGCAGGGAAGACCTTGAGACTTTGATCTCCAATAAACTACTTAGACAGAAGAAGCCAGAAGTGGTACTGTGGCTCAAGTGGTAGAGCACCAGCCTTGAGCACAAAGTGGCTCAGAGTCAGTGCGCAGGCCCTGAATTCAAGCCCAGCAAAGAAGATACTATTTTGATGACAGCTGGCTGATGCCAGCACTAGAGTTTTTGCAGAAGAAAGTACGTGTCTTATCAGCATAGACATGATCATGTCCACACCAGAGCTTGAAAGCATGTGTCTATCTGCATAGACATGATCATGTCCACACCAGAGTCTGAAGATGCCCTTTGGCAGAAAAAAAAATGTTATGTCAAAGACAAGGTTCACAGACGCAGAGATTAAAATAAATGGTTTGGAAAGCCACATTTCAGTTGCCATAATGTATGTAGCATATGTTTGTGAAATATGTTTCCATGAGATGGACTTAATTTTGTATTTTACTTACTCCTTACCTAATTATTTGAAGTCAGGCTATCAGAGAGAGAAAACTTGAGAGTTAGCTAGTTTGTTTTAGTGGCATATGTTGCTGATTAATCTCATTTCTCTTTCCTGCTATACCTGGATAGTACTTCAGAATCATTCTCAACTCAATCTATAGCCTATCACCGCCAGTCTGCCTCCAGATTATACTGCCCTCAAACTGTGACTTTAACCAAGTATATTGAACCATATGCAATTCTATTCCTACAGAGTGGAAAGGTGCATACAATTTGTAAGATCTTCTCCTGAAAAATACCATCTTGAATTGTGGTACAAAGATGTATTATACCCTCACACTTCCCAGCGTGCCCACACACATGCACATGCATGCGCGCACACACACACACACACAAACACACACATAATCTAGTCCTTTATTATACAAAGCAGTGAGCTATTACAGCTGGAGGTGGAGAATTAAACCTCCATCTAGATCACCTTATTCTCCAAGGAAATTACAAAGAATGAGTTTTCATTTACTTCTTCTGCAGCCTACCTTGTGCTGAATGTCCTGAAAGTGGTATTGCTGGGTCATAGGGGAGCTCTATGTGGAGTCTTTTGAGGAACCTCCATACTGCTTTCCAAAGTGATTGAACAAGTTTACACTCCCAACAACAATGCAGTAAGGTTCCCTTCTGTCCACATCCCCTCCAGCATCTGTTGTTGTTAGAGTTCTTGATTATAGCCATTCTAACTGGGGTGAGGTGGTATCTCAATGTTGTTTTGATTTGCATTTCTTTTATGGCTAGGGAGGTTGAGCATTTCTTCATGTGTCTATTGGCCATCCTTCTTTCTTCTTCAGAGAAGTTTCTCTTTAAGTCTTTCGCCCACTTATTTATTGGATAGTTGTTTCTTTGAGGATTTGTTGTTGGGGGATTTAATTTTTTGAGTTCCAAGTATATTTTAGATATGAGACCCTTGTCCGTTGTATGGCTAGTGAAGATCTTAGCTAAGATATGGAACCAACCCAGATGCTCCTCAGTAGATGAATGGATCAAGAAAATGTGGTATATATACACAATGGAATTCTGTGCCTCCATCAGAAAGAATGACATTGCCCCATTTGTTAGGAAATGGAAAGGCTTGGAAAAAAATTATATTAAGTGAAGTAAGCCAAGCCCAAAGAAACATAGGTCCCATGGTTTCCCTTATTTGCAATATCTAGTATATGCATGAGTCAAACAGAAAAGGTCAGATAATGTGAAAAGAAACCCTAAAAAAGGAATTAAAAGGGTTTTTCCTTCAAGCATGTGTTTCTAATGCATTTATAAGATTAGTTCTTTGTTGCTTTGTATGTCCCTCCCCCACAGTATAACCCCTGCTTTCACTGTATTTGATGTCGGTATAATTTGTGGAGGAGATGGGGAAAAACAAGTCATTTAAGGATACAGGTGGACCTGTTGCAACAGTGAGAAGTACAAATTGTCATGTCGAAAACGAACTTTACAACTTTGGTGGGGGGGGGGGAGGCTGGGAAGGGATGTGAAGGGTAAACAAAGGAGGAGGCTGCAATGCTTGATAAGAAATGTACTCATTATCTTGCCCATGTAATTGTAACCCCTCTGTACAGTATGTTCACAAAAAATAAAAATAAATTTAAAAAATAGAAGTTTCCTGCGATATAGGATTTGTGATGCTAAATTGGAGCTATCCTGGGCAGACTGAGCTGGTTAGTCATCTAGTTCCTGGCCCCTCCCCTACCCAAAAAGCCAAGTAGTTCTTACTTGGTTCTTAATTATGGACAGCTCCCTGTTAAAAAAGTTTTTCTTTCTTTCATGGGATGGCACATTATAAAGCAAGGCCAGGAGTTGTAAAACAGAATGATACCATTGTAAGGTATAGTGCAGTTCTTACAGATTGACTGTGTGATGTCTCTGGTTCACAGTCCTGCAGAGCTGAAACCTCAGTAGTTCACACTTGTAATTCTACTCAGGAGGTTGAGATCTGAGGATCACTGTTCGAAGCCAGCTCAGACCAGAAAGTCCATGACACTCTTATCTCCAGTTAACCAAAAAGACAAAAGTAGAGCTATGGTTCAAGTGTTAAGAGTGCCAGCTTTGGAAGTGGCGCTGTGGCTCAAGTGGTAGAGCACTAGCCTTGAGCTGAAGAGCTCAGGGACAGCACCTAGGCCCTGAGTTCAAGCCTCACAACCGACAAAAAAAAAATGCCAGCCTTAAACACAAAAGCTCAGGGAACAGTGCCTGGCCTGAATTCAAGCCCCATTATTGGCAAAAGAAAAAAAATGTGTTGAAATTGTTTTAAGAGTGGGCAGGGAGGTAAGGGAGAAAGAGGAGGTAAGATTGATTGGGATACATGTATACATGGCACAAGAAACATCTCCTCTCTTGTATAACTAATGTATGCAAATAAATAGTTCTGACAATTAAAATACACTCATCCAACATTTATGGAAGAATATAGACATTTTGGTTTAATTACCACATCATTTTTTATTCATAAATAAATATGACAGTATATTAATTTCTTACTTTTCTCTGGCTTTCTGAGATTTGATTTGGTAAGTTGTAGCTTAATTTTAATTTTGAATTAAAAAAATGATACTCTCCCCCTCTATCTCTCTTCTCCCTCTCTTCCTCTTTTCCTCCCTCTCTCAGAAGTCTAGTAACTGTGAGCCCCCTCTGTGGGGAAATAAATTGTGCACATCTGGTAACAAGGAAAAAATTCAGATATGATATTTATTTTTAAGGAAATTACCAGACTCTTACTCTAGTAAGAAATCTCAGAGATGCCAGCATTCTAACTTGCTGGAGAGAGTCTTTCTTGTAAGTGGCATCTCCCTTCCCTGGTAGAGATCATTCTTCTCTTTATCTGTCTCAGTAACAGACTTCATGTCTGGTTCTTCTTTCTGCCTCAGCCCTTGTTTTTTTATTACTGAGCTTTTCACCTTTTCCTTCTATGCTCTTTCTCTCCAGCCTTTCTCCCTTTCTGGACTGTTTGCTTCAAGTACCTCCCCTCCACACCCTCTCTAATACTTTACTGTTCATTTTCCCTTTGCTACATTTTTCTTTCTGGGTTTTCCAAGGAGCCCATCCCTGCCTGCATACCTAGGCAAAGTCAGCTCCTGAGGGCAGAGTTCCCAGCCTTAATGCCTCTTGCTTTTTCTCTGATGGTTTTGGCAAGATTTGGGGCTTAGGAGAGTAATTGTTCATGAACCCCAGTTTTTAATACCCAGTATTTCTAGTCAGATGTTATCTAGTATAGGCTGATTAACGCATAGATATAACAAAACAATCCAAATCCAGGGTTCTCAGGTTTACATACCTACTCATACGTACATATTTGTACAAATACATGTGCTCATACTTTAACTACTCAGAGATGGACCATGAAAGAAAATTTTGAAAGTAGGAACTGAAGTTTATGGAAAGAGAGAAGGAAAGCCTTCTTTCTGAGATAAGCAAAAATTATTCAGTATGTATTCATTGAGTACCAGACATGAATAGGCTGGGAAAATCAGTTGCTCTAGATACCTAAGCAAGGGAAGATAGGCCTTGCCCTTAGAAAATTTTCCATTGGTGCCAGGTTTCAGTGGCTTACACCTATAATCCTAGCTAGTGGCTCACGCCTATAATCCTAGCTACTCAGGAGGGAGATCTGAGGATCACAGTTCAAAGCCTGCCTGAGCAAGAAAGTTTGTGATAAACTACTCAGAACAAGTCAGAATTGGTGCTATGGCTCAAGTGGTTGAGCACTAATATTGAGCACAAAGGGGCTCAGGGACAGCACCTAGGCTCTGAGTTGAAGCCCTGGGACCAGCAAAAAAGAAAAGAAAGGAGGGAGAGAGAGAGGGAGGGAAGAAAGAAAGAAAGAGGAAGTGGCGCTGTAGCTCAAGTGGTAGAGCACTTGCCTTGGACTGAAGAGTTGAGGGACAGCGCCCAGGCCCAGAGTTCTAGCCCCACGACCAACAAAAAAAAAAAAGAAAGAAAAGAAAAAGAAAGGAAGGAAGGAAGAGAAAGAAAGGAAGGGAGGGAGGAAAGGAGGGAGGGAGGGAGGGAAAGAGAGAAAAAGAAGGAAAGAAAATTTTCAATTGGTGTAGAAACTAAAAGTCAATGAATAATGGAAATGGCTAGTATAGAAGTAAGGCAAGGTAGCACTTTATTTGGCTTTTTCTCTTCTAATTTGAAAAGTAATTTGGGCTCATAGAGCAATGGGATTATTCTTATTAAAATGTAATATATAGGTCTTGGAAGGTGGTTCAGTAGTAGAGTGCTTGTTTTGTATGCATGAGGCCCTGGGTTCGATTCCTCAGCACCACATACACAGAAAAAGTGGGAAGTGGACGCTGTGGCTCAACTGGTAGAGCTCAGCCTTGAGCTGAAAAGCTCAGGGACAACGCCCAGCCCCAGAGTTCAAGCTTCACGACCAACCAAAAAAAAAAGAAAGAAAGAAACTAATATATACATTGTGAAAAGAAGTAATTAGCACTAATAAAAGACTGAGCATAGGAAAATTTAAGAAAGTAGTAAGTCATTCACCTCACCACCAGGAGTAAAGCAAATAGTGTCCAAAAAGTACATTTTTTAGAAGTAGGCAATAAGTTTTATTATTAAATCCTAATTTGATAAATCAGATGTTAGGAGAGAATTCAGCTCATTTTAATAGGTTCTTCAGAACTTGCAGAACATGGATCTTTGGATGAGTACTGAGTTAACTAAAATATGTTTGTCACTGGGCTGTACAACATGTACTTAAGCCTTTCATTTATTTAGCCTGAAGCAGTTTTCTTAGCAGTTTTAGTGTCCTGGATCTAATGTTTGCTTAAGAGTGTGTGTGTGTGTGTGTGTGTGTGTGTGTGTGTGAATTGAACCAAAGGCCTTACTCAAGGTAGGCTAGTACTTTACCACTGAGTTACATACACAGCTCAGGAACATAATTTTTAAACTACTATTTTTAACTGGTTGTTTTGGAATATGATTCGCATACTATACAGGTGACTCAATATTAAGTACTGTAGTTCAGTAGTTTTTAGTTTAATATAGACAGAGTTGTGCAACTACCAAAACATTGAGTTTTACATTTTCAACATTTTCATCAACCCATAAAGAAACTTCATACCCATGAGCAGCCTAGTCTCTTAGCAATCCATTTGTATTGTCCAAATGTAAATGGATAATATAATTTACCTTTTGTATGTATATTGTTTGGCTATGTACCTGCTTCAATTTCTGCCTTATGTACTTAGTGGATGATTACTCAGTTAGTACTAAATAAAGCAATGAATTGATTTTTCTGCTTAATCTGGTTATTTTAATAGGTGATCATTGTAAGGTGATAAGTTGATTTTTTTAACAGATAATAACTATAAAATGGATCAGGGAACTAAGTAGAAAATTGTAAGGTAGTCGTTTTGGGTTTTTAAGGTCACTATATAAACATGGAAAGTTTTTCTACAGCTAAAGTATAACCACAGGTCAAATGCAGATTCGAAAGGTGTTTTATAGGGTGACCCATAACTTCCTTGTCTTTTTAATACAATGAAAACATCTAAATGAAATCTCTTTTCTTCCATTATGCATGAATTACTTCTTTTCTCTAACAGACATGCCTATATCACTTTTTATCTACTACAACACATTATCATTTCCCACTTCAAAATGTGCTCCATTGTTAATTGAGATTTTGAATATTTAAATGTTCTTTTATTTTCTTAAAATACACATAACCTGAAACTTGATCCTTTTTTGGTAATTTGACCTGAGAAAATTCTGATAACAGACTTTTTTGAGTGTGTGGGGGAGGGGGACGGTTCCTGAGGCTTGAACTCAGGGTCCGGGCACTGTTCCTGAGCCTCTTTGTGGTCAAAGCTAGCCAGCCCTCCACCACTTGAGCCAGAGCACCACTTCCAGCTTTTGCTAGTAGTTTATTGGAGATAAGAGTCTCTCAGACTTTCCTGCCCAGGTTGGCTTTGAACCACAGTCCTCATTTCTTAACCTCTTGAGTATCTAGGATTATAGGTGTGAGCTGCCAGTGCATGCCTTGAAAACAGACTTTTGAGAGATGGAGGTTTTTTGGAATACTACATAGAGAAACAAATGATACTACCAGTTCAGATTTAATCCTCACTGGAAACTTTAGCATTCATCTTTTGCAAAACTTACTCTTTTCTTGATAAAATTGTAATGTGACAGGTGTAGGAATTATGTAGTGGCCCTAAGAAAGGATGATTAGATTTACTCTGGAACTTATTCTTGCTTACTATCTGAAACATTTTGTAACCTGTGTACAATATTGAACAGGAAAACGAGAGATATGTGTATGCTTTAATTCTTACATATCTATTTTAATGTGTATATACATTAAATGTGTATTTACATGTATATATACATATACATTCTAATGTGTAGTATATATTCATTATCACACTTAGTGAATCCTTAAAGGTAGAGGTCATTACCTCCATTTTACAGATGAGGCAGCTAAGGTGTAAGTAGATCAAGGAACTTTGCTAAGGTCCTTCGGGAAGAAATGATGAGTAGGAATTGATTTGCAGAAAAGACTATCTCTAGTCTTTCCTCGTTAACTAATACCCTTGAAAATTCAAAAGAAAGAAATGAGGGGGAAATTAAAACTTAACCTCTTACAAACTCAAGAAAGCCTTCAGGAAGATCCTTGCCAGAAGGAAAAAAAAGACACCAAGAACACTTGTTTTGGCATGATAATGCTTTAGGTGATACTGAGAACAGAATTGACTTTGCTGTAGTTTGAAAGAAATGAAATTTTGCCACTGTGTTTTGCAATATTCTCCAATTCATAGGAAAAATGCTTAATAATGTAAATGAAAATACTATTTCATAAGGAATTTTTATCTTAGTGTTAACTATTATGAAATGTGTGGCAAAGGAGTATATGTAAAGGAAATAATTGGAAATAACCTAAAATTATCTTCCATAAAAAAAAATGGCAGTAGGGCTGGTATACAGCCCTGCAGTAGAATGTGTGCTCCTTTCATAGTATTGTTGAGTTTTCAGATATTTTCCCAAAACATTGTGAAGTAAATTGGCATTGAAGTGTCCCATGACAAAACCTTTTCAGTATGTCTCTCTGTAGTTTAGGGCAAGTTTAAAATAGGGAGAGATTCCCATAAATGACAGTAATAGTCCCAAGAAATGAGGATAGAGGCAATCTTCACAACAAATGGAAGATCATAGCTATGTGATAGGAAGAATCAGAAATGAGGCTCATGAAATTTGGAGTCCAAAAAAGGTAGTTAGTGAGCAAAATGTGTGTGCTGTTACCCTAAGTGCTTGCTTACAGTTTTTGATATAGTAAAATGTGAAACTCACTGAACTTTGCTAATGCTGTGTATAATAAAAATATTTTTCCTTACATGTTAATTTAGGAAAGCAATTCCATAGTTTTTATTTAAGGCATACTTGGTAAATGCAGTTGTTCTACTTTGATAATCAATCTCCAAAAATACATATATAAGAAAAAAATGTTTTGGCCTTTAGATTTGCTATTGTCAGTATAATCTTTCTATTGCTAACTAGTTTAGAGGAATCAGTAAGTATGGCACCTAAATAGATCATATGATTTTTGCTTAGTGATTGTTTTGAAAAACTTGCATAGATTTTTTTGTCTTTTTAAGAGACTCTACCTGTAAATAATAGGTCATTCTGCTCCCATCTTCATTCTTCATGTGGACTCTCTCTAGGATTTCTAGAAGGATTATCTTCAGGCTGTGAGATGAAACAGAGGTCAAAGTTATACTGGGCATCTTCAGGTTCTCTTGGTCTTGACATCTCTATCTCTTTAAGCTTTCTCTGCTTCCTTCCAGCTCAACTCTATGTCCTGGTAATGAAAATCTAGCCAAATCTAGCTCGGTGTGGTGTGGTGTGTGTGTGTGTGTGTGTCTGTGTCTGTGTCTGTCTCTGTGTCTGTGTGTGGGTCTGTCTCTGTGTCTGTGTGTTAGCTTAATCATTCTACAATTAAAGACAGAATATATCTTGGAAGGACTCTGTATTATTCTTACATCTTCATATTCTACCATGGCATATTAAGATTTCATCCTCTCCTGCTCTTGATGTACATAGATAACATCCTGTATCATAAAACTAGCTCATATGAACTATGAGAATTTTCAGCCCAAAACTGTGAACAGATTATTCTAGAAGTTTGATCACATTATCTATGTCTTTAACCATCCCCCCTCTTTCATGTGAAACATTTCCATTGTCCATTAGTGTCCAAAGATCCGTTTTAATAGGATCTGGGTGCAAGCAATCAGGACTCAGTGGTTTTGTGTAACATAGCCAACCCACATCTGCAAAGCCAAGTAATAGAGCTCAGTCACACACCAGGTTTCCATTCCCTCAGGTGCCGAAAGTCATTCTGACATCGACATCAAATGCTGCCCCAGAGATTCTGGTCTTCCCCATAGCAAGTTTTATTGAGTGTTCACAAAATGGTGGTTATGATTCAGACCCTAAAGAAGAATCACATGGGTGGGTCAGATCTAACGTCACAAGCACATTTTATTTTGTAAGCCAGATCTAGTCATTTAAGCAGAGATAAGACTTTGGGTCTTGGGTATGTGGCAGGATAGATCATCCCAAAGTCCTTTGCTAAAATAAACCTAGCAAATAATAGGTAAAATATGGCAAGCATTTGTTAAAGGTGTAGTAGCGCAAGAAAGACAGAATACTGCTTGGAGGTAGAAGTGAAAAGGGAGTTGAAAACCATAACAGTAAGGGCATGAGCCACTGCTGTAGCTAAGCTTTTGGCAGGGTTTCAGTATCCACTACTACAAACTGAATGTTTATGCTTCTCCTAATCCTAAAGGTATCAGGAGATGGGGGCTTTGAGAGATGACTTAGGAATTGAGGAAGAACCCTCACAAACTAGATAAGTGCCCATTCTATAAAGGGATCAGAAAAGTCCCTTGTCCTTCTTGCCATTCCATGTGAGGAAGCAAGAAGGCAGCCTTCTATGAACCAGGACGGAGTCCCTCACTTGGACCTCCCATCCTGCAAACCCATGAGGAATACCAGTTCTGGTCTTTTTTAAGTCCCTCAGTCTTGTGTTGTGTCTAACAACATGAACAGAACAATACACACCCCAGAACAAGAGAGAGTCTATGTCTTTGCCTCCCTAGAAGAAACATCCATTCAAGATAGTCTGCTTTGTTTGTTTCCCAGTAGCCAAGGCCAACAAATTTATGCTAAGCCGTGCCAGGATACTCCAAGATGGTTTCACACCCACATCTGTGTCTTCATGATAGGGGATGGAGTTGTCATGCTCACATAGCCACTTAATCACTTCATCAAATTAACTAGGGCTCCATTCTGTGTGTAAACTTACTGACCTGGCACTGCCAAGCAGTGCTCAAGCCATTTTAAAATCATCACCTAGCAAGGAGCAGTCAATTATGTTTGTTCTTAAACCTCATAATACCAGTTATGCTTAGTTTTTGTAATTTTGTAATTCAGTCTCCCAAATTAAGAAAATAGATGAGTGTGAAAGAAAGAGAACTATTATTGGTGTGAAATGCAAGTTCAATACTTTGGAAAGAATTAAAAGTATGTATTAAGAGAAGGCAAACAACTGTTAAAAAAAAAAAAGAATAAGTCCAAATAAGGAGTTTAAAAAAACTCTAGATGAACCACTGTGAATCTGGTTGTCTTTAGTAACAAGATGCCTTAGACTGGGTAATATTTTACAAACAACAGAAATGAATTCGTCACAATTCTAGAGTCTGAGATGTCCTAAACGAAGATGTCTAGTGAAGATTCTCTTCAAAAATGGTAGCTTCTTGCTGCATGCCGACATGGCAAAATCCCACTTGTGAAGACAGAGCTCCCAAAGGTCCCTTCTCTTAGTACTATTGACTTTGCTATTAAGTTCCATTCTGTGAATTTAGGAAGGACATCAACATTCAGATCATAGCAGCCATCAGTCAATAAAGTTACTGGGAAAAATAGAGCATACATTTATCTGGTGGATTGCTTCACTCCTTGTTTTAAAAGTCAAACAAGAATTTAAAGACACTTGCAAATCAATCTGAGTACTTAATCCCACAGGCACTAGCTTGTGAAATTCGCAGTTTTTCTCTAGTGTCCCATGCTGTTTCTCCCCCAGAGGCTTAAGCTGCAGAGATTTGAGCTAAGAGAAAATTAGTTTCCAAAATAAAAGTATTACATCATAATCATGAAGTATACACATTTTGAGACAAGGCAGATTTGGTTCGAATTTTAAGTCTAATTTGTTTTTTGTAAGTTAAGTCATATGACACCTCCAGTTCCCTCTCTTCATCTGAAAATAACAACAACAATAATAATACATTTCTATTGGAATTTTTTGGGAAAATTCAGTGAGATCATGTTTGGGGAACCACATGATACCATGCCAGATAGAAAATTCACACTGGATAAAAGATAGCTTTCAAAGATTGCAATTTTGTTTTGCCTTTCTAATGTATTAACTGAAATACAGTAGATTCTAGTTCATTAGAAAGGCAAGGTTAGAGATGGGGGTGGCTCATACCTGTAATCCCAGCTACTCAGGAGGCTGAGATTTGAGGATCATGGTTCGAAGCCAACCCAGGCAGAAAAGCCCCTGTGAGATTCAAAAAAGCAAGAAGTGGCACTGTGGCTCAACTGGTAGAGCACTAGCCTAAGGTAAGAGACAGCATCCAGGCCCTGAGTTCAAGCCCCAGGACCAGAAAAGAAAAAAGAAAAGAAAGGCAAAATTTTAGTTCAACAAAATAAAAACCAGGAAACAGATAACTTGAAAGAAGTGGGATGGGATTAAAAGAAGAGGGGTAGATTATTGAAGAGAAGAACGCAGTGAAATCTTCCATGTATATCCTCAAAGTTGAAAGAAGAGAGCTGCGAGGGATGGGTAGAAATGCTGAAAGGGGTGTTCAAGACCCATTTATTCATGAACCTGATTTCTTGAATGAAAACTCATTTATACAACTACTTGGGGATAGTAAATTTTTTTAAATTTTTGGAGTTTTAAGAAAGACTTTCACTTCTCATTTTTGCTGTTTTAAGGCCTATCTCTCCGGGGTATGTATCTCTTACCTACCCAAGCAATTGTAGGACTCTGAGGTATGAACACCAGCATAGCAAAAAAAAATAACTGCACAGACGTCTTTCCTAATCCAATTCCATGATTCTTCTTTTGAGCATATGCTGGTGCTGGGGCTTGAACTCAGAGCCTCCTGCTTTCCTTTAGCTTCCTCCATCAGCTCAAGCCTGGCACTCTGCCACTTGAGCCACACTTCCACTTCCCATTTATTTTTTGCTGGTTAACTAAAAAGAGTCTTTCTGATTTGTTTGCTTGGGTTAAGTTGGAGCCTGGATCCTCAGATCTCAGCCTCTTGGACACTGGAGGTTGGGCTTCGTGCAGCATATGAATTTGAAGGGGACACAGCTCAAACCTATATTATTGCTTTAAGTACCTGATTTTTCCACAGCATGGAAATAATCATTTTCTGGAATAATGACAAGAAGAGAAAGAATGAGTGAGGAGTTTTTAATCTTCTAACAAATGAAATTTTATCTATAATCTTGCAGGACACTCCATATTTGACCTATAACAATTATGTTTATTAAAAATATTTAGCAATGTGGCTTATTGATAGAGTGTTTACTTGCCTAGCATGCATGAGGCCCTGGGTTCAGTTCCAGTGTACCATATAAATAAAAGAGTGATTAAATAAGTCATTAAAAATATTTGAGGGGGGCTGGGAAGGTGGCTCAGTGGTAGAGTGCTTGCCTCACATGCATGAGGCCCTGGGTTCAATTCCTCAGCATCACATAAACAGAAAAAGCCGAAAGTGGTGCTGTGGCTCAAGTGGTAGAGCACTAGCCTTGAGCTGAAGAGCTGAGGGACAGTGCCCAGGCCCAGAGTTCAGGCCAAAAAAAAAAAAGTTAAGAGGTCAGATTTAAGGCTTTATAAATTGATAGCTAATGTAAAGAAGAGAGAGAGAGAGAGATAAATGTTCTTAATATAAGCTACATTTTTGTTGTTGTTGTTGGTTATGGGGCCTGAACTCTGGGCCTGGACGCTGCCCCTCAGCTCTTCAGCCCAAGGCTAATGCTCTACCACTTGAGCCACAGCACCACTTCCAGCTTATTCTGCTTATGTGATACTGAAGAATTGAACCCTTGTGCATACAAGGCAAGCACTCTACCACTGAGCCACCTTCCCAGCCCCTACAAATATTTTTGATACATTGATGTTGAAAAGTACCTGTTTATTTGTATACCATAGGTATATACAAAATCAGACAAATTATAACTGTCTACCAATTGAGATAAAGCATGAGGGATAAGGATTATGGAGAAATCTACCTGGTCTACTTATGAAGTATTACAAAAGGAGCTTATTAAATTGCCAGTTAAACATTTAATGTAGACAAATGGGGCTGTGTGGTCAGAAGAGGACATGGTAGCCTCTGAAATTCACAGTTACGGTTGTCAACTTGAAATGGTGAGCAACCATAAAGTGAGAGAAAAGAAAGGAGAATTAAGAAAATAGGCTCACGAGTTTTATTAGTTTACTGCAGGATTCAGAATGAACCAGGTCCATGGAGAAGTATTGGGTATCAGCATTTTGAACAGTACGCTGAGAAGGTCCTCACCAAGGAGAGCTTCAGAGAATCTTGTAAAGGAGAGAGAAAGACAGAGAGACAGACTTCATGACCAGCAAAGAAATGTCATAATTCCTTCCTTCTTTCCTACCCACAGAAAATTATTTTGATTCTTTTTAACCAATGATAATGACAAATGTGATTGAAATATTACCATAAAATTTCTTTGTTTTAGGCCTCTTTTTCGTGGAAGTTCAGATGTGGATCAACTGGGAAAAATCTTGGAGTAAGTAATACTTTCATATCATTGGCCGTAGCACTGAAACATCCAGTGACTTTCTCTTTATCTTCTTATAATATATCTATCTCTTGTCTTTCCTACCCAAGCTGCTGCAGCATTGTTACTGTGTGTGTGGTGAGTGGCGCAGAGGAGAAGGGCTGTTCTCTGCATCATGATGTGTGGCTTGACTACTCTACTGTGCTCTGAAAGCAGTATGTTACCTGACTGAACCTTCGTCTGATGCTCTTCTTTTACTTATCTCAGCTTCAGCCTTTTAATGCAGATGTTTGTCTGCTTATGGTCATTTCAAATGCACCCTCCCCCAGTCTGAAGTTGGGCATTTGGTCTACTAACTCAACCCATCCTTGTCCAGTGGGTTCCTGTCTCCCATCAGATATCCTTGGTTACCCAGGTTAGTCATATATTGATATATAGATATAACTTACATTATTTTGTTTTCCTGGACCAATGAGAGAATGCTATGCAGTCCCAGTTCTCTTTGTTGCACCAAAATAAGATATTGGAACCATGGACTTTCTTTCTGGGTCTGTGGCTCAATAACTCAACAAAGTCATGTAAAATACCTATAAAGAGCTTACAAATAGCTTACAAATAGCAGGTGTTTTTCAAATGTTAACAGTTGTTATGGTTATTATTATTATTAACCATGAATTAGTTAACCTCTTTGTTCCTTAACTGTGTGATCTGAGAAATGAAACGTACTTAAGTTCTCCATAAAATCTTTTCTTGGGCTCAAATTCTTTGGTCCTAGTTGTCACCTAGCTTCTTGATGGTTTGCAGAGTTCCATTCACGCAGACATGTTTTTGCATGTGAGGCTACCTATGCTTTCATGTTTGTAGAATGTAGCTGCATTTCTTCTCACAAAGCATGTGCTATGGCATCCCTTCTGTATTTGTGTTTTGGTCATGCCCCATGAGAACTGGGGTGGAGTAGAAAGAAAATGGGAATTCTGACTAAAAATGAGTTATCCCTATTATGAAATGTGAAGTCTGCAAGACAGCAAAGAAGCGCCCCCACGGAACAGAATTTCAAGTTAGTATTATCAATTCAAGCATGGCTGCTTAAAGCAGAATAAACCATAAAACCTGACTTTGTTCTTTTGGTGACTAGAAGCAGCTCTGTAAACTGTGGTCAGTGCTAGTGCTTCCACTGGGTCTGAACCCACTGGTAGTTCAGAACATTTGCTAATTTTGTTTTGGGTTTTGTTTCATTTTGTTGTTTGGGTTCCTGCTCCCTCCCTTCCACTGACTCCCTTCCTTCCTTCCTTCCTTCCTTCCTTCCTTCCTTCCTTCCTTCCTTCCTTCCTTCCTCCTTCCTTCCTTCCTTCCTTCCTTCCTGCCTGCCTGCCTGCCTGCCTGCCTGCCTGCCTTCTCTCTTTCACTCCCACCTTCCTTCCCTCCCTTCCTTTCCTCTCTCTCTCCTTCCCACCCTCCCTCTTTACCTTTATTAGTTTGGTGACTTGTTTTGTTTCTCCTTTAGTCTGGGGGCCTTCCAGGTCCAGAGCAGCTGCTACTGTTGCTTCTCTTGAGCCTTCTGGAAGATAGGACAATTATGCATAAAGCCTTTCTGTCACTCCTGCTTCTGGATGTCAAGTTTTGTTTTGTTTTAATCATTCACTGCTGGAATGTCATTTATTTTTCCTCCTTGAATATATTTTCTGTGCGTGTGATCTTAAAGAGAGCAGAATGAGTTAGGCTTCCAGTGTGCCTCTGTGAAAAGGAAGGTTGGTCTTCATTGAAACCCACCTGCCAGGCACTGACAGCTATCATCCGCTTTCCCCTGATCACCCCTCCTGGGACTTCTGTGCACCTCCAGCACAGTCTGCATTCCTGTAGCATTGTTAGCACCTTTGGTACAAGGAGCCAGGGCAGAGGACCAATACGTTTGACTGGCTTGCAAGAAAATCAATTCCATTTTGGCAGAGGCCTGGAAATCCTATGTTGTCCGCAGAGGAGAAGCTGTAAAGTTCTATGTTTTGTACCTTTGAGTTTCAGTTCTTTGTTTCTGGCATTACTTCATTGAAATTTTTTTTTCTCTGTAAGTGCATTTCCTTGCCCAAGAAGAGGGACAATGCTGCACCCTAGTGTCATTGCTGAGATACTTAAGATTATTTCTGTCCCTGCCATCATAGCCATTATAAATTTTGTTTCCTGTCAGTCTTTCAAGTTAAATGACAACTTTTAAGGCTTGTTTTCAACTGTCTAAATAGTGGACTATGATGTAAGCACTTTTTAATGAATCTATCAGAATTTCTCAATGCTTAAGTAATTTGTCCTTACCTTCCAATAAGTAGTGGGTGCTAAATTTGAACCTAGGTCTGCCTATTTCCAAAGTCTGTGCACTTTTTTTATTCCTTGTTATTGTCTCCACATTTTTGCTCCCAGAATGCTTTTCAGGGGAAATGTAAGTCTTAACTACTCTTTCAACTATTTCTTTGCAATACCATAGATCTCCTTTACAGTTCAGAGTTTACATAGGGAAGAATAACATGCCTTTTAGTCTTCATTTTTGTCATATTTTAGTGCATTTAATTTGTATTTAATTGCTGTGTTTAACTGATGTGTTAATAAGCCATTCTGGATGAGACCATGAAAATATGGCCTTGGGTTCTGTTAGAACCCAAAAAAGCATTAAGGAAGATGTATGTGCCCCGTCCAGTCTTTCATTACAGTGGGTTTTCCTTAGTCAGTACATTAGGGCTCTCCCTTGGTGTAGTGTTGTATTCCTGTTCTACCTATTCTCTTATATTTAGTTTCTGCTGCTAGACTGATTTCTTACCTCCTAACAATGAATTTTATAGTCCTACTAGGAGATTATCTTTGATCCAAATCCCACCCTTTTGCAGAAGGACAGATTACACAGTGAAATTGTCCTGGGGTTCCCTGTCTGTCCTCCCTCCATCCCTTCCCCCTCTTCCAACTTTGCTTTCTTTATTACATAGCACTAATTCTCATTTACATATTGTTCTTATGTAGTGTGATTGGACTCCCAGGAGAAGAAGATTGGCCTAGAGATGTTGCCCTTCCTAGACAGGCTTTTCATTCCAAATCTGCTCAGCCCATTGAGAAGTTTGTAACAGATATTGATGAACTAGGCAAAGACCTACTTCTGGTAAGTTCTTGCAATGCAGAGTCTTCACTGGGCTGATGATCCTCTGCAGATGGGGGGATAGGTACAAATGTCAAGTTCAGTCTTAACTGCATGCATCACATGCCACAGCCTCTGTGGTTTCCTTTCCAGCTGGTAGCCTTTGTTTCTGGAATGTCTTTCTGATCCTCACTGTAAATGCACCCTTTTTGAATACATATTTGAATATAGCCTTAGAGGACTCTGGATTTTCTTAGACATAGGCTTCTTTAGAAATAAATATTAGGTTTCCTTTTTTAAAGATTCAAACTTGCTTGTCATTTTAATGTTAAATAGTTGCTTCTTTATAATAAGATTTTTTTTCCAAAAGGAATCAAATACCAGCACTCTTACTAGTTACTGATCATTTTGATAAGTATTTAATGTCATGGACATGTAAAATATTTCATCCAAAATTAGGTCTAGCTGGGTGCCCACCACTGGGAAGCTTATAATGTGAGTATCATAGCTCAAAACCAGGCCACGTGGGAAAACCTGTGAGACACTTATCTCCAATTAACTGCCAAAAAAGCTGAAAGTGAGGCTCTGTGTGCCTCAGGTGGTAGGGTGCTAGCTTTGAACACAAAAGCTCACAGACAGCACCCAAGTCTTGAGTTCAAGCCCCAGGGCCAGCACAAAAAATAATACCCAAAAACCTAGAACTACTGTACTCTGAGGGGCAAACTCATAATATCTTGTACATAATTTGTACTGTATTTGAAGGACTAGAACAACATGTACAGAAGAGTGTGCCTACTGTTCTTGCTATTAGAGCCCATTAGATAATGAGCATATCCTTTACGTCCTTCATTAAGAGCCCTTGATAATCCAGAGATGCTCCCTTCAGTGGATATTGAATCACTGGGGACCTCATGAATAGCTTTTCTGCTGCCTGTGAGTTCTAGGGGCAATAGGAAATAGTGTCCATTGGGTAGGAGTGCTTTTCTCCAGCTGAGCTCTCAGCAGGAGGTGTTGGTGGAGGGATACAAGGGGGAAATGAGGCATTGCATTTGAAGTAGAACTGAGATCAGGGACCTGGTTGACAGCTTGGAAACACAGAGATGCTTCTGTTGCTGCTGCTGCTGCTCCATAAACTTGTCTCTCCCTGCTTTCACCTGCTACTTCAGTATCCCTAGCCAGAAAGATCAAACCTCTTGATAGAGAACCAGGCACTCCCTGAAATGCAAGAACCCTTTCCTTCACCATAGTAATTCATCCCTACAGCTGAGCTGTCAGCCTGGAACAGACTTTGGTGACTTGAAGTGAACCTGAGGGACTCATTGGAGGGCTGCTGCTAGCCCCGCCCCCTAGGGCCCCTTCCTGGGGGTTTGAAGGAAACTTCCCTTCTAGGAGGGAGGGGGAACACAGCGCTTGGGCAGTGGGTATGGCTTGCTGCACTACCCTTCTAGGCTTCAAGCCTGACTTACCTTCTCACCAGGCACTCTTGTTCAGCCTTTTTCTGAGGAGCTATTTAAACCTTAGGGATGAGTACAAGATGAATATGATTTAGTGTGCCTTTAAATAAATATTCATGTTCATTACAGCCACATGATAGTAAATAGTTGGGTAACTGTGTAAGCACATGGTACACTAACATGTTTTATATCAGTTGTGGTTTTCTTTATTCCTTTATTACAGAAGTGCTTGACATTTAATCCAGCCAAAAGAATATCTGCCTACGGTGCCTTGTCTCACCCATACTTCCAAGATGTGGAAAGGCGCAGGGAAAACCCAGATTCCCACCTGCCGCCTAGCCAGAACACCTCAGAGCTGAATACAGCCTGAGGCCCCCTGGCTGCCTCAAGCTGAGCATCTGGAGAACACCCTTGGTGGCCAGTGGAACCCCTGAGCAAGCCCTGCAGAGCTGTTGAGGGCACTGTCTGGAGGCCTTCCAGATGCTGTCTTCTGGTTGGGCTCTTCTTTCTCCAAGGAAACCACCTAGTTTACTGTTTTGAAATCAATGCAAGAGTGATTGCAGCTTTATGTTCGTTCATCTGTCTGTCTGTCTATCTGTCTGTTTCAAAAACCTGGAAAAACTCCAGAAGAGAAGCTGCTGACCAATTGTGCTGCCATTTCATTTTTTCTAACTTTAAATGCTGCCAGTGTGGAGTGGGTAAACCAGGCACAGCTGACTTATGATGTAATCTCTCTGCAGCTGCCAGGCCTGATTTGGTACTTTTGAATTGTGTGTGTGTGTGTGTGTGTGTGTGTGTGTGTGAGTGAGTGTGAGAGAGAGTGGGAGAGTGGGAGAAAGACAGAAGGAGGGAGAGAAAGGAGAGAGATTTTTGCAATCTCTTAAAGTGTTACTTTCTGTAAACAACGAGAATAATTGAGTTTCGAAGATTCCAGGTGACTGGTGAGTAACGTGTGCTTGTTCACGGAAGGTGATTTGCCAGAGCAATCTTCTCAAATTAGTTGAGCCTAAGTCCTCGGCATTTCTTTTCTGGCCAAAAGCTTTTGCTAGCAGAGAAAAAAAAAAGATAAAGTTCTAGGCACAAATCGAAAGGAAAAAAAAAGAAAAAGAAAAAAATATCTAATACCTTTTAGGACACCTGTTTTTTAAAAGCATGCATTCTTATTTACTCTTCTAAAGCTGAGTTTACTCGTTGTAAGTCCTTCTATATAGTATCATACTTTATTGGTTCTTTTGGAAAATAACCTTATAAGCTTTGTGTTACTTGCTATAGATTTAGGGAATATACCTCAAATACATTTTTTTAAAAAAAAAAGTAGGGAAAGCCTTTATTTTCTGGGTTGAAATGTCATTATTTCCTTTGTTGTTGTTATTTTTTTGTTTTAGCAATTTGCTAAGCTAGTTCTTTAAGTAGTAATGTAATGACATTTAAATCTGTACCCTTATATCACACACAGCCTTGTTTATGAAGTGTCCACCTTATCTCTCTCTCAGCATCTCTCATATATATTTCTACCCCTTATATATGTAATAACAGATTGCTTAAGCTGTTCTGTGCCCCACCTGCTTGCTCATGTTCTTTCCTTGGGCCTTTCATAAATAGGCAATTTCACATTGTGGTTTACAGCCCTAGTTCTGCAATCTTAACAGGGTTCCATCTGTTCTCACT
Organism: Dipodomys ordii; assembly: GCF_000151885.1. Classification (NCBI taxonomy): domain Eukaryota; kingdom Metazoa; phylum Chordata; class Mammalia; order Rodentia; family Heteromyidae; genus Dipodomys; species Dipodomys ordii. The sequence continues at coordinate 1,481,666 of NW_012267306.1, forward strand.
CTTCATGCAATCTTCCCACCTGGCATTCACTTATGTTACCTAGGCGATGGGTAGGATACTTGTTCTGCTCTGTCACCAACACAGATTGCTCGAAACTGTTAGTGTTTTACATTGTTAAAGTATATATTGTCAGCATAGTAGCTGAGGGAATTATTTTTTACTCTTTTTAGCAATAGCTATTTACTCTCTAAAATGATCTTTTCTCCATCCCTTCCTCTGATCTTAAAGCTGTGTGTGTTTCTAGTGCCTTGTGCTCATTCCTGCTCGCTGCAGAGCCAGCCTGGGCATTCTTCTAGGATTTCTTCTCTTGCTGTTTTCAGCCTTTTATATCATACCACCTTTCTGCCTTATACTGACCTTAGTGCTGAGCTGGCACTAGTAAGAAGAAGACACAAAAAGTGTATTTTGGCAACTTTAGCTGCCTGTGCTTTTTCTGAATAGTATTTTAAGTGTATGCAGGAAAAAGCTACATCATGTTTAGACTTAGAACTTTCAAAGAATGGCCTTTGCTTCAACCAGCAGAAAATGTTTCAGATCATGTTTATGTATTCTCAAGCCTTACAGAATTTATCACAGCTTCATATTGCATATGACTATCTTGAATAGAATGGGAAAAAAATAGGAAATGTCTTTCCTTGAGAGCTTTTGAGGTTAGGAACCTTTTTTTTTTAAATATGCTTTTTAACATTGTTCTAATACAATAGAAGAAAAAGATTTTTTTAAGTAAGACTTAAAAAGAAGGGCCTTAACAGTGTTTTATACTTCCTTCATGTGACAGCACTAGTGTGCCATCAACACTAAATGATTAAGATGATGACTCAGGAGCATCTAAGACAAGGCATTCTCCGTGTCTCCCCAGGAAAAACAGTTCAGCCTGTCCTTTCCTTTGATCAAGAGTCAAAATACAAAGACATTTTTGTTGGGGCCTAGAAATTGAATTTAAAAAACTCACTGCACTGATTTATCATGATCTTTTGATTAGCAATGCACATGTTAAAATGAACAACTTTTGAGTTCTCATTTGCTTTTGCAAAAATATTTTCATATCTTTGCTCAGAAGAATACAGCTTTTCTGAACTGGAAATTTCGGCATTCTTTCACATTTTAAGCAAGTAGCCCAATTTTTATTCCTCTCCTCTGCTTTGGGCTTATTTCTAAGTAGGGTTTATAAAGAAAAATGAGAGCACATTTTGGCATTAGATACTTCAAAGGCCCAAAATGCAAGAACATTGCAACCTCTCTGACCTGCGCAAACGTTTCTTCCCAGTTGTGCTTGAACAGTTACTGTCTAGCTGTACATCTTTCCACATAGCCTTACCACTTCTGAAAGCCAGATCCCATGCAAGCAGCATGGCTATGAGGACTCCTGTAGTGAACAGCGTCTAGAAGCATGGGGGAGAATAATAGCTTTGGGAATGGGACTTATTTTTCTGGGACATAGCTTTCAACCATCTTTGTCAACAGCTAGGCAATGGTGGATTGAAAAGGCCACATTGCCCCCATGTTCTACTGAAGTAATGTATAGCAAATAAAATCATTGCAAGTAATCCAAAATTAAGCTAGGGCTAGTGTGCAGGAATGTTCCTGATAGCACACTAGTTCCGGGGCTCAACTCAGGACACCCTGGCATTGTGAAAAGTGAAGTAGTTACAGCCATTGTATAAAAAGAGACAGAGAAACATATCCATTAAGTTATCATAAGCTATTTGCATGGTAAACAGTAATAATGGCCTAACCTTTAAAACACAATTCCTGAGAGCTTGTAAGAAACCAATGGGTCAGAGTCTCCCACTTGTCCCTTTTAGAAGAGGATGAGATCTCCAAGAACAAAGAATTTGTTTGGATTAGCTTGGAGCCATTTCATCCCCCCCCCCCCATTTTTCTCTCAGGAAGTACACACTGTGAATGGCAGACATTTCATTTAGCCCCAGGTGACTTACTAAAAATAGTTAAAAATTACCTAAGAATAGAATCTCAGCAGATTCTAAATACAAGTGAAAATTTCAGAATGCAGAGGATGTGGATAACTTTAAAAAAATCCTCCTAATAAATATATAGTTTGACTCTAAACTGTGGTACAATCCGTCTTGTTGAGAAAACCAAAGTACCAGGCAGTTTTGAACTTTAAATTACATATGTGAGTTGATTTTTAAGTAGTCATAGTTGCTTCTTTTTAAAGTGGTGTCTTTTAAAGTCATTAATGACAGTTCTCATTCCAATATGGAAATTAAATCATGTAAACTTCCTACTATCATAAAGACATCCTGAATATCCTCTGTCCAAAGAATTGCTTTTAAGTGACTTTTTTTTTACTTTTTTATGATAAGCATGTAAGAGTGGCTTACATTTTATTTTCCAAATACATGCTTTTGTTACATAGTTGATTCCAGGGGAAAATAATGTTAAAAGTTAACATCCTCCCATAATTACTTGTGTTAGTGATGTTGGTAGTACTCAAAAGAATGCATTATTTACTTGTGACATAAAAATAAATGGCTTCTAAATCTTTAAAAATTATTTATAAATCAGTGGAGAATGGAGTTAATTCTTGACAATGGAGATATTCAGAGGATAAGTTCAATGTTGCATATAATTTGGAAGATACATTTTTGCTTACATACATCATTGAGAATTTTTATTAATGTCACCTGATAACTACAAATTTATCCAAAAGAACCCACAAATTTTATAGAGAAGCTATCCCAAGCACAGATAAATCATTTTCAAGATTGAGCTGCACAAACCCACACATTTGTATTTGTCCTTTCAGAGGAAGAAACAACCACACTTAACTATATATGCCTAAGATTATTCACTATTTTAAAAAAAACAAGTTTTTAAAAGGCATGTGTTTCCTATGACAGCTGGACTTTAGAAGAATTATAAACCTTACCCCAAAATCCTTTGTCATCTTCACAGTGGAAAAACTTGAGTTTACCAAAGCCTGACAAGCATTGGAAATCCTAAGTGATTCCTGGTGTTCCCTCAAACCCAAGAGGCTTCCTTTCATATCATATATTTTTCAACCCAATTTTCTAACACAGCTATATATATTTTATGTCTCAAGCATCTCAACTTTTTTGCCCTTTTTTAGAAAATAAGCCAAAACAGTATCAGCCCTTTATCTTCTGACCTCTGTAAACAAAAGAACTGTAGAAACAGAAAGGATCCATTTTTAAATGTTTCTTTTCCCTTTTTCTGGGCTTTTTAAATGAAATACCAAATGCCTTTTCAAATATTTTCTGCTCGTATTCTCCAGGGAATTCATTTAGCATAATGAATGGACTCCTATTAGGATATTTGCATTTCCTTGATTCTGGTGCTCTGGCCTTCAAGAGGAAAACAGGGACCACCTGAAAATAAATACAGGATTTTCCTCAAGCATCTACTGAAATACTGTTACAGAAACTTAAAGTTAATAGGGTAGCAATGGAAGTTTTCTTGCAAAATTCTGTTTAAAATTCACAGCCCTAAGTGCTTGGTTGTTTGCTTGTTTTATTCTAGAAAATTCCACAAGGTGGCGCTTTGAGAGAAAAATAATCTGACCCAGGCTGAGGAGGTACTTCTAAAGACTTCATTCTACCTTAATTTTTCTGCACATCTTTCCTTAACTCTTGCCTAATGCTTGTTTTTTCAGGATAGTTTATAGCCTTTATACTCTGTAATTTAGATTTGTACTTATTAGCTAGGTTTTGAATGACTGCAAATAAATTGTGCTTGAGAATGGCTTTTATGCCCATCTTGATCATTTACATGGACAAACTTCCTCATTTATCCAGAAAACCATTTTGGAGGTAGGTAGCTACTTACCTCACTTTTCTGTTTTTTGCAAGATACATACTGAAAAGGCAACTCTAATCTGTGAACAAGGTAGTTTTGTTAGGTGTTTAAAACTCCTCTAGTGGCCGCAGTCAAAACACCCACTCCTCTTGTCTGCTTTCACATCCCCTACCTACTCTGGTGGGCTTTTGACAGACTCGATTTTTAAATTCCTAATTAAAAGTCAAGTGGTCAAAATAAGTGGTGCAACAGTAACTAAACAGACACATTTTTTCTCTCTAAAGAATTGCAGTCTTGGAGAGAGCCTCCAAAATACCCAAGGTTCCCTAGCACAACCCAACAGAGGTTGGCCAGATGCTTGACAATGGAAGCAAACCATACTACACCCACTAGGAACTGTCAAGGCTCTAAGAAATCAGACCCCTTCATCCCTCTGCCTCCACAGAAGTAGATTCTGTGTTAAGTCCCTCAGTGGAAGACTGAATTCAAGCTTCAGTTTAGTTACCTGGACGGTCCTTGCGCTTTCCAAACTGGACACACCCACACCTGACAGCCTTCCTTCCAGGCCCCGCCCCCAGAATTTGAGTGACAGGGAGTGTGGCTTCCAAGCCCCGCCCTGCCGGATGCAGTCTGTGGGCCAGGGCCCTGCTGCTTCTCAGAAGCATCTGTTGTGCACTAGAGATGTAGATCATCCTAGAAGCAAACGGTGTCTTCTGCGTCTCTTAAGTACAACACAGTTCGCACATCCGGGTATACAGAGATGGCGGTAGGCACTGCTCTGCCAGCCCTACCAGGCCTCTCAAGCTCTTAAGCTCAGCTCTTTTTTTTTTTTTTTAAAGGGAAGATATGTAATTACAAGGAAGAATTTTTTTTATTTTTTTATTTTTTTATCATTCTACATAGATGGCAGAAGATATATTCTTGGGAAAGTTTAGCTTGGAAAAATTGTTTTTTTCTGTTTCATCTTCAATTGACAGAAGCTGATTTGTTAGTTTTCAGTTTCTTCTTTTCGTCAAGTAATTATATGTAAGTTTATTATCTCGTGTATTAGGGAATTTCCTGTTTAGAGGACTCCTTTGTGTGAATTGTTTGCTCACACAAATAATTGATCTCTATTTTAGGAGTTTGGACTGTCAAACTTAGTTTTTCTTAAAGAAAATAACATGGCTACAAATAGACTGCCAAGAACAATGACTAGCACTAAACAGCAAACAACCCCATAATTATGTAATTTCTAACTCTTTGTGGTTTCTAGCCAAATCCATTGATGTGCTTTAGTTTCTAATCTTAAATGTTATGAAGCAATGGCATTTATTAGCTAGCAATATTTCTATGGTCACCAGCAATTCTGAGTTTGACCCTGAAGCCTTTGAAAACTAAAATAGGTTCCAGCACAATACATTTCCTGAATCCCCAGGTGTGACACATCGTTTTACTCTGATCCTGTTTGCAAATGTATACATGTATATTATAGCTCCTCACTTTTTATTGATTTATTTTCCTATGACCAGTAATAAATGTATTGTTAGTACATGGAATTAATAGCATCCTAGGAACAGCACTTAGCAGGTGAAGAATTTTTTTCAAGTTGTTCTACATTTGCATAAATTATTTCTATTATTATTCATGTATGTTATTTATTTCTTGAATCACACTAGTCCTGTGAAAGTGGACCTGAAGATAGAAAATGTTAGGACCTCATTTAACCTTCACTATCATGGTTTTGATGGAGCTAAGAAAATAAAAATTAGACTAAGCCCCAAGATAAGCTGCATGCATTTTTAACATGACTCATGGATTTAAGTCTATAGGTGTACTTGGAGTATCTGTGTCTTACTTTGTAAAAGAATTAAAGCAAAGGACCTTGTAATGCAGTGTGGTCAGATATTCATAGAATGTAGTGTGAAATTACAGCAAAGGTTAAAAAAAGAAAAAAGCTAAAGGTAAAACATTTTAGAGGCTGCTTTAATTAAGGAACCGGACCACATGGCCAGTGAAGTAGATGCCAGGTGGAGTCAGGCCTCTAGGTGGCGTCACTTGTCTGGCCCAGTAAAAAGCTTCCCTGTGCAGTCTAGTGCCCTGGTAGGTGTCCTGTGCAATAGTGGGAACAAGTGTACTATTGAGAGAGAAGCAGAAAGTAGTTCTGTAGAAGCAGAACTGGCAGTGTATGCCTAGAGGCTTCTAGAACATGTCAGATGGAGAAGTCCAAGTTTCCAGGCGTAAGGAAACTTAGCTGAGTACAGAAGCAATCCAGCCTGGTAATAAAAAAGCAAGTACACAGGGATTTTTAACTAACAATCCCCAGTACTTCAAAAGCTGGTTGTGTTTCTGGTGATTTTTGTTTGATCTGAAGGTTCAAGGGCATGTGTTTTTGTATAGAAGAGAAAGTATGTGTTAAGAAAAGCACAATAATCAGTTCCCAGAAGTGCAGATGAGGGCGTTTTGCTTGTAAGAATCTCATATCTGAGATGTGTAGAAATATATTTCCACCTTAAAATGTATTAGTGTTTCTGCATTCTTTTAGGGCCTACTTCATGTTTTCTTCTAGGCTATCAGACACTGTATGCTTCTTTTTGTCTGACTTACAATAGAAAATATTTTTCAAGTAAAAATCTCCATTAGGACATTAGGCCTGTTGGTTTCTGTGTTTAAAATCACAGTTCTAGGGCTGTAGGCTGTGCACTTCGTATGCGAATGTAGGCTGTATGAACCAGCCCAGTATGACCAATATCTCTCCCCTGCCACCCCACATACATCACATCGGTTCCTTGCATCTCTTCCTCCCACTAAAGGTGCTCCCTGCCACCACCCTGAGCTGTCCACCTGGTGTTTTCTTCTTTCTGTGATGATTTTTGGGCATCAGTAACATGATAAGCAATATTTTAGGCACCAAAGTGCCAGCCTAGGCCTGGCTATCATCCCAACCTGACCTTTGGCTCACCATAGTCATCAAAAGGTGGCTCTTGATAGTGAGCACAGGATGTGCTTATGACATCCATCAATCAGACAGGCTCTCTAGCATCTTCATATGTATCTTATGCTGCTTAAACCAAGTTATTCTTAGAGCATTCACTTTTGACTGTGTACCAGGAGAACAACTAACCAAGAATACAAACCACATTCCAGACTGTTTTCTATCTGTCTACCAGCTGTACTTTGACTGTGTTTCTTCATACTTGAAGCTCATTCTGCTATTTTAATATCAGGGTACAGACATCAGGGTGCATGTTCCTTCATGGTGCATAATTCCTCTCATTCCAATTGCTCATATTGCTTCAGAGTGCTTGTTTTGGTGCTTGGGTTTAGCAGGTCAAAGAAGCAGTGTGGAAAATCACTGTCTAGAGCACAGTCTTACTGTTGGCAGATGACTTGGTGTTAAGTATATTGCTTCTTCTCTTTTCTCTGTACATGAAACAGAGATTGCACTGGCCCGTGCTCTGCTCAAGGGTGAGTATAGCACATTCCTTGAAAAATAAGGACTTTCCTATGTGGCCAGATTATTAACCCTCCAAGAAAAAATAATGACCTTGAGTACGGACAGCAACAGGATGAGAAGGACTGAGAGGCCATGCCATTTTAATGACCATCTCCCATTTCACACAGCCTTCCTGAGGGAAAAGAAAAGAGAAAACAAGGCTTATCTCTAAGGTTACCCTCTTTGGTAGGCCCTGAGCCTGAATGAATGCTCTGTCTCCCTTTCTTTGAGTCAGATGAAAATACTGGTCAGTTTATTCAAATTTTTTGCACTTGGACAGAAGAATGGAAACGTAAGCATTCATATTTTGTAACGCCGTTCAAGGACCACCACAATTTCCACTAAATTTCCCATCACTAGAAATTATTTGTTGGAGCAGTAAAAAAAAAAAAAAAACTTTCTTACCCCAAGCTTCTGAGGTCAGAGATGGCTGTGTCTTCAGACATCTTCCTCTAAGACGCTTGGGGAAAGGGAACTGTAGTAGTGATTCTGTTGCAGTTGCAAAGGTGACAGGTCAGGAAATTCAGAGGGTTACAGAGCAATTGTCCTTTGGAAACTGGATGTCTTACTGGGTGCTAGAATGCAAATTTAGGTATTTATTGTCAGATAATGCAATTCATTTTTTTTCAAAATTGATGTTGAAATGTTGCTGTCCATTGTGTTCACTTATGTGCAAGCAAAATTGATGAAAGCAAAAAGAAAATGGTTTGTACATTTGTCATATCTTTTGTATTTCTTGCAATAAAAGATATTGGTAGCAAATAAAATGGCAATTTAAACTGCTTTCTTGGAGATGAATTGCTCTTCTGGCTGGGTGTTTGTTTTGTACTTTAACATGAAATGAATGTGATTGCAAAACATACTAAATTTCAGAATGAGTGAGCACTCTAAAGGTCAGTGGCGCTCATAGCTATATTCCTAGCCACTCAGGAAGCTGAGATCTGAGAATCTTGGTGTGAGGAACGCTTGGGCAGGAAAGTCACTGAGACTCTACTATCAATTAAATCCTCAAAAAGCCAGAAGTGGACTTGTAACTCAAATGATAGAGCGCTAGCTTTGAGTGAAAATGCTAAAGGATAGCACCAAGGCTATGAGTTCAAGCTCCAATACTAGCACACACATAAACACATACACACAAAGAATGTATTAGCAGAATACTTTACACTTTTAAGAGATTCCCTTATGGTTTTCAGTGTTTAAAAACACACAAAACAACCTGAGCTTATGGTTTATTCAACAAATACTTATTGCTCTGTGTATTACTAGCTGACAAAAAAGCTGAAGAATCAGAAATGAATAAGAACTTTCGAGACCTTCTAGATGAGAGAAGGGGCTGTGGAGAAGGATGTGTGTTACCAATGGTTCATAACAGAGAACAAAGATTTCACATTAGAAATAAAGCTTGAGAGAACTCAGAAGTGAAGGTCAATGTTTACCAATGGCAAAAGGAGGAGTACTTTTCATGTGTGATTATGAAAGAGTAGGCAGACAAGAGCAGGAAGATTGGTGAAGCTTGGCTTGGAAGTGGCTTCCAAACATTTAGATCATACTCTACAAAAACGTGTATAATCTAACAGCATGATCTGGTACATACAGGCATGTACATGCATACATTCCGAACCTGCCACGCCGACCCCAGTGGAGTCTGCTTAGCATGGGAAACCATCTATCAGACC